>NC_049169.1:184836720-185155710 GCF_009769625.2 Cygnus olor
CATGTCATATTTCTGAAATCCAAGAAATAAAGCCTTCCTAGAACCATAACCATGATCTGCAGAACTGGCAGACGGAGGTTTGTGTGTCTGAGCATGGCTATCTGTTAGCAGGCAGGCACAACAGATGAAAAGTAAACACCCACTGCTGCAGCTCACAGAGGTCTGTTTCCTTTCCTGGCTGCATGTGGTGCAAATTGTCCTTTGCTGGGTCAGCCACAGCAATATGGACTGGATCATTTGAGTAGATGTTGTAGCTCCTACTGAGAGAAGAGGAAAGGGGTTGCTATAATTAAAAGCCTTTTCAAACTCTGCCTCTCACGTTTTGGAAAAGGGAGCACTATTGCCTGCCCAAGGCGAATAAAGACCTAAACATGCAAACAATCAAGGGGTTGGAACATCTGACATACAGTGAAAAGTCTGAAGAGATCTGAGAGACTGCCTATGGTCTCAAGAAGACAAGGTATGAAGAGATCTTATCAACCTGTATACTTATTTTTGGTGCAACAGAACAGGTGGAGAGGTCGGGAGTAGAGACAATGGAGCCAGACTCCTCTCAGTAGCTCCCTGTGGCAGGATGACTGACAGAAGGCACAGCAAATTCCACTTACACCTGAGTAAAAAACTTCATTTGGGATTCTCAATCTTTAGAAATATTCAAAACCCAGCCAGGCAAGGCCCCTATACAGCTTGCTTTAGTTGACCCTGCTTTGAGCATGGACTTCTGTCCAGTGACCTGCAGAGGTCCCTGCCATCCTTGACTATTCTACAATTCTAAGAAATTTCTGTGATTCTGCTAGCTTACAAAAGTGCCTGAACAATGAAGTTTCAGAAGGACGTTGTAATGTGAGTGCCAAAGAAAAGAATTGAAAGGCATGATTATTATTGTGATTTTGATGAGGGAAATAAACAAAAAAAGATCCATGTGAGCCTAGGACAGCACATTGAAGTTTCATTTCATGGAGGAACACATTCAAGCCAACAATCCTAATGCATATGTAAAAACTGAGTTGGCAATGATGGCTTTCACTGGAGCTCTCAACATCAAAAGAAAATACCAAAGGACACCAACCATGAATGTGTAAAACACCACATAGTAAGGTTCTTAATCTCCTTCCATTTGCTGTAACTTAACATACCCGCAATGCGGTTTCTAGAGGCCCCTTAGTAAGTATCATTAAGGTTAAAAAATTATTATTTGGCGAGGGATGGAGCTGCTTTCCTTCCTACAAAAACAGCTTTTTCTTCTGATTTCAGACAACAGCTCCTGTCCCATTCCCTCAACATTCCTCCCGCAATTAAAAAGCTGCAGCTAATGTCCTCCTGCAAAGATGCAAAATCCCCAAGTCCATTCCCTAGACAACTGGGAAGCTCATTCTCCCTACGTAACATCCTCAGATATAACAGTTATAACAGTTCAAACCTCTCTTTTTTTTTTTGTGCTTTAGTGTTTCCCAATCTTCAGGTACATTTGCTCACATTATGGGTATGGTACACAATTGGAGTTGACAGAACTCTGTAGTCACATTCTGATATGTGTGTCCTATCGGAAGGTACAGATGACTTTCCCACTCTGCTAGCTATAAAACACATATTCAACTTTAAGCCAGAAAGCTCCCCTGATTTCAAAGTGTGGTTTTTTTTTTGTTTGTTTTGTTTTTAAGAATGGTTCTTAACACTTGAAGTGACACAGGAAGATTTTCAGTTCACAACTAAATCAAAAAATATTTATTGATGCAGTGAGCTACAAAAAGCTTAAGAATAAGAGCAAACAGACTGGTCAGGGATGAGCAATCCAAGTCAGGGCTTGGCTTCAGTCACTTCATTACTAGTTCGGACATGTACTTCACTGTTAGTATTCCATAGGTAATAAAAGCATATCTTAGTTTTATATAAATCTGTATTAGGAATGAGTCTTTGTTTCAGCAGGTTTGTACAGACTCCTTTGTACTTCCATATTCACAACTGTATTTATAAATATTCAAAACGTTTTCTTTTTACATAAGAAATGACAAAAAAAATGTTGAAGTGGTTCTTAAATAATCAATTCAAAGTAGGCAATCAAAAGTCAATAAAAGTTAGTAACATAAGATTTCCTGAGTATCTATCAAACAATACTGAAAATTTAAAAGGCCAGGATGAGTGAGATCACGTAAAAACAGATTACAATGCCATATTGCTGGTACTGGAGTTAGTTTAGAAGGTTCCGGTCAGGAGATTGTTTCCATCATTCTCTCTACACTGTATGAGCACTTCAAACGTCATCAGGTACAAAACAAACATGATTAAATGCACTCAAATAAATAACAATTTCACTCGTAAGTGAAAATCTTGCCCTATGTCATTTTCAGCTAATTCAAAAAAAAAAAAATCTAGTCTGTATAGTTAAGAAAGGCTTTCAACTATAAACAGAACAGCTAAAGAAATCAAGCATCTGTAAGCCACTGACCAGTATAAGCAGTATTCACATTTATGTAAGCTTTCCAAGAATCTTTGTGCTGGAACAATTTCACTGATGCAATCCAATTTTAAAGTTAAAGCAGGGTAGGTACATTACAGGGTGGTATTAATATAAGTGAATTGTCATCATGCTACAAAGCTCAGTAAGACCAGAACGATACTGGCTTACTTAGTTACTGAAGACCATTATTGTCTATGTACTTCCAAAGTAGAACAAACTCTAAACCACATAAAATACCAGAATGCAAATTCTAGCAGAGAGTCAAGTCAGTAGATAGACAGAGAAGCACCACAACTTCTGATCAGAAAGAACCCAATCTGTTCCTTTGAGATTACTGTAATAAACAACCTGCTTAAATCAGAAGTTAAGAAACTATAGTTCAATTACTTAAAATTCAACATAATCCTATAGTTGAAACAGATATTTCTATCCTCAAGGAAGTGGTATGTTGCTCCTCACAAATATATATATTTTTTTAAAATTGTTTTTATCATTACGCTGAATATCATATATTGATATGTGTGCACCCAAGTGCATCTAAACCTTTACAAGACAAGAGTGGTAGGTAGGCCACCAAATTCAAAACAGGTGTTTCAAAAGATCTACCACCTCCGATTATAAAAGCAAGTTCTAGATTTCACTTAGATTTAAAGATAAATTAAACGTTTTCTCTATGCAAGAATAACTAAAACAGCCCAGTAGGGTATTTCCAAACACATGAATGGTAAATAAAGATCTAATTCCATCACAAAATAAATGAAACTTCATCAACGTAAACAAACACTACTGCACGGATCTTTTAGTCACCAGGCACATACAAGGAATCAACTAAGGAGGCAGCTGCAACAATGTGTTGTGTGTAGTGCTACAAAATGCTACAGCAACCTGAAGCAATAAAGGTTGATTTAAAATGGTAGACTTACCAAGACAAAGGTACAAAAAGAAAAAAAGTTCAGTACCAAGTAATGAACAGATAAGAATATGAGACTGATTTAAAGTAGCTCGGATAGCCTATTAAGTTAACACAGCCATTAAAAGCCACAGTATTTACCAGGATATAATAGTTGCTGTTTTGGTACTAACCCAATCACGTATTTCATTCCACTTTGACTAAATTCAGTATGGCAGCTGGTGAAAGGGAGAGGGAACAAACCCTTCAGAAGAAATTCAGAGATGACTAGATAATTTTTTGTCATTGCTGTTGTTTTTAAGTATGTAGTTATCCACAGCATGTCATGTATTTGATAAGTATGGGTAGAAGCACTGAAAAAAAAAACACATTAAAATGGAAGAAAAACTGCACCGCAGCCTCCTAGACATCAGCCTCATGAATGTAAGCCTTTGACTTCTACCCCCCTGAGTACCATTCAGAAAGTCAAGGTAGAGGGGAGTGAGGAAAAATACGGAGGGGAAAGATTAGTGTATAACAGAGCACAGGGCTGAATACTTTGTCTTGTAAAACACACAGTGTAAATGTGGAACGAGGTCACAGTTTTGTAAAAATAGCATCTTGATAGAGAAAGGTGCTAACCCTTTGCTTGATGCAAAAGGATAAAACATAGCTAGGGTTAGAGTTGGACTCAGTGATCCCTGTGGGTCCCTTCCAACTCAGGATATTCTACGATTCTAAGGTACCAGGTAGGGGGAAAAGGACAAAGAACGGATGAGTTTTATTGATACCAGTCTCAGAGCTTTATTACTTCAGTGTGACAAAAAAAAAAAGCCTTAGTTGTTCACTTTCTTTATAATCCATGAACTGAATCCTGTAAAAATAAGTGAGATGTAAACCTAAGAAGAAAATACCTATTCATATTTAAGTGGTAAGAAATACTCACAGGAATCAGCATTACAAGCTCAAATTGTAAGAAATTCAAACTGAAACAAAGCAAGCTTTCTAAAATGAAATGACAATGAAATTCACGTGGTCTTATTTGATGAAAGCTGGCCGTACAAGAGATGGCTAAAAAACACACAATGAAGGAAAAAGTCCCGAGACCATTAAAATACTAAGAAAGTAGAGAATTAAGGAAGCAAGTCAGTAAAAGTTAAAAATATATTGTCTATAGGAATGTATCAATCCATTACACCAGAACCACAGCAGATTCCAAGCCACCTTGCTGAGATATCACTAGGGCTTCATAACTAATACAAGAATTGGAAAAAAAATTTCCACCTAGCTATAAACACCTAGAAAGCTAAAAGCAATGAGTTATTCTAGAAGAAAACAAGCAAACATCCAGTCAAAGATTTTCTGTAACCAGAACTGAGTTTTCCACGAAGGTACTAGGTAGCAACAATGACTACAGTATGCTTGTGTAGCTGCCCATGGAGTGCTATTACAACCTCTAGTATCAAATATTGCACTTTTCATATAGGTCTGGTAGTTTCTACAGTCACTCCCAGACAGTTTAGAATGAAGACAGAATGGGCAGGATAGGGACCAGTGGGACAGACAGCAACTGGGAACAAGAACTGACACCTCAATTTAAATATTACCTAAAACCAGAAGCAGAGATACAATAATAAAAATTAAATAAATAAATAAATAAAAATTCCCCCAAACTTTGCTTTTTCTGAATAATACCGTCCACCAACACAGAATTATACTACAAAAATGGAAGGGCTTCCACAAAGAAAACGGAGTGAGATCCTTAAGCCTGCAGAGCCAGTTCTACAAGACAAACATAAGCCACATGATTGAGGCTAAAGCTCATGAGGTCCCCTCTTTCTCAGAGCACAAAAGCAATTCTCCCCACACAATAGCAGAACTCTGCCCCCGGAAGTTGGAGCAACCAAGACTGTAAATGGATTAAAAGAACTCAAATATCAAAACCCAACATTAGCTCAAGACAACCCTCAACCAGTGGGTTAAAAGATCTTTCTTACATATACCTCCTTTCACATTTTTCCTCACGACCACTGCTACAAAGAGACCATAGGGCCAGAATCATCTCTCACATGATCCAAACCAATTGCTTTGAAGCAGCAAATGCTATTCCTGCAAGTACAACACATGATGGAGCACTAAAAAATGGCTTACCTCTTCTGAGGGGTGACTAACACTGAAGTGGGATGGAACAGTCAAGAAAATGAGAAGAGCTAGGCAGAAGCGTGGGCTGAAGTCAACAAGAACAGCAAGAGACTTTCTGAACTATGCCTGGTGTTTGACCTACTTCTTACAAGCACTCTGTAGCTTGACAAAAAAAAAAATATACATAAAGAAACAAAGTTTTCCAGATTGCACAAGAACACTGGTCAGTTACACCTGCATCAATTTGAAATCTGTTCAAATCTGCATCAATCATCTGTTCAACATGCATAGGCAAAACAAGCAGCATGTGTCAGCAGCAGTCACCATTTTTTAGTGTCAGCTGGCTTCCTGTTCACCTTTTGTATTTTGCACTGCCATGGAATCAGCATTACAGAACTCAAATTCTAAGAAATTCAAACTGGAACAACGAAAGCTTTCTAAAACAAAAAGACAATGCAATTCACATGGGCTTATTTGATGAAAGCTGGCCACACAAGTGACATTTAAAAACACACAATGAAGGAAAAAAGTCCCAAAACCATTAAAATACTGAAAAAGTTGAGAATTAAGGAAGCAAGTCAGTAAAAATAATGAAAGGAAAGACCATTGGAGATGCATTATAGACCAATTAATTAAAGCCATGTGTGAAATTTTTAACTAGGAAACAAGTGAAACAAAAATATCCTTGAAGTAAAAATACAGATGGGCAGGCTGACCCAGTTCCACCCCTAACATCATATTTGCTGGAGCACACTGTGCAGAACTTCAATTTAAACATCAGCCTAACATGTACCGTAAGTATGAAAGGGTATCAAGAAGCAAAGGGACTATGGAGAACACCGATAAGCACATCTATCGTAGCTATAACAAGGTCCTCGACAGTATTTTAAGAAAACTAATAGAGCTGTTCAAAGGGAAAAAGCCTCCTTCCTCAACAGATGCATGGAACTGGGGTCAAAATACCCCCAAAGAGAAATCACAAAGAACAATGAAAGGATTACACAGTTTGGGATGAAAGTATTTTTCAGTTTACTACTTTGTAGTACGCAAAGGTCAGTACATGTCAGATGGAGCATACCAAACCTGGGAATTCATATTATACCCATAAAACAAACATCTAAATAAGCATCAGCATAGAAGAATGCATGAGGTATGATGGGAAGTTCCCTCCCATTTCCAGAAATGGGAATCAAATACTATATTCTAGAAAATCATGGTAGAAAAGCCTGCAGTTCATAGACTCTTAACATCTTCTGACCTTCATACTATAAATACTAGCACTTTTTTTTTAAGGAGTTAACTCCTTAGCTAGGAGTTAACTTTAAGTAGTTCACTGGCATTTGCACGTGAAGGGCGGAATCCTCTCTCCATTATGTTTTCCACTTAACGTTAAACCAGGAAGAATAATATAAGCTATACTAACACCTCTACCAAGAGATGTTTCATTAAACAAATTCACCGGTATAACACGATTGTGAACACACAGCAATTTCAGAGGACAAGAAGTGTCACTAAGGAAAAGATAAGTGTTTGTTGCTACAAACCCCATAAACAGTGTAGCCATGCACACAAACAAAACGCTGTCTGAGTGGAAAGTCAACTATTAAAATTTAGCAACGGTGAAAATCCAACAACATTAAACATGGAAAAAGATTTTCAACACTGGATTAAAGCATATAATCAACTTGCAGACACGGTAAGTCACTGTATCCATCAACATTAGAACGTAGCACACGAAATAACTCTGAAATGCAGTAGCAAACCACTGTGTGGGATCACCAAATCAAACATTTGAAAGTACCAACTGTCCTAGAGAAAGCCCAAGAAGAAAACTAACAGGAAAGAAAAGTGACTATCTCCTGGGCAAGGACAAGCCAAACAAAAGTTCTGTCTCGGGCATTTTCTGCTGCTTTCGTAGCAGATGTAGGAAGAATCAAAAGACTTCTTTAAGCTTTACATAGAAGAAAGCAGAAATCTCAAACATGAAAAAAAGAAAAAAAGTATCTCAAACTTTAACCTCTGATTCTACCTGGTAATAACTAAAGTCATAGCTATGCAGCATTCTAATACTAAAATGCTATTATCAAATGACTTACAGATACTCACTGTGGTATACTATAGGTTATATTCCTTTCAAAGACAACACAGACTGAAATCAGCTCTAAACACTGGCTACTCATTATCACATTTGCATTAAAAGTCATTCAGAAACAGCATAGTAAAGGTAAAGATGAAGGAAAAGAAAAAAAAAATCAAGTTCTCTCCAATCCCACAAGAATGCTTCTAAAATACAAAATTTCATTTTATTTAAAGTTGCTACTAAAATCCTTAATAAAGAATCAGCTAAAATTTAGTGGTTTAGGGGTATGACATCAGCTTTACTTTGTATTTGCCCTATTCACTATGTTTGTTTTACACGTGAGTAAATTAAGCTTCAGATATATAGGCAGAAGTTTTAGACATTTGCTGCACTGAGAAGAAAAAGATTAGCAGACAATATAACCTCTCTCTGCTGTGGGAATACTGACTATTGTATATTACAGTCCATCTGTTAAGTAATGACTGATCCAGAATGCATCGCTACTGCAGCAGACTCCCAAGCAGTTTCACATTCATATACGTCTCCTGGTGCTGAGAGAACTGTGAAACAGTTGCATTTATTTTTAAATATAAGCATAGTTTCCAGCAATAGCAACTAATTAAGTAGGTAGATCTTACAGCCAAGCACTGTACATCCTCCAAATAAATACTAAAACACATTCTAACACCCCCAAAGCATAAGCCAATATTAGTCCAGTTGCTGATGCATTAACAGCCAGAATTAAAGTAAGCTTAAATATCAGTAAGTAGAATGAAAGAAGAAAAACAATCAGGAAAGGATTAAAAATTCTAGTATCTGTTATGATCCACACAAAGCCAGTTAATGAAATAAGTGTCTGTCATTCCCTTCTTTTGAGTGCTACTTTTAAAGCAATGGGTAAAAATCCAATAAAGTTATGATGACTTGTACTACAGTTATACAAAAATATATATATTTAAAAAACATGCTTCAGTTAAGTGTCAAACATCTTGTAGAGAAGAGTGGGAAATATATGACATTATTGTTTTGACACATTCAAAAAACTATTAAGGTTTTAACCCTGTGCATTTGTATAAGCCATAATATTAAAACGATCTGGCCAAATCATGTCTTTCTCTGCATGCTGCAGCTTTTCCATTCAGCCTGTGCTAGGTCAAACGCAAATAGCTACCAAACAAACAGAGGAATACATCCTTTTGAAGTGTTCGAAACAAAATATATTTTTACATGACTTTCTACAAAATGGGTATAGGTCAGAAGCATTAAATTCATTTGAAACAAAGGCAGTTTCAATTAATAGCCATTCAGTTTGAAGCAGTCATTTTTCCATCCTATTTTATATGCAAAAATAGAGGGTATTTCATTGACTGAACTGCTTCAAAAGCTTTGCTGCAGCAAATCTTGCATTCAGGAGCAGCACCAAATTGCACATAATTGAAAGTGATTCATTTTTAGATCCACTCGTTTGGCTTCTGTAGGTTCCTCAGGCTTTGGTGTAGGTAGCGCAAAAACATTAAGTCATACAGTCCTGCAGTAACTCTTTCACTCCATGAAGTGAGCAGATGACTAAGGAGCTACATCTTACCATCTCCTCGTTTCAAGCTATTCGCCAACGTAAAATAATAACATTTTGCAAAGCACAGACCCTGAATTTGGGAACAGCGCTTACTTTGCAGACAAGAATGTGTTTTGGAAAGCGTGACAGATTATTAAGACACGAGCAGCCCAACGCTGCAATACAACTAACTCTTTATTAGAGATATTAAAGCATGCTAAATCCTTGCAAAAATCTCCTTCCTCCCCCTTCCCCTACATAAAACGCTCAGCCAGCTCTGAGCTCACAGGGTTAAACCCTTCACATGCTTCAGCCACTAAGAAAAGCCATCAGCTCAGGCTGCTTTTCTAACCTTTTTTTTTTTTTTTTTCAATTAAAAACAGCTACTACATCCACACCGCTCTTCTTCCAAAGAAGTCAGGGTACACGGCAGCACCCAGAACCCGAAGTTGCTAATTACTTCATCTCTTTATTATGTATTTAATGTTAAGAATCAGGCTGCAGGAGGCGGCGGGGAGGCTGTGGGCAGGGGACGAGCGGCCTGCCCGTACCTCACAGGGTCCTGCCTGGAGTTTGGGCAGCGCTGAGGGGGGCTCTGCCGAGGAAAAGAGCGGCTCGCGTTATTATCAGGAAATGAGGCACGAGAGGAGTCGGGGAAGGCGAGGCTGTCCGCCCACGGCTGGAGAAGGGCCGTGGGCGTGCGGGGGGCTCGGGGCAGGGGCAGTACGGGTGTCTGGAGGGCCGCAGGGGGCAGTCCCGGCAGGGGGGGGCCGGTGCCCCGGGGGGGTACGACCGGGGCCCGCCGGGGCGTTACGGGGCGGGGTGGCGGGCCGCTTACCAGGTTCAGCACCGTCTCCACGATGTCCCGGTTGCTGACCTCGCCGACCTGGATAAGCCCGATGAGGACGGCGAATTTCATCCGGATGTTGCGGATCGGCACCGACGGGTTAATCATCCCCGCGGGGAGCACCACAGACCCGGCGCCCGGCGCCCTCAGCTCCCCCATCACCGCCACGCCGCCTCCTCCTCCTCCTCCTCCTCCTCCACCGCCGCCGGCCCCGACGGAGATGAGCCCCGCGGGCTGCGGCTCCGGCCCCGACACCGGCTTCTCGCTCGCCATTTACCCCCCGCCGTTACCGGCACCTGCCGCCGCCGCCTCCTCCTCCCCGCCCGGCCGGGCCGAGCCGAGCATCCACCGCAGCCGCAGCCGGCGGGGCCGCAGGGAGCCGGCCCGAGGCGCAGGCACCGTCCCCGGAGCCGCTCCCCCGCTCCGCTATAATGAGGGATTATTATGGGCGCCGATGCCCCGTTAGCCGAAGGCTGCCCAGCCGGGGCCGCCTCCCCGCCGCGGGGCGGGAGGAGCGGGCGCCGCCGAGCTCCTCGGCTCGGCTCTGCCGGGCACGGCTCGGCTCGGCGCGGAGGCGAAGCGGCGGGGCGAGCGCTCGCCGCTGTTGTTGTGGAGCCGAGCCCGCCGCCGCTCACTCCGCCATGTTGCCGCCCCCTGCCTGCGGTAGCCGCTAGGGCGCCTGCGCCGAGCCCGCTGGGGGGGAGTGGCCGGGCAGGGGCCGGGGCCCCCCCTCCAGGCAGGGCGACAGGTGAGCAGGTGCACCGGGGACCGCCCGCCCGCCGCCGCCGCCGCCCAGAAGGGGCCGCGCCGAGGAGCGGAGCCGCCGTCGCCCGGCCGCCGCCCGAAGTGCCGGGGTGGCGCCCGCCCGCCCCGCCGCCTCGCCGTGCCCCCCTTGATGGAGAGGGGTGGCGGTCTTCGTGACGAGGAGGCGCCCCCTCCTCGCCTCCCCTCGCCGCCTGCCCCCCGTCGTCGTGCTGGGAGGGGCCTGGGTGGCAGCGTCGCGTGTTTTCCAGTCACGGTGGTCGCGCTGATCCCGGGCTGTTGGGTGTTAAAAGTATCTGTACGAAGCGTTTGGTACATCTTTTTAATCGATTTCCAATGGGGACGTGGGGGGTTACGTACAGGCTCCTGAGGTGTGACCTCCTTTGGTGTGGGGACAAAAGGGGGAAAGCCTGGGGTCTTCCAGCCGGAGAGTGCCCGTGCTGCTTGTTCGCAGTGATGGATATCATCACGGAGTTCTTACTCATATCTCCTGCCTCTGGTTCTCAGTGCTGGTGGTATTTTTGGAGATGCCCAGTCAACAGCATTTTTACCGAGCCCATTTGTTTCAGTGATGCCAACGAGCATTTTTTCAATCCTCTCCGGTATTATGTCAGAGAAACAGAAGCACCTTTGATATGTTTTGAAGAGGCTTAAATTATTCAAATAGTGGTTTGAATAAAACTACGTATTTGCTCTATGTGTGCTGGAGATAATCCATCCCCATTCACAAATGCATTCTATCTTGGCTTCATAGTGACTGTAATCACAAAGTTGAATTTTACAACAAATCTTGCCCCCAGGCCTCAGAATACCGTTCATCCTGTCTCTTCTTTAACCCCAAATTTGGGAATTTGGGAGGAGTGTCAGTCCTCCTGTAGACAACAAACTGCACAAACACAGTGAATCAGCAGGACCTGATCAGTACATCCTCCAGGATTACAACAGCTGCTCTAGGCTCCACCAAGAAAAGACCTCAGCTCTGTACCATCAGAGGCATTAGCTCTACATACTTGTAAATACAGTATGTCACATTTACAGTTTTGCAAGCCCAGTAGGTGCTTGACAGTATACACAGACCAGATTCTTAGATGTGGCTAAAACAGTGGCTACCTGGGAATCTCAGACCCAATATTATTTCAGAAAGCTACAAAAGATGACAAGAAAACATGAAAGATTTGTTATGAGAGATAAGAAAGCACACAGTTTTCTTAAAAGGAAATTCCATTGCAACTTGCCACCATCCTAGAATTGTAGAATCATTGAATAGCTTGGGCTGGAAGGGACCTTAAAGACCACCTAGTTCCAATGCCCCTGCCATGGGCAGGGACACCTCCCACTAGACCAGGTTGCCCAAAGCCTCATCCAACCTGGCCTTGAATTCTTCCAGGGAAGTATTCATCTAGCAACCTTGTATGACTCTGAGTGAAGGTATAATCTGATTTCACATGCTCCTGGAGGGCCAGAGGTTCCATTCCCACCAGAGCCATAACACAACTAGCAAAACTGAATGCAAATGCAATTAACTGCTTAAATACCAAGACAACCATCTTAGTTTAAACCCCCAAGGAGGGGTGTTCCCATGAGGCAACCAGACAGACTTTTGACTGTAGTGTGTGAGCTCTTGTATATCATGGGTGGAAATACAGGGGCAAAAAAATCCAGCTAGTGTATAACGATAAGCTGATGGGTGAGTATGTTTTGAATTGTGCTTGATATCTGTATCACTGGCTGAAGTAAGTCCTATTCCAAAAGCTTTTAAAATTATTATCAAGAAAAAAAATCCATAGGCAAAAATCCATAACTTGGAATTTTCAGAGAAAGATTCCATTGGTTGTTTTACTTTGCCCCATTTCCCATTTAAAACAAATAAACAAACAAAACAAACAAACAAACAAACAACAACAACAAAAACTGTGACAATTCAAAAGGTAAAACTTTGTAGGAATGTTAAATTACTGTTCCAGTCTGCAAACTAAAACATTATGCAGATGTTAGGCTGCCTCATAATCTTCATCTTGATCTGAGAAGGAAATATTTCATTTATGTAGAGTTCCCATCTGGCAATCAAGTATCCTCTTGGAGTTTGGAGGTCTTCAAGTTAGTGTAAACTTAAATTATTTAATTTTACACATAAATAGTTTTGAAAATTTAAGGATACATGCCTTTTTTGCAAAACTAAAACTTTAACCTAGAACTCTGACATTCAGTAAAAATTGTAATACTCTTTACAGCTAACACTCAACAGCTCTTCCCTTCACTATTCCCATATCCAGGTCTATTTGGCAAGGCATGTTGCTACAAATAGTATAGTTGCAAGCTTCCTGTTGGCTGATGGGTTGAGCGGTTTTCTTGTTCTGATTGATCGTGCTGCTGTCTGATAAATGGGTGAGGAGTTAAGTGATAATTGCTTTTCTAGTGGTAGGTATATTAATGTGGATCACTGTCCAATTTTTACAAATCCCAGAATAACTTCACAACTTTGAGATCCATTGTTGAATTCACTTCATATTTTTCATTGGTTTGTTGCTTGTCTTTGTGATGGAATAGGTGGACAAATAGCACAACCACATAAGCTTCCTTTCTCTAGGAAACTGGGATAAAAAGAATATGGCTCGATATCTGTTTTATTCATTCTCTACTTCACACTGTTCATGGAAGACTCCATAATTTATACATATACCCAAATGATGGGGTACTTCTTGTCTACAACTTTTCCATATACAACTATTCATGCATTCCTCCACGTTGAATTTCTGATACAATTTTAATCATGAGTTTGTATGGAAGTTCTATTTGCAAAATCCTTCATTATGTAATTTCCAGTTTAGGACTTGGACTGAAATAGAACTGGCTGACTGTCATTTCCTCTGCTGAAATCACATAATATGCCACGTGTAGTATAAGGAAAAAAAATGTTATTAAAGGAAGGTGAATTTCCAACATTATGCTTAGTATTAGAGTCTTCTTTTAGTTCTTAAACTCATATTTGGTTTTACAAATAATTTTTTACAGAGTCATATTCTCTTATTTTTCTAAGCTGGAACACAGTTTAGAAGTAGCTGTCTTCTCTAACCAACAGTGTTTGGCTTTGATAAGCAAACTTTCATTGAGGTGAGCCATTCATCAACTCATGTGAACATTATTGTAGCACTGGCATACTGAAAGTACAACAAATCTGTAACACTAATCTCAGCTCTGTAGTAGCTCTGGTGTTTATTTGCTTCCATTCTAACACCTCATCAGACTGAAAATTAAAGTTAGAGTACATACACTAGAAATGCTTCAGAAAATTATCAGTTTCTGTTCTTTAAATACATCATTTGTCTCCTCTCCTTGAAATTCACATATTCCATACAAAGACAGCATGAATTTGTCAGCAACAATTCCACTTATGAGGTGGCTAGTTGGGTCCCAGCCCAGCATGGTATTCTGCATTAGCAAATCCCAATATTTACATAATTATAATATTTTCAGTTCAGCTTGCGAGATCAGTCACTGAAACAGGTCCAGATAGGTGTGGCAGGAGGCAGTACGTGTGGAAGGATTCTGCACATTCCTTTATTGTTCACAAAGAAAATACTAATGCAAGCATATGATCTCATCCCTTTCTGTACCTTTCACAAGACTTGCTCCCCCTTGAAATGAGAGAAAGCAATGTTTTTGGTCTCAGAGCACAGTGTTGCATCACCTGTAATAGATGATCGGAGGTTTATTTCATGACATTCTTTAAATTTTCTCAGCATATACACTATGAATGCCAGAGGTGGCCTAGAGTACAATTTCAGAAAACAAAGAAAAAACATATATCTTTATGTTCCTATGCTTGCAACAAACTAACAGATGCAGGAGAAAATAAAGCTAACAAGTGTTTAAAGTTTTAGCTCAATTTTTATTTGAGCTGTAAAATAAATTGTAGCAATACTACAGAAGATACTCCTTTATTTGGGGAGTAACAACCTTATGTAGCCATTCAACTGAAAAAGCATGAAGAGACATGCTTTAGAAGACAGGCTGGGGTACAAACAATTGTACTACTTAAATGTTTTGTACAGCCATATGCTTGATTTACACTTTTTTTCTTTTTTCTCAAATATTTAGACAAGGTAGGTGAGTACTGAGCCATGTTTGAAGGAGTTAGAGAATTTTCATTTTTCTGTCTGCCATGCTGGCATCAAAATACTGCTTGCTTTACCATGTCCATATGAGGACTCCTGTTGTGTTTAATTAGACTATTCTCATGAGGAAGGATAATGTAATTTGTTCCTGTGCCAGGCTCAGGAAGTCCTATTAGCCCCTTGCTCTTGAAAACCAGGATTTCTTATAACTTTTAAGTAAAAAAAAAAAAAAAAAAAGCTAGAAAATAAAAACTGAAAGGCCATCTCAGCATCTGAACTTACCCTGCTGTGCATATGTATTGCACCAAATAGTTCACTGCACCATTCCATTCACTGTTTTTAAACTTCCACACAACAGGGTGCATTAAAGAAGAAATAAAAAACCTGACATTAGACTTTCCTTGCTACTCTAACTGTAAATGATTTCTCTCTGCTTTTCTATAACTGCTTTTCTTCAGTCTTGAAAGAGAAAAACATGAAAAAAGGTGTCTTCTATGTGTTTCCAGACGCAAGTCTTCTTATACCCCGTGCCATTTCAGAAACATTGTAACAGGCCTTCCAAGCAAGATTATACAGATCTCAATCACAATGACGTATTTGAAGCCAGTATGACTTCTCTAAGTTACTTTGAATTTTATTGCAATATGTTATCCAAATATTTCCTTTGTAATTTAAAAAATGTAGTTAATAACTATATGAAATTTGTATTATTCAAAATTAATTTTCTCTCTGCTTTTTATACTCTGTGCTATAAAAATAAAGTGGATATTATCTTTGTTCTCATGGTTGTAAATATTACTGGTAAGATTTCATTCAGCATAAGCTTTTAGAGTAAAGACATAATAGTCTTAGAAGCACTTAAACAGTAACCAAAACCACTAAAATATAGGTCTTTCTTTTAAATGAAAATATGTATTCCATTTGTCATTTTTTGCTTAATTGCCTTCCTTATGATATAATCATAATAAAAGATGCATAGATGTAAATAACAGGTTTCATAATATTACAGAAAATAGACAGCACAATTTGTTATGGTAATGCATAGGTTTTTTTTTTTGTTTGTTTGTTTGTTTTTTAGTTTTTATAGGCTTTGAAAGGGTTTATTCTGTGATTCATCCACAAGTCTTACTGTAAAACCACGAGTCAGAGCTACTTAAATAATTCAGCCATTTTATTCCCATGTTGTTTATTTATTTGTACATACATAACCATAAAAACCTTTTCAATACTGAAATGAATACAGCAATTTTTAATATTGAGGTAACCTCTTTGTTGGTCCTTTCTATAACTTATTTTTCATTTTGTTTTTATTGATATCTCATCTCCACGATCTGTATAATGTTACCTCTTGCACAATGGGAATTTGGTAACATGAGAATCCATGAAGATCTATTTTCTATACAACAGTAAGGACCTTAAGAAACATGATGTGCCTCTCTCTTCTCCCTATCTCTTACTCTTTGATAAGCACTCTGCCTTCCATGTGTCAAACGGCCAGCTAACTTTAAGAATTATCCTCTAATGCTGATATTTTTGAAGTTCCATCACAATGTGGACAATTCACAAGGAAATCAGTCCATACTGCCACTGTTAGTCCAAGACGATTTTTACAACTTATTTCCATATGCCGTATTTAGTGAATAATAGTTTTTCTTATGAATTTCAAACTGTAATTAGAGGCTAAAAGCATGTAGCTCTTAGGGAATTCAGGCATCCTGAAAGGATATAGAATCACAGAATGGTTGGGGTTGGAAGGGACCCTGGAAATTATCTAGCCCAGCTCCCCTGCCAAGCAGGGTCACCTAGAGCACATTGCACAGGATCACATCCAGGTGGGTTTTGAATATCTCCAGAGAAGGAGACTCCACAGCCTCCCTGGACATCCTGTTCCAGTGCTCTGTTACCCTAACAGTAAAGAAACTACAAACTAGCATTTTTTTTAAGTTCCATATGTATGACCTAAATTACTGCTACTTTGGATATTTTTGTTTTAATGTGTTTCTAGATAGTTGGACTTGATGATCCTTCAGGGTCCCTTCCAACTCAGGATATTCTGTAATTCTATGATTCTAGATGATAACTTGCCATGGAAATTAACTTTCTGTGGAAACATTCCCTGCAACAGTATGGCAGACTAATCATTGTTATTATATGTGTTTATTAGTTAAAGAAAAGGACTTGATCCATTGGCAAATTATGTTTGTTTTATATGCTTCTTCATGTTCATACTTCAACCACTTGGAACCCAGTAAATGCTTACAGAGAAATTATGCTGCATCTTTGTCTATGCACCTTTGTCTAGATACTGCAGTATGACCAATAACAGGTGACAAAAAGGATGACATACACTCATATCTGATTACAAGCATTTTGCCAAACAGATAATGTCAAATTATAATTTTATTGGTATTGCATTTATAATACACCAAGGAATAGAGATTGCTGAAAGATTTAAAATTGATAGTCTAGTTCACGTCAGAAATGTATATATGTTTTAAGGCCTACTTTTATCATCTGGGAATAATCAACAATTTACCAAAATATTGATATTAGCAGGAACCTACAGTAACTGTGTTATTAGATGTTATCTTCATAAAATATACATTTAGCTTTTATATCAGTTACATTATAAATAGTTAAAAAAAAAATACCCAGTAAACATAGTTCTCATTACAGTCATGCAAAACATTTGATTTCAGAGAAGTTTCATGAATGAAAGTAAGTGCAGGATTTGCCCAAAGGGATTTATTTAGTTGCTTGTTTCCATGCACTACAATGAAAAGAATGTGTTATTCAAGATAGCTCTTTTCTCCTCTGACGTTACTGGGGAAAAAAAAATAAAAAAGCCATCTATAAAGGAGCCATGATACACTTCAAGTTCCAAATGTTATTTAATTTTCCTTGCTTTAGGATTACCCTTCATGATATTTTATTGATTTTGGCTTAATCATTTCGATCTATGACTGTAGTAGAAGGGGTGTGGCACACAGCAGAGAAAAGGATGTATTCATGGATATTTACAGTTGCCCCAGGAAAGTAAGTCAAACTTACCCTTTCATCAGAATTCCAATAGGGTTTATGTTTAAGGTCATGATCTTGAATTAATTGTTCTATAGTTTCCTGAAGTAGAGTTTAAAACTGGATTTGCTACTTCAATTGAGTTCTTATAGTACTGTGTAGAGCGGAAAGATTATTTCACATGTCTTGCAGACTACACCTTTTAAAGAAAAAATGCCAGGGTTGTTTGCTTTTATTGCTGCAACCTGACATTGTTGACTCTCATTCAGCTTGTGATCCTCTCTTGCCCCTGGATCCTGTTCTGTAGAAGTACAAACAAGCTGGATGAGCCACATCCTGTATTTGTGCAATTTGGTATGCCTTCTAAAAGTAATGCCTCACACTTCTGTCTGTGTGACAGAAAAAAAAATATATCTTTTTTTTTTTTTTTTTCCTCAGACCATTCCTACAGTTTTTCAGGATCATTCTAAATTCTAATCTTGTCCTCCGGTGTACACACAGTTCCTTCCAGCCTTGTGTTGTTTGCAGATTTAATAAGCACACACTCTATTCCATAATCTACATCATTAATGACATTTTTGTGTAGTATCTAGCCTTTGTCATCCCTGTAGAAGTATACAAGACAGTTTTTCATGTGGACAGTGAGACATTGATACCTATTCTTCATTGTAACAATACATTGTAATCTTATTAGTTATATACAGACCGTGTTTCAAAGTCTTGCTTTCAAAATATGTTCTAAGACATTCCTAAAAGCTGAGCTGACACTGAGGTGCATAATATAGAATAATTTTGGCTGGGAGGGTCCTTGGGAGGTGAGCTGGTTTAATTCTTACTTCTCTGACCCTCCAACCTCCAACACTGTGAGGTCTTAAATAGGGTCAACTTTGAAGTTAGATCTAACATTGAACTGAGGTTGCTGAGGAACCTTGTCCAGTCAAGTTTTGAATACCTCCAGGGTTGAAGATTTTACAGCCTCTCTGGGTATCTTCTTCCAATGTTTGATTGCACTCATGGTGACATTTTTTTCCCTTTTAACTAATAGGAAATTCTCCTGCTGCAAATTTTGTTCATTGCCTCTCATCTTTCTTCTGTACTTTTCTGAGAAGTCAGGCTCTGTTTTCTCTATTTCCACCAACTGGGTATCTGAAGACAGTGAATAGCTGTTTTTTAGCCTCCTTTTCTTCAAAATGAGCAAACCCAACTCTCTCAGCCTGTCCTTGTATGTCATGTCTTTTGGTTCTCTAACCATATTGACGACCTCTGCTGGAATCACTCTACTGGTTTGTCAATGTCTGTCTTATACTTGGGAGACCCAAACTTGACACAATTCTCCAAAGGCCTTCTCACTAGTGCCAGCTAGGGTAGAATAATAATTTTGACTGACTCACTTGTTATAATAGAATCAGAATCATTAAGGTTGGAAAAGACCTTCAAGATCATCTGGTCCAAACATCACCCTACTACCAATGTCACCCACTAAACCATGTCCCTAAGCACCACGTCCAACCTTTCCTTGAACACCCCCAGGGACGGTGACACCACCACCTCCCTGGGCAACCCATCCCAATGCCTGACTGCTCTTTCTGAGAAGAAATGTCTCCTCATTTCCAACCTGAACCTCCCCTGGCACAACTTGAGGCCATTCCCTCTAGTCCTATCACTAGTTACCTGTGAGAAGAGGCTGACCCCCAGCTCCCCACACCTTCCTTTCAGGCAGTTGCAGAGAGCAATAAGGTCTCCCCTGAGCCTCCTCTTCTCCAGACTAAATAACCCCAGTTCCCTCAGCTGCTCCTAAACTTGCATTGCTGCAAAAGTGCACTGCTTATTCATGCTTATCTTCTTGTCCTTTAGGTAACTCTTGGTCCTTTTCTACAGATCTGCTTTTTAGACAGTCAGACTGTCCCATAGTAATATTCTATCCTAGGTGCAGGATTTTGCATTTGCTTTTGTTGAATTTCATGAGGCACTATCAGGTTCCTGAGGACTAAACTCCCTTCTAGTAATTCGGTTGTCTGAGTTAAGGAGTTTAGCTGTCTGAGTCCAAGGGCAGCTCCTTCACTGGTAAGAGCAGTTGTGAAGCAAGACAAGTGAGGGCATGCCCCTCCGTTCCCTTGGGAACTGCTTTTTAGCTGAGGCTTTACTGCTGGCTCCAGCCTGTGCTGTATCGCAGTTGTGTACCATCTATATCTGCACCTGATCTTGTACCTTCTTGATTGTGACCCTGGCCCAGGCCCTCTGGTTTAGCTTGCTGGCCTGGCATTGGACCTGCCTTGTCATTGCAGACTTTTGGGGTGATCACTGGTCTGGGGTCTGACCTGTTCACTGTGTCTGGACCTGATCCTGACCCAGGCTTAATGACTCAACATTCTGATCCTTGTTAGTGAGGTCTGCACCTGACTGCCTTGCAGCCACTCTTGGCTCCCTGTTCATTTTCCCTTGCAGGGTAGCCAGCCCCTGCTGCTCACTGACAAGCCCTATCAGCCTGTTTCTCTCCCTGTTGAGGTCCCTTGAGATGGCAGCCTGGCCCTCCACCTTATCAGCCATTCCTCGCAGTGGTGTTAGTCACAGTTCTGGGCATGCACTCCATGCCATCATTCCGCTTTTTAATAAAGACATTAAGCAATATCAGCGTGAGAGTCCTGAGAGTATCCTCCCTCCTAGAGGTCTGGCTCTCTGGGCTTAAAGCCCACTTAGACACAGGGCAGTTGAGGTCTGGTGTGCATCCTTTGGTGGTCTTGGACCAAGTGCTCCCAGACAGCTCTGCAGGAAGGTCTCAGTGAAGTCTGACTCCTTTGTCTTGGGAGCTGCTTTAAGCTGCAGCAAACCTCTTTGATCCCCAGCTGAGCTACAGCTCCCATTGTGTTGCAGCCACTCCTGTGCCTCCTCACAAGCCCTGCTGATCCAGACTTGGACCCCAACCTCTGGACTTATTTCCTGTCTTGACCTGCCTTGTCATGATAGGCTTGCCTTACGATCACTGGACTGTGTCTGAGCCTGGTTACCACCACTAGACCTGCCTTGCTTAACTCATTCTGGTACGGTGGTACTGGGCCCTTAGTTGCAAGGTCCCTGTCACTCTGACTGTGTTGTCATACTCAACTCCTGAGTCCTGGTGCCCCCCATCCCTCATGGAGCAGTAGGATTTCACTGCTGCCTTATAATCAGCCGCAGTATCAGAGAATCATAAGATCATTTAGGTTGGAAAAGACCTTTGACGTCATCAAGTACAACCATCAACTTGACCTACTGAGTTCTCCACTAAACCACATCCCTTAGTGCCACATCCACACACCTCTTAAATACCTCCAAGAATGGGGACTCCACAACTTCCCTGGGCAGCCCTTTCCAGTGCTTGACCATGCCCTTTGTGAAGAAATTCTTCCTAATGTGCAATCTAAACCCCACCTGGTGCAACTTGAGGCCATTTCCTTGCATCCTATTACTTGTCACCTGAGAAAAGAGACTGACACCCTCCTGTCAGGTAGTTGTAGAGAACAATCAAGTCTCCCCACAGCCACCTTTTCTCCAGACTAAACAACCCCAGTTTCCTAAGTTGCTCCTGATAAAAGCCTTGCTTTCTAGTCTCTTCATCAACTTTGTTTCTTTACTGTGTGCAAGAAATTCAATACCCTTGTTGTAGTGAGGGGCCCAAAACTGAACACAATATTCAAGGAGTGGTCTCACCAGTGCCACCACATACAGGGGAACAATCACTTCCCTAGTCCTGCTGGCCACACTAGTTCGGATGCAGGCCGATACTGTTGGCCTTCTTGGTTACCCAGGCACACTGCTGGCTTACATTCAGCTGGCTGTCGACCAGCATTCCCATGTCCTTTTCTACTGGACAACTTCCCAGCCACTCTTCCCCAAGCCTATACCACTACATTGGGTTGTTATGACACAAATGCAGGACCCATCACTTACCCGTGTTGAATTTCATACAATTAGACTCAGTCCATTGATCCAGCCTCTCCAGATCTCTCTGCAGAGCCTTCCTACCCTCAGGAAGATCAATAGTCCCACTGACTTGGTGTTATCTGTGAACTTACTGAGAGTGAACTTGATTCCCTCAGCCAGACCACTGATAAAAATGCTAAAACTAGCATGAATGTTGGGCTCTGGGAAACGCCACTAGAGACAAGCCACTTGGATTGAACTTCATTCACTATGATTCCTTGAGCCAAGCCATCCAGCCAGCTCATCACCTGGTGAACTGTACACCTGTCCAACTCATGAGAAGTCAGTTTCCCCAGGAGAATACTGTGGGAAACAGGGTCAAATGCTTTACTAAAATCCATGTGGACAACTTGGTATCCACCCTTGATGATTGCCACTAATAACTAAATCTCAATTGGACTTTGTGTTGCTGACCACTGTGCTATAAACCTGGCTATCCATGCACTTTGTAGTCCACCCATGAAGTTCCTCTGTCTCCTATCTACATAGATAGTATGAAAGATTATGTCAAAAGCTTTGCTAAAGCCAAGGTAAACAGCATTCACTGTTCTCCCATTACCCACAGAGCCAGACAAATTATTAAAGAGGGCAAATAAGTTCATCAAGTATATCTTGTTTTGATAAATCCATGTTGACTGTTTCAACTCATGTTCTCCTTCACATGCCAGAAGATGACTTCCAGGAGGACTTGCTGCACAATTTTCCGGGTGTGAGGCTGGTGTGAGGCTGACTGGTGCCTGGTGTGAGGCTGACTGACTTGTAGTTCCTACAAATCTCTTTCTCAATCTTCTTGAAGGTGATTGTGACATTTGGGTTTTTCCAGTCATCAGGAATTTCCCCTGCCCACTGTGACCTTTTAAAGATGCTAGCAAGCAGTCCTATGATGATATTGGCCAACTTCCTCTGCAGTACTGAATGTTGGTATATGTCCAGCTTGTTTAAGTTATCACCAGCTCACTCTTCTTCTACCATAGGTAGCATTTTCCCAATTCCATCCCTGCACGCTCCAGGCAATGTCCTCAGAAGACTCTAGAAGACTCCTGGATTGCTTTCACCCCACCATGTTACCCTTCCAGCAGATATTGTATTGGTTAAAGACCCTCTAACCATGAGAACTTGACCTGCAATCACAACGCTTCTTTGTGTTTAAAGAAAGCTTTGTCCTCCTCCTATTCCTACTGAGGCAGTCTGCAATAAATGGTCATCACAGCTTCCCCTTGTTGACTTGCACTATGATCCTGTTCCATGAGATTTGACTTACCTGTTACCTTTTCCATAGCAGAGCTCTGAGCATTCAAGCCTTTTCTTTTGTAGTGGAGAGCCCCTCCTCCTCATCTCCAAGCCTGTGGTTCTCAGTTTGTATCCATCCATTGCAATGCTCCAGCCATGTGAGCTACCTCACTACACCTCTGTGACCTCAGTGAGGTCATAGAACTTTGACCACATGTGGGTGGTTTCACCTAGCTAGGCAGCTGAACTCCACTACAACCTCTCTCTCACTCCCCCTCCTCAGAAGTGGAAGGGAAGAAGAAAAGGAAAGAAACAACTCAAAGGATGAGATAAGGATAATTTAGTTAAAGGAAAAATAATTATTAAGGGAAAATTATTATTAATTAAATAATTAAACTAAAAGGAAAAGGTAAATGGAAATGGGGAAAAAAAAAGAGAAAAAAAAAAAAAGAAAAGGCCATGTGGAAGTGCAGAGGAAAGAAATTACTCTCTACTTCCCACCAAGGAGCGATGCTTGACCATGTCCTTGAAGCAGGGCCTCAACACACTTAGCCGTTGTTCGGGAGGACAGACATTTTCATAATGAGAGCCCACCTCTCCCCTCTCCTTCCTTTTCCCAACTTTTATTGCTGAGTGTGACATCATATGGTATGGAATATCCCTTTGGTTGGTTTAGGTCAGCTGCCCTGGTGATGTTCCTTCCTCCCCTCTTGCCCACGCCCAGCCTGCTGGCTCTGGGGGGGGTTAGAGGGAGTCCCGATGCTGTGCCAGTATTGCTCAGCAGTAGACAAAACATTGGTGTGATATCAGTGCTGTTCTAGCTACAAGTGCAGAGCACAGCACTGTATGGGCTGCTGCAGGGGAAGTTAACTCCGTCCCAGCCAGACCCAGTACACCACGGCTCTGTGACTCCATGGACTTGTAATTCTCCTTTTTGTTTCCAATGCTGTGTTGGAAAGTTTCCCATCATACTGGATCTGTAGTTGGGCTGTTTTCCCAGGGGAAGAGTAAGCCTGCCCCATTATATGCCCCAGTTCCCTCTTCCCCTTCTTTTTTTCTTTACCTTCTCCCCAGGCTTTGGGATTTATCCTCCGATAAGCATAGACGAAAGCTCTCCTCTTGAGGTAAGCCTATTGAAAAGATGCCTCATTTTGTCTTACAGATGCCACCTCTCCATCCAGCTGCACAGCCAAATGCTGATCCACAGTGTATTTCCATTCCTACCCTAGTCTATCTGGGCTCCTATGCTCTTTCACCTAGCTCCCAGAGCCCTGTAGTCTCCCTTAACTCTGTTGGTACTCATGAGGCTGGTAGAGATGATAATCTGAGGTCTGGGAAAGCCCTCAGATCACAGGGTTGATAATCTCTTTGCAACATAGTAGATCCAAGCTCCTGGAAACAAACCAAATACAGCAAGTCCGATTAGCAGCTGACTGTCTCTATCACCTGCAGAAAGTAGTCTCTAAGCACTGCAGCCTCTTAGTCTCTCCTGGTATCACCTTTAGAACATCTTTCCAGTGATGGAAACTGTTCTTCTTCCCCTATTGTAAGGGTCCTCCAGTTGCACAACTGTAATAGTGAAAGCTTTCTTTTTGTTGGTGGAAATCCCAAATATTTCCAGCTCCCACCCACTCAAATGTAGCTTCTGGCTGACCTCTGAGAGGTCTCCATGGAGAATTTCTCTCCAATAGTCTGCTCACCATCTTCCTCAGCTCCTTCACTTGGTGACTCAATGATTTGAGCAGAGCACATTTCATACAGATGAGGGCACCATCACTTCCAGCTAAGTCTTGGAGAGAAGCAGCAGGAACTTTGCATAGCCTGAAACCTTGATGATCAAGTCATTTTTCAGGAGCTCCATCTGTGTCAAGATTTCTGATGGGCCAGGAGTGGTCACTAGCTTCTGCTGGGGATCATGTATTTTGGCATATCACCATCATCATTGTGCTGACTCCTGCAGTCCTGTGCAGCCTCAGAATAATTCTTTGAGCCTCCTTGTTTTTCCCCCCTGTGTGAACAGATTTACTGACTGCAGAGTTGCTGTTTTCATACAAATTGCAGCATTTCTGGTCAGCGGCACTACTTAGGTGTTAATTAAATGAGATCAGCACAACCGCGTTTCTCTCCCAGGTTACCTGCCTGGTCTTGATACACTTACCTTGTAAATGTTAAGGCAATTTTTTGTAAATTGCCCCTACATGCAGTTGAAGGGGGAAACGAACAAACAAATAAATGAAACAAAACACAAGTTTTAGGTGTTTTGCATTTGTCAATAAAAGAGGAATATTAGAGGAAGAAGTTTTGAAAACTTCTTCAGCATATACATCCCTAGCTGAAGTTCTCGACAGGATCTGGTCTTCCTAGGACTACAATAAAGAGGACAGTTAGAGAGAGAAATGGGCTGGGAACTTGGTAAAGTTGGTAAGCTTCACTGAAGCCATTTGCACACTTCTGCAATGTGGCAAATTTGCCTTGAATGTCACAGTTACATATCATTTTGTTGATAAAAATATATAAATTTTCAGTAACCTATTTATAAATGTAGAAGTCTTTTGAATGAGAAAGTCCATTCATAATATTTGTTTAACAAGATACCCAGTGAAGGAAAGTCTCTAGCAAAACTAGATCTTCCAAAATGTGTTCCATAAGAGCTGTAGAACTTATTGCAAAACATTATAATATATCATTTGAAAATTAGTAGGTGATCAAGCAATTAGGCTGTCATAATACATAACCACAAGGGAAGTTGCATGGGAAAACTTAAATTTGGGATGTCTGGACTGTGGAATCATGCTTTCTACAGCTTTTATTTTATTTTATTTTATTTTATTTTATTTTATTTTATTTTATTTTATTTTATTTTATTTTTCTTATTATTGAGTAAGTAGGAGGTAGCTTTAAAGAATACGTGAATACAACTTATTCTAGATAGAACTTCATCAACTTTTTTAAAAATTCTTTTTATTTTTTCTTACACTGAAATAACTTCAATCTGTTTCTGTGTATACTAGCATGATGTAGTGTAACATCAGGCTATTTTCCCTATAGGTTATACAGATCTGGCAAGTAATAACTAAGTTGCAATGTTAGAACAGTTCCAAAATTGTATTTGATCAGAACTGTCAGTCTCACCATGCCTTGTACACATTGCATCACAAAGGGTTGCATATTTGGGAGGGGAGGGGAAGGGGAGAGGGGAAGGACAGCTTTGACTCATTTTCTTGGGTAACTATTGTGTTTTTATTAATCTCCATGGCGTTCAATTACTTGCAGTTTCAAATTTAGGTAGACATATCAATGTCATCCTTAATTTCTTTATAGGTAGCTGGCAAGGTATTTGAGTTTGGTGTGGGTGTGAAGGAAACAATCTTTACCTCAGCTTTTAACTTCAGTGTTGAGTATGGATAAATGTTACATAAATAATTTCTCCTTTCACAGAGTTTTCACTGAGTTTAATTGAAGAACCCAAAAGATCTTACTATAATACCTTATTTCTACTTTTATTTCCTTTTTAAGCTTTGAAGATTCTCCATATTTTCCCTATCTATGACAGTTTTCTTTGCACATAACACTATCTGTGGGAGCTGTTATCACAACAACTGGTCTGTCTAACCTGTATCTTTATATTTTTGCAGCAGCAGGCAAAATTATACCTAAGATTGTCCTTCCACTCTTACATCATACCTCTTTTTTTTTTTTTTTGTACAGAATTTTGTCTTGCCTATTTTTTTAAAAAATTTTTTTTTAAAGATTCATTGGAAATTTAGATAGTCTCTGTTCAGTACATGTTACAGAATATTGTACTTGCTTTTATTCTGGGTAGGGTCATTTGGAGTTATTCTCAGCCTCCTGAAATCAAGTTCTAGCAAGCTTAGACAAAAGGCTTTCCTTTCAAACATAGTTAGCTGGGTTTGTGACTGCTTTGCACTATTGATTGGACTTTCATTCTTGCATTTAAAAGCAAAAATAGTCATTATTTTGTGATCTTCTGGCTAAATGTTTCTTTAGCAAAACTGATTAAAACCCATTTTGGCTTGCTGATGATCCAGGACATTCTGATAAACATTTCACATTTATTGACAATTTGCTCTGCTTAATGCACTTAGACCAGTGCCCTTCCAGAATATATATATATCTATGTTTTTATTATTATTATTATTATTTTTGTTCAGTATCCATTTCTATTCTCAGAGCAAGCACTGCATGATGGGACAGATGCCTTTGTCTAATATTTTTTTTCCTGCACATTCACAAAAATGGACCAATTGACCAGATCCAGTGACAGATTTTGAGACGTCCTCTCCCTGCTATTAAGTTGATAGACTGCAGCAGTATGGTTTGAATCATATGTGGGCTCTGTCTCTCTCTAGAGAATAGAAATTTCCCAACAAAGCCATCTTTTAGAAGATCTAAGTGAGGTACTTGTATTTCTCTGCTATTTGAGGCAACTACCTCTGTACATAATTGCCCCCAGAGACGGTTTAGGGTTCTCGTATGCTGTGTAAAGAACTGCCTAGAGATGACCAATATGAAATAATGACTAAGAGAGCGTGCTTGAATAAGAACTTAAATCAAGGATATACCGTATCTCCATTCACAGTGAAGTTCTCTTCAGCAGCTGGAACATGGGACAGTCTTCTTTGGGAGCTTCCTTCTCTTTGAACTGAAAAGTCAACCCCCTTTTTTTTTTTTTCCTTAGTTTTCCTTAGTTCCATCAGTTTTGTCCTTCTTTCTGCATAAAGGTCCATCAGAAAGGATAGACGCTGTCCCACTCCCTTGTAATTCCAGCATGGAATTTTCATGAAATCAGAATATAGTAAATCCCAAAGTCACAGTGGCTCTTCCTAGATAGGTTTCCATGAAAGCATGTGGCAGCTTCAGCTTAGGTTCTCCACTGCAGCTGTTTAACCTCCTAATTAATTAGTCCTTTACTTAGTTTCCTTTCGCAGACCTCCTTCTCAAGCTGAAACAAAGCTTTGGATCAAGGATATATTTACACCGATTTTCTTCTTCCTGGAGAAGTCTGGATTAGACACACAATTACGTCTCCACCAAAACTATTCATGATATTTTCAGAATGGTAGGTACCTTCAAACAGTCTGAGTGGGTTTCAACCAGTAAATGCACATGCCATGTTTTAATAATGAAGGATTTTTAATAATCTATGAAAATTTAAACAGTCTGAACCCACATAATTTCTGCTGCAATCTATTTGAAAACATTCCTGTGATTTAAATTTTTAACAACAACGTGGCATTCACCACATTGTGCTGATCTATTATCTTTTCCTTACATACAAAGTTTGATCAACCCTTTCTGATGATACTACAGTATGCTACTTACACGTCTCCACAAACAAGACGTTGCTTGCAACTCACCAAGAGTTTCTACTCTGCCAAAGGAGAAAGAATGCTCATTTACATCATTGTAACTAAGCTTCTCAAGCCTGTGTTCTCTCTTGACAAATCTGAAGGCCCGACAATTAGTAGCCTTTATTAGCAAAATGGGAAGCTGCTAAAGTTGGCATGTCTCATTAGTTTATAAGAAAGGAATTACATTTCTCATACCTGGGATACAAATGCACAAAGAGAGAGGAAACTATAAACCCCACATCCCACAGAACCAGATACGGCAAGGTAAGCAATTACTTGTCTTTTCAGAGATTACTATCCAAATAGATATTTTTTTGTCTACTTAACTATCAGAAATAAATTTAAGGACGTATTTTCAAATATTGCTTATCTTTCAGAATAACAATTATTCCTGATGGTCTTTAGGTGATTTACTTTCCTAGGCAAAACAGAAGTGAGCAAAGAACTTAAAGAAAAACATACAAAATTGTTAAATGCAAATATTTCCACCTGAATGCACAGAATTCTTTGTTGTCACCAAAACGTTGAAAGCCCTTTCTGGTATAAAAAAAAAGTACTGTACTGTTTTCCAACTGCTCTTTTGCTTATATGTCTTTATTCTTATTTCTTTTTTTTTTTTTTTTTTCACATTTATTACTCTAACCTATCACATAACATAAATGCTAACAAGGCTTGCACAAATGTCTACTGTTATATTTTTTTTACATATGTTACAAAAAAGAAGTCTTACATTCTTTGCTGACACTTGTTTTATTCCTAAAGAGAGTTGTAATGTAAATATGATTCTGAACCACAGAAATTGTGCATGTGGCTTTATAATGGTTTACTGTCAGTGTTACTGTTATTGCTAAATTCACCCTCTCCTCTTGTTTTCAGTTTTTTTTTAGTACCTGACAGCAATTTTTGTCTTTCTCGTCATTTTAGCATAGCCAGGAGAAATTGTTTTCCCTTTTTTGTATAAAGTACATGCAATAGGAGCCTGACTCAAACTACAGTTTCTTAGTAGTACTACTAAATAACTAATAATATTTTAAATACCT
Source organism: Cygnus olor (assembly GCF_009769625.2). NCBI lineage: Eukaryota > Metazoa > Chordata > Aves > Anseriformes > Anatidae > Cygnus > Cygnus olor. Next base: position 184,866,189 of record NC_049169.1, read on the forward strand.
ATTTTTATTCATATCATAAATGAACGATGCACTGATTAATAAATGGAAGAAGTAATTCCATATGAAAAATGAATTTTTCATCTCATTTTTGAAACCTGCTGTGGGAACGCCACCTTAGGAATCTAGAAAAGAACAGAAGGAGGAAAGATAGAAACTTGCTTATGTGACTGAGAATTTTTGCTATATCATCACTGTTATTTTCTTAGATTAAAATTGAAGGAATGGGGGGAAATTAAAATAGGTGAACATTTATGTGTGTATTTTATGTTGGTGAATGTGCAATAAATGCATGTGTACAGCTTGGTCCTAAGGCTGAATGGGTGGTGATATGCAACTTGTCACAAAAATAGTCTTAATTACCACTAATAGTGACATTATAATTATTTGCAATATAAGGAAATAACGTAAGTGTTACAAACCACAGTTTTCTTTCTCTGAATTTCTTGTAATCCATCTTGGAAAAGCAAGTCTGATAAGAATGACAAAAAGGCATACCTGTACTTTTACCTGCACCCACCCAATTTTAATCTCTCTTACACTGAGAGCTAGATTTTTCATTAATATAAATCAACAATTCAATGGGACACCACTGAAATCAACATCATAATATATATTGTTGTGGATAAGGATCTAGTCCAAGAGTTTGCTGCAGTAATCTGATAATACAGATAAAGTGTTAAAGAATCTTGATGTGTCTGTAGTGTAAACACTAAACATTGATCATCTGATGATTTAATTTATGAGCATAAATATATTCCAAGACAATGCCTTGAACTTAGGTAGAACAGTGACATAAAATAAAAAAAAGTGGGATTGAAAAGTCATTAACATTTCTCTGAGTGACGCTAGAGTGGAAATTTTAAGGCCAGATCATTTATAACAACAGAATGAAACTCTTTCAGTAGCAACTATGGCACCAGGAACAGCACAACAGCCCCTTTTCACCTCTTCGTTTTTCAAACCACAGTAATATGTATTACTTCCTTTTCAATGGCAATACTATTGTGATAATTTTTAGAAAAATGGAAAATCCATGGGTGACATTGGCTGCTTTCTTTTACTCTGGCACCGTACTAAATAATTAAAGAATGCATTTATTTATTGAATCATAAGCTACTTCAGCATGTGTAGCTGAGTGTAAGAGTCTTTCAGAGAAAAAAAGAAAAGCTAAACTTTGACAGTAAGCTAGAAATTGCTTTTACTTAGAACTCAACGTACTCAAAACATTATTTATTGACATGGTGTTTTTAACATTCTGTTTGTTACTTCTTCCACAAAGAACATATATTAATTTCCTCTAACTAAGCGTCCAAAAGATTAGATTTAGAATAAATTTGCTGAAATTAATGACGAATTTTCCTAAAAATGAAAATAACAAAACAGGGAAAATACTTAAAGCAACATTCACATCCAAAAGATATCAATCTTCAAGTATTAGCCCATAACTATTACATTAAACCTTGTACTTGGTGCATACCTGGAAATGCTCATATCTTTGGTCCCAACTTCCTAGGTCGATATTTTAAAATAACTTACCATTAGCTGTAATGAGCCTTCCACAATTTATTATGTATACATAAGGCAGGTACAAAGAGGAATAAAAGAAAAAATGGTGGTACATATTTTTTTTTTACAAAAGACAGAAACTTTGAATATTTCACACATACAAACTTCCAGAGTTACCTCGTGTACAGTGGAATCTGCCTAGACCAACTTCAGATATCTAAAACTTCTTCAGGCAAGGATGCAGTCTGAGAAGCATTTCTTTAGCTGACAGTGCTGGCATAAACAGGTCCTAGCTTCACCATATGCCTTTCCCTCTGTACTGTCCAGTGAATTACACTAAGCCATCTCTTTGTAGGTCAGGTATGACTGATATGCTGAAACTACTGTTGAAATCAGCAGTAATCAAATAATGATTTGTCTCAGATGTAGTCAGCCCATACTGCTTCCATAGTCAAGAACATATAGAAGACTCTGTTGCCTCTGTTTTAGAACAATATGACTTTTTTCTTTGCAGTTGTCTGTCTCCAAGGTTTGTAAAAATGGCAAGGTGCTGGCATTCAGCTGAGTAGGTGGTTCTGTGGTGGTTCAGTCTAAGTCAGAGGTGGCTGTTTCTGGCTTTTCTTTGCATCCCCAGCTGTATGTTCCTTCCTTTTTCTTCTGGTTTTCTGATCCTATGATGAGGTAGTTTAAACTGAGCAACTTGCTTTGAATTCAGCATTGACCCTGTTTTGAGCAGAAGGTTGGTCTTGAGACCTCCCAGGATCACTTCCAGCCTGACGGATTCTTTGTCTCAATGATGGTGACTGTATTTCAGCTGAGGAATATGATGAACAGAAACAGTACCTTTCATCTGAGAAATTATGATTCTTTATACTATTGGATTCTATTTGCACAGGAAAAAAAAAAAAGGAAAAAAAGGAAGCACTTTAAAAATTCAGGAGACTTGTGTATACAATAATTTTGTCTTGGTTTGGATTTACAAAGCTTAAGTAATGTCAGTTTACTGAGTGGTTTCCAATGAGTATTTTGGTTATATTCAACCTGAGGAAGAGAATACTGAGAAAATCAAAACGTCACATGGACTAACTTTTGTTGTTGTTTCTCTGCTCTTAAGCTACTTCAAGGCAGTTTGCAAAATTTCCACTTACAACTAAATTAGCTACAGGAATAACATTTACTAAGAATAAGGCAAAGGTGACAACTTTGAAAGATTATGTTACAATTATATGGTAATTTATGTTGACAATAATTATGCTATTGTTGCTGTGCTTACAATATTTAATTTTGTTTTTCTTCCACTGTGATTTTTTTTTTCCAGAGGAAAGGAATTTAGCTCAGATCAGAACTGCTATTTATAGAATAATAAGTTTTATATTCTTCATGTCAAGTTTGGACCTTGAACACAGTTTGCTGGACTGAAAATTAAATTTAAAAAACTTGTAGGAAAAAATGCAGAAATCATCTTATGGGCTTGCCTATGTCCATATGTCCAAAATCCAGCTACTTAAGCAATTAATCTGTATTTAATCAACTGTGAGTGAGTGGCAATTATCAGTCATTTCACCTGATTTTATATGCAGAAGCCAAACTTCTAATACTGGGCTATTCACCATCTTCTCTGATCATAATCAAATGAGAGGAGCAAGCATTTGCTGAGGGTGGAATATATAAGTTTCCTTCAAAGTATCTCAGAATGTCTGAGGTTGGAAGGGACTTCTGGAGACCACCTGGTCCAACCCTCTGCTCAAGTGGGGACACCTAGAGCTGTTTGCTCAGGATCATGTCCAGGTTGCTTTTGAGTATCCACAAGGAGGGAAATTCCACAACCACTCTGTGCAACCTGTGCAGGACTTTCCTCAGGTGCAGGACTTCGCACTTCCCCTTGTTGAACTCCAGGAGTTTCCTGTCAGCCTCAACCTCTTGAGGTCCCTCCATATGGCAGCATGACCCATTAATTTATCACAGAATCGTTAAAGTTGGAAAGGACCTCCAAGATCATCTAGTCCAACCATTTTCCAACCACCAATATTACCCACGAAACAATGTCCCTAAGTTCCATGTCCAACCTTTCCTTAAACACCTCCAGGGACTGTGACTCTACCACCTCCCAGGGCAACCTGTTCCAATGCCTAAAATCAGCCATTCCTCACTGTTCTGCAGCATCAGCAAACTTGTTGAGCATACGCTCTGCCCCATCATCCAGATCATTAATGTCAAGGATCCTTAGATGCCTTGGGTTGCATTGCTCACTGCAGATGCATGTTTCTGGCTATTAGCTATGAAGAATATCTGTGGTTACTAAATCTGACTTAGAGATCTAAATGATTTACTTTAGTTAACTTAAATGCTGAAGCTAGAACAGAATATTCTTACCTGAGGCAAGCAGTTTTAGAGAGTCTGAGCATTCTGACCTCCCCACGGCTGCATATATTCAATGACTTTAAATAGTCAGGTTAGGAGATCTGTGCCTAAAAACGAGGCTGTTCCCTACATTATCCTTTATGTGCCTCCCAGTACCATTTGCAATTACAATGAAACATGCATCACCTTTTTTTAAAGAAGTGTCCATGATTTATTTTTTCTTACTGTTCAATCATTTTCTTTTACACAGTTTTCCTGCTTCAACAAGTGAGAATGTTTTGGAACAACTTCAGCTACTCCCAGTGTTTACACTTTCTGTATTTTCTGAATGTTGTCACAGTCCCGCTTCTTCATTATTTGCAGAAACACTCACCTTTCAACAGAATGTTTCCATGTTATCTTCCTAATAATTTGTTTTTCACTTCTGAAGTCTCTCAATTTTATTAAAATCTCTGTATCATTAAGATTAGAATGAATTATTCTAGATGATGTCATAGCAATGCCAATGAAAAGAAAGCTTATCTTTCTTTTTGAATGTGATGTCTATATTCAGTGTCATGAGTCATTGCTAATGCAGAGTTAAGGTTTCCTGATTATGTCTTATGTCCTTCCAGAATATAGCAAAATCAAAACCTCAGAAACCAGACAAATATAAAGTTAAGACATAGGTAAGTGCAAATTTAATTTTTTCTTCTTCCATTTACCCTTGCAGACACCTTTTTTGTTTATGACAGAGGTATTTAGGGTCACTATACACCATTGTGCATTTAACATTCCAGCTAAATAACCAAAGATGGATGAGATGAATCCAGGTCTTACTGTGAAATCATATAGACTGGATCATAAAGAGCAAGAGGGTCAACAGCGTTAGCACATTTGGCATTGATTTTCTGAGAATAAAACTGGAAGATTTGTTTTACTTTTTTTTTTTTTTTTCAAGAAATAAGATTCATTAAAGGTGTTTCATATATCATGTACATTTGTTGTACCACTGTGGAAAGTTAAACACTGTAAAATACTTTTGTAGGCCCCATCTACACAATCTCTCTATGATTTCTTATAATGGAATAGAAATAAAATTCATGGTATAAAATATTTGGAAGGTAGACTTGCTAAAAGGGCATGGAGAGAAACTGCAGGTCATAATTCTCAAAATGTTAATAGTTAACTATTGTGTTGGTGAAACTAAAATTAAACGTATGACAGATAATATTCCATTTACCCCTTCTACCATCTTTTATAATATAGTGCCTCCCTCCTCTACAATATTCAGTTAGTCTTTTTGTCCGGTTAAAGCCCTGCCAAATATGCAGATGGTCTAACCTGACTCTTATTAACTTATTTGTATTTTCTGACACTTTGGTCCTCAAGCAAATTGTTCGGTGATATTTGCCTTAGTCTTGTGTTTTTAAGGTTTCAGAATTAAAAATATTACTTCTGTCACTGTATTTATCCCAGTTTCACTGTATTTATCCCATTTATCATCCTCTTAGAGGGGTGGGAGCTCAGATGTTCAAAATGCAGGTTGAGCATTCATTTGATAGAGTCTTGGAAACCTTTGCTCCGAGGAACATGCAACCATGCTAATACTCATATGAGAGAAAGAGGGGCTTAGAACTTGTAATCCAAGTTTACCCAGAGCACAAAAAAAAGCTTAAACTCTGAGATCTTGACCTAAACCTAGAAGGTCCAAAGGAATTCAATATACCGTCATGCAGAAGAACAGGGTATACCTACATCTACCAAGTAGCAATATATTCAACCATGATGTACAGTATATGTTCTCTTCACTGACTGATTTGAATTAATCTCTTGTCTTCTTTTAAGATGAAATTGACTGGGTCAGGTAGAATGCTTTAGAGGGATGTTACACCTTTTCTGAAGAGCAACTGCACATCCTCAGGAAGTAAATGATGGAGACAGCTGAGTGTGACAGGGAGAAGAAAGAAAGAAGGGAGTCATTGGAAGAAGCTGGAAAACAGAAGTTTGAAGACAGATTGGCAAGAACAGCAGAACAATAGTTGCACCTATTGCCTCACAGCATCAGTAACACAGGTTGAAGGGTGATTACTTGAATCTCCAGCTTCCTGTGATAATTAGCGGTCTTCACTCTTTCTCAACTGCCTTGCTATAAGGCCCACCTTTTTGACACACATATGTTTCTTGCAAGAGCTGAAGAGCTACAGACCTGCTCTTCTAATGATATTTTCCATTTTACTTCTCTGAATTATGGTTGGAACATAGTTGAAGATAACACAGATTTGTAGAATTTATCCACTTGTCATTTGGGAATTATAGTGTACTCTCATCTCATATACATCAAAAAAAAATAACCTTGTCCACTCTTTATTTGCACTATACTACTGCCAAAGAGGATGTAGGTGCCCTGAATGACAGATCAGTTAGTTTCAATGTCTCATTCCTGATAATCAGGCAAAACTGGTTTCTGTCTGTGGGAGTGGAATGGTAAAACCGGAAAAAAAAAAAAAAAAAAAAAAAGGTTCCATGTGTCATACATTCTGTCAAATGCATAAACCTGATGAACTGAAGCATGCAATGTATTGAGTTGTCTTTTTGGTGAGTCCCCCACCAAGGAATATCCCTGAAAAGCTCAGCATTCCCTGGCGACTTACAAGGGACAGAACATCTTCATTTACCATCATCCACTGAAAAGAGAGAAGTGAAGAGAATAGATTTAGCTAAAGTAGACCTCGTCTGCATGTTCAATATTTTATTTTATTTTGTTTTGTTTTGCTGTAAAACTAGCAGAAACTGTTTGTTATGGTAAGGTGAATTCACTAATATTATCTGAACAGATTGATCTAAAATATGCTAAATGTAATTGATTAGGTTCAGTGAATTTAAAAATAGGAATAAATAGTACTGTTGCTTCATTTTGTATTTATTTGGTATTGAATTGGATAAACCCAGTATTGCTTTTATTTGGTACTGTGTAGACTAAATGTATTTATGTTTTAAATGTTGCCAGAGACACCAATTAGAGATATATCCTATCATAATAGTCACTGTACACGTATTACTTCCTAGAATGAATGTTTTTTATTTGCAAGAAAAATCTCTAGTATAGCTGTAGAGTCTTGAACATAAATAGAGATGTTAGATACACTGTGAGTTGCGTGTGATATCAGAACTGAATTTGGCTCTCAAGAGCTGAGTGTAAAATGAAACTTGGAAATATCTGTGCTTCCTTTGGTATATAACACCTTTTAAAATGTAAAACCTCATTTTAAATATGAAAAAAAACAGTTTGTTTGTTCTTGCAGATCACCAGGTATAAAGAACATGTTGTTTTTCTTCTTTACCCATTCTCTTCAGATCTTCTTGCACGTAAAACATATTTAACTTGCTTGCTACCACGCCAATATGGCCAACAAAATTGCTACTCATACAAAGTTATCTATAATTCCTAAATATCCTCCATGTGTTGATGTCACCAGCCATTCATATGACTGTTCATTTTGTGTGTGAACTTCTAGTGTTGAATATAATATCCCTGCCTTAAATTGGTCCTTGCAGTTTACTATTTATGTGATCAATTTTGTTTATATGTCCCATGAACTCCCTTACTGTCTCTTGTATTTTATATGGAAAAAGCTTGTGAAATTTCTACTCATGAGCACTCATCCATGATCACAGAGACTGAAGTCAGGAACTAGCTTGTGTACAAGTAGATTACAGGAAATGTTACAAATTTCTTTACTTTTATCAGTTAGGTGCCCCATGTGTGACCTTGGATGATCATCCTTACAGGTAAAGTTAATTTCTCTAGAATACCTCTTTCCATCTTGTCCTGTCTGACAGGAGCACCAATGACTTTAGAACAAATTGACTATTGTCCACTAATATATAAAGTGAAAGTACAGAACCATTTCAGATATGTAGCAGCCATTGTTTCCAAACAATGATAATGTAGATAATGACTGGTTCTCTCTTTTAGAATAGAGTAGGATAGAATAGAATAGCATGCAATACAATTTAATACAATGCAATACAATGCAATACAATGCAATAGTTCAGTTGGAAGGGACCTTTTTCTGACCATAATATTAATGACCACCTAGTACAACTTCTTGACAATTTCAGGGCTAACCAAAAATTAAAACCTATTATTGAACACATTATCCAAACATCTCTTGAACACTGACAGGCATGGGACATCAACCACCTCACTAGGAAGCCTGTTCCAGTGTTTGACTATCCTCAGATTAAATAAATTTTTCCTGATGTCCAGCTTGAACATCAGGTGCAGCTTTGTGTCATTCCCATATGTCCTGTCATCGGTTACCAGGGAGAAGAGACTTGCACATCCCTCTACACTTTCCCTCCTCAGGAAGTAGTAGAGAGCAACCTCTAAGTCTTCTTTTCTCCAGACCAGACAACCCAAGTGTCCTCTTCCTCTCCTCATAGGACATACCTTCCAGCCGTTTTACCAGCTTTTAGAAGACAAGTGTTGAACCACTGAATGCCAGAGAATATTTTTAGTTATTTTTAACTCCAGAAACTTATCTGAAGTGTGCTCTCATTTCTTTATGACTTTTCAAGAACAATGTCAGTAAATTAGTTAGACAATTCACTTTAGAATATTTTAGGTTAAATGTTATTTTTAGCTTCTCTAGAAAACCTTAGATAACCCTTATGCTCCTTTGATAGGTTGTGACAAGTGTCTAAGAAAAAGAGAATCTGGCCTCTGTTGGTGCTTTTGGCACAAAACTATATGCTGGTGAATATTGCCATTAAACATTCCAGTATGTTCTCTTACCTCTATTTTATCAACATCTGTATTTAGAGAAGCTTCATTACTTTCTAATTATACTTACTTCCCTCCTTTTTTCCCCTCATTAAAAACCCAGTAGTCAGCAGCTCAGCAATTATATCATCATCACTAATTTTCTTCCTTTTCATTTATTAATTAGACACTTTCGCTTTAGGTTCTTTTTTTTTTTTTTTTTCCTCCCTCTGCATAAAAAAGTCATTCTTACTCCTTTTATTTCTTTTGACTAATAATGCTGTTGTTAATAATTCTTTGTTTAACATTAATATTATGTTCAGAAATAATAAGACCTGATTCTTCTCTCTTCTTTACAAAGAGAAAACTGGAGAAAACATAGTCCAGTTAAAAGAGTAAAGTAGAATGATTTAAATCCAAACTTTCCACAAAACAAGTCTGTTTTAATCCTGGATTCTGCTAGTACCTTGTCCTTCATGATCTCCTTGGTTTTCAGGACACATTTGAGAAAAAAAGTGATTCTAGAATACAAGTCAGGAAAGATACAAGAATCAGCTGATTGTGACAAATTTACTAAAATTTGTGTCATGGCTATGTGGGAGACAAAGAATTCTCTGCCTTTGTTATGATGCCCAGGAAGATAAGGAAGATACCCATCATCAGATTTGCTTTGTGTTACATATAGCTCTTGTGACAGGGTGCACAGAGCACCCTATTTATGTTTTCCAGGTCCAAATGAGTTAAGTCTGTGTATGCATGTCTGAAATGATCTTATATGTACAAACACAAATAATACACCCAAAGCCATATTATTTCCACACTAGCTGTTGTACAGAAGTAATAAAATTACTGTCACACAATATTGGTAGTACAAAAATTTCAGAGACCTCAGTCAAAATGAGGATCCCAAAGTATCAGGTACTCCACAAAATAGAAATCTTCAATACAATTCCTATTCCTGAAAAAGTCATATGCCTTCAGAAAAAACAAAGCCCCCAAATACTTTTTACATAACATTTTTATTAACATTTTGACGTACAGTTGAAAATGTAATTCATGTGTCCCTTGACCTTTTTTTCCTTCTACTTTTGCTTCCTTTCTGGCAATTTTTTTTTTATTTTATTTTATTTTTTTTTTTGCCAGACCTTTCCACTGATCTCCTGTCACATTCTGCTAAATAGCTTTCCTGCTGATTACAATGCTGTTTCCTACAGTAGGTCTCTTTCTGTTCACATGCTTTCAATGTGTCTCCTCATTCTTTGTCAATAGTTCCTGCTGTTGTCTAACAATTTCCACAAACCTTATCATTGTATCATCAATTCCCTTTTCAGACAAATACTACTTTGTACATATCTCTTTATCTCTTGCAACATTCTTTTAACTCCTCCCTCTGATTACAGCATGCGGTTATGTAGGGCTGTTCCTGCTCATTGAAATAAAGTGATTCTCCATAGCACTGTGCTGCTCCCTTCAAAGATCCTGTCTTCTGTGGCTACTGTCCCTGCAGAGCATGTATTTGTTCCCATCCCATTCACAGTCGTTAAACTGGACCCTTTTAGAACACTAATATTCCCTCATCAGTTCTTGGTTTTCCCATGTGTCCCAATTGCCTTCTAAATAAGAAATGGTTATGTGCTTTAAAGTTCATGCAAAGTTCAATTTTGGTATTAGCAAAGCAAGCATGCTTTCGTATCCAAATTCTCCAACCGGCAGTCTTCTTCCCTTTCAGTCTTTTCTTGTGCTTTCTTATTCGGACCATCAAAGTGTTCACCGCACCAATTCTTATAACTTATCTTTGGCAACATATCTATCAGGACTGAAACTAAGCATTTCTCTTGGGCTTTTCCTTCTAATGACATGCATCTCCTTTTGTTGAACCCATAGCTCTTTCTTGCATCAACAACTAATCTTGAAAGCTAATCTACTTTAGGTAAAAGGAGAAAAGCTGCAATAAGCAACAGCATTTTCAGACCTTAGATTTATTTTCTAATCTGCCATATGCATTTTGCATCCCTAGCAGATCTGCTGGAATGCTAGACATTCATCAGGACAGATGATATTACTCAGTAGTTCTTCCTTTGCTTTAACATCCAGATGTACGTTTTTCATCCAGTCATGTGATTTTTTCCATTGCTTTTCACTGATCTTACATCCAGGATCTCTAAGCAAGTGCCACAGATATGAAGAGCAATGGTAGAGAAAGAGCAAGAACAATACTGTCTCCAGTACCAGGGCTCTGACTTTCACCCCTGACATATAAGCAACCCATCTCTTAGAAGCAAATAAACCACCCAATACCACACGCACACATACACATGCCAACACCCTGCAGTAGCTGGAGATGTCCTATTGCAATTCTTGCCACTTCATTACTGCTCAACCCTGCCTGATAAACTGAGCTCTCCCATAAACCAGTTGCTATCCTTCTGTCCTATATTCCTGTCTACTGTAAGTAATCCAGCTCCCCTGGCACTTCCTACCTTTTATTCTTTCAGTCTCCTGCATGAGAAATGATTATCATTCTACATTTCTTTTCCTTAAAGGAAAGTTGAAAGTGTGAAGATCATAATCATATTTATTTTTCTGGAATGTAGAGATTTGGCGGGCTTAAGTCTCCATTCTTATCATTTGTCCTAGCTGTGAGAGTAGGTAATTAATAATCTTCATTTCTGAGAAAGAGCAGAAATGGAACTGCAAAGCTCAGCAATTCCACACATCCTCCCTTTTTATGCATATTTTGCGATTTTTCTTCTTTGCCTCACTATCTCCCATATTTCACCCCACAGATTCTGGTAATGTCTACTGTGGAAAGACTTACAACAATGACATTACTGCTTCTCTGCCTTTATTAGTTATATGGAAGATGAGTCACTGTACAAACGTTATAAGATTAGCATCCTGTCCTCTTGTGGCCTACACTGTGAAAGTCAATATGGTGGCCATTATCCAGATTGTGTGAGTTGTGCCAGGAAAAAAACAATCGGTCTCCTGCCAGCACACTGTGTGTTACAGGTTTATTACACTGATCCTTTCTCCTGAATGTCATAAATATGACGTGTTGCTTTAATATTTTTTTCAAAGAAAGTGCAAGATGAATAACACGATGCTATTGTACTCTACTGCTGCACCTGTGTTCTTCTGTTTATTTAAGCAAACATAAATAAATAATAAACAATCAGGAAATGTTAATCTTTAATTCAAATTCAAACTGACAACACTGAGAAACTGTACAATGCATGTTTGTACACACATTCTGGTTACTTACCAAAGTGGATCTGTATTGACATTATTTCTCATGTCACCAAATCTGAAAAAACAAACAAACAAACAAAAAACCCCACACCTTACCTGGAAAGAAGCAGTTCTTAGATGGTTTCTTATCTTTTACAGTGAGAAAGGAGAGCCTGTTTTTTACCATTGTAACATATTTTTCTGCTATATTGATGATATATTTTGCTGTTAAAATCAGTCTGTCTGAATTTCTGCGGGTTTTGACTAATGAAATGTTGTCAAATTTTTCTCTGTTAACATGGTTTTTTGTTTGTTTGTTTGTTTTTAACAATTAAAAAAGATGCTCATATATTTGGAGAAAAGAATATTGTGTTTTAAGGATTGGCAGACACTCCTATATGATCTTTCATTTTTGCAGAACTAAGTTTTTTCCGTATTATTTCCTCATGAAATTATAGATGTTTGGTGCTCATCTCCATGTACATTTGTAAAGCTACACATTTTTATTTTTTTTAGAAAAGAATGAACGATTGCATCCAATTTCAAAATCCAATAAACCAAGGTACTTTTTTCTTATATTTGTGAAGCATAAGCACAGGGGTGTTAAAAAACAACCACTACTTTTATTTTTGGTACAAAGAAATCCTATTGGTAAGACTGAAATTATCTGTAAGAGGTAATGTCATTAGAAGCTGAAGTGTCTCAGCAATATGTGGAAATGGATATTTAAGACAGAATACAAATCTTTGTTCAAATAGAACCCTTTTATATCTACTATTTTATCTCTCAGAACATCTGTTTACATGTATACAAATCATTCGTACTCCCTTTTGATAAGCAGAACCCAGTGAGTACCTTCAGTCTACAATTAAAAGTTATTTTCTTAGCTCTGAATAATTTGAGTGATATTTCCTGTTCCTTCTGTATTTTTTCCACACACTTTTTGGAGTTTGAATGCAAGAACTACATGTAATGTTCTTAAATACTCCCCTGTGTTTACACTGAAAAGTGATGTTAGGATATCATTCTGAGCTATCTGTCCACTGTCACTTGTTTATCTTTTCTGAGTTGTTTTCTAGTTTATAGTTCTCACTCTGAAGCTTTCTCAAAAATGTTTTTCCTTATATGGATTCTGCCTTAAATGTCCTTAGTATGATTTCCACTATTGTTTGCCATTCCTAATGGTAAATGTATGAATTCTTCCTTTGTTTGCCATTCCTAGAGGTAAATCCACTTGAAAATTATATGTTCAATATAATACGATTTATTCCTGTTCATTTTTAAAAGCACAAAATGGCACTTTACTTTTAGTACTGATTGCTACTAAAGCCTCTTCTGAGTTCTGTGTTACCTCAATTTCTCAGTTTAAGGAGCTCAGCAGCAATGTTGGCTCAACAAGTTTATGCTTCCTGCATGCCTAAATATTTGTTCCCTTCCTCCTGCAGGTGTATGCTGCTCTCTTCATTGTGTCAGTTGTATCAGCGAATTAGTACAGATCTGTGATTAAAGTAGCAAAAAATTAAGCTGACTTTCCTGCTACTGTATTGTGGATTGGTATTCTCAGCTTATTCCTACTTCATTTAACATAAGAATTATTGATATTTCATACTTTTTTATTATGATTATTATTTGACCAAGATGTTATGCATATTTAAATTGCTTTCCAGTGGTTGTAGTACCACCACATATACTATATCCAAGGATATCAAATGGCAACCTTTTTGGCAAACTTCACAGAAGTACCAGAGAAATCCTTTATGCCTGAAAGGCTTATTTTAGTTTGTGATGTATATTAACAAATTAGCATGTGTAAATTTGTATTTTCAACCATATGAATATATTAAGGATTTTTGTCTTAAATATGATGCCTTCCATGAGTGCTAAAAAATATTTCCTGTCTTCACAGTAAAGCACAGAAAAATGCCCATTTCGAAGGGTTCATGGGGAAAAGGAAAGACTAAATAACAAAATTATGCATTACTATGGTATTTCATGTTCCCTATAATGTGTTAATGGTTTCCTAGTAACAAAGATACAATATTACTAGGTATTTTAAGAAGGATAGAATAGTGTCTACTGTAATTAGCAACTATTCATCTTCTGAGAAAATTGAGACCACAAATGCCTACTTCATTTGCCTGCACTTGATTGCTGAAATATATCACATAATTTAGAGTTGTCTTTTATTATGTTTGCATCTCAAATCTTAAATAATGTATATTCAAATGATCTGAAAAGCAAAGCTGCTACACATAGCCTCACTAGATGGGATGGAAGTAGATTCTCTTAAACTATTATCAAATTTTAGGGTAAAATATATATAAGGCATAATATAAAGTTTAAGGTATTTTAGCTTAGTTAAAATGTCTTAAATGAAATGTGTCATGTAAGTGAGTTCTTCAGATTTTTCTTTCATCTTATTCTGGGCTTTTATATGTCAATTTGATCTATGACTTTAGTAAAGTTGTACTTTATTGAAAGTAGATATTCTACCATTTCCTCTAGTACAATAATGAGAATGTAAGAATATGAACATGTACTGCTTTACAGCGTTACAGTGCTTAAATTTCAGAAATAAATATTTCTAGATATGAAACAAGGACACAAGTATAATTCTGTTTTTGTAGTTTTAAGAGTAATATCATTTTCTCCCACTGATTGAAAGATCTTAAAGACTGTCATCTCATTCCCTGAATAAAATTTACTTCAAAATGCATCTGTATTTTCATTAATTTTACCTTTGTGTCCACAGCAAATAGCACTACAATTTCTTCATGCTGTGGGTTCTCCATAATATGTCCTGCTATTTTAACAGGCTCATAGTTGTAATGTCATAGACCATTAATTTATCCTCATCATTACCATTCTAATATCCATATTGTGCATATCTTTGACATATTGACTACAGTAAAAGAAATTCCCAGAATTCAAGACAATGTTGTATTGTTATTTACTCCCTTGAATATGCATTTAATTATTTTTTTCCAACTACTGTTTATATAGGTTGTGTCATATATTCATTTATATAACAAGTATATCTATAAAGAATAGGTAGAAGCTTGTTATGTGGAAGTCCCATAAATTCTCAACATTGGCATTGTATCAATGGCTAGTCAGTTTGAAAATAAATAAAATAAAATAAAATAAAATAAAATAAAATAAAATAAAATAAAATGAAATAAAATGAAATGAAAATGAATTTTTATTCACGATAAAATAGAGGATCAGGGTAGATGATATAGACTCACCAACATATGAGTGATGAGGATATCTGAGACATCAAAAAGCATTGTCAGATGATGTTTTGCTTTCACACTTTGTGTACACTCAAAGATCTATACAGTAGACTCAAACAGACTAATATGAACTGTATTTGAATGATAAAACTCTGTGACACTATAATTACATTTTTGTGATATCCATGAGAGGCAATGATGTGCCATACAAGGAAAGTTTGGAATCCTTTTTTTTTTTTTAAGCCAACTGTTTCATATTTTGCTGTGTGCCTGTGTAAAGAATGACAGACTGTATTACCATGATAAACCTTGTGTAATTACAGAAGAAAAAGAAGAGAACTATACTTCTTAATACATCAAGTTTTCAGTGAAATGTGAGACTGAAAATAATTATCTGTAGAAGAGTTCAGTTCAGTTAATAAAACAAAATGGCTTTTGCCCTGTACTTATTTGCTTATTTTTCATACAGTTAACATTTTCACATCAAATAATTTGATTACTCTACTGCAGAGTTTTGTTCTTGTTTGTTTGTTTCCTTGTTTTCTTCTGATGAATGCAGTGCTTTTGTTTATATTTGCAACACAGTCTGCTGTTTATCTCCATGTGGACTTGCTTTCCTGTTTAAAAAGTTCTCCATTCATTTTTCAATAGTGTAGCAAAACACTATCCACCTGTTGTGGACTGTTTTGGTGTAGTAGGACGCACTCCATCTTTGTGCGTGAACACCATTTTAACTGTAAGATTGCAGTGACTGAATGCTTACATTTTGTCCTTTGTCTTGCTTTCACTCTCCAAATCAGCATGTATACAACAGGAGGCTAAGCATTCTCAAGCATCAAATGATTTCAAAAGGTCATGTTATTAATTTAAAGGGCGTTAAATTCAGATGTTCACATCCTTTGACAAGATGTGCCTGAAGTCATGGAAGTATATTGTCTGCAGAAGGGAGGCCGGAACATTGCTGGAGAAGGATCTCAACTCACCTACAATGAATAGCAGAGGAATGCTGCAGTATTATTGCAGCTGAGTCCACTGAATGTCAGATCAGAGAACTCTGCAGAATGCACCATAACTATGACATGGCTTCCACATACCAATTATACAATATGCAGCTAAGGCATACCATGCTGTCAAACTCATCAGAATATCACCTGAACCTGAGAAAATCAGAAATGCCTTCAAGTCCTTCAGTCCTACCAACTGTCAGTTCTGGTAAGTTTAGAAAAATGATCAAGCAATCCCATTTACTAAATAAAATCTGTTAATTGCTATAAGACAGTTACACCTAAATTTAGAAAGTGTAGGATAAGACTGGATTAGAAAATTTGGAAAGTCACTGCTGGATTCGTTTTCTTTTTACACCACAAGAGAATCACAGAATCACAGAATCATCTAGGTTGGAAGAGACCTTCAAGGTCACCTAGTCCAACCTCTGACCTAACACTAACAAGACCTCCACTAAACCATATCACTAAGGACTACATCTAAACGTCTTTTAAAGACCTCCAGGGATGGTGACTCAACCACTTCCCTGGGCAGCCCATTCCAATGCCTAACAACCCTTTCAGTAAAGAAGTTCTTCCTAATATCCAACCTAAACCACCCCTGGCGCAACTTTAGCCCATTCCCCCTCGTCCTGTCACCAGGCACGTGGGAGAATAGACCAATCCCCACCTCACTACAGCCTTCTTTAAGGTACCTATAGAGAGCGATAAGGTCACCCTGGAGCCTCCTCTTCTCTAGGCTAAACAACCCCAGCTCCCTCAGCTGCTCCTCATAAGACTTGTTCTCCAGACCCCTCACCAGCTTGACCAGGAATGAACAACATGATTTTTATAGATAACAGAATAGACACAAAATGACTGATGTACATCTGCATGAATTTAACCTTCTAAAACTCAGCTATCCCCCTGAAGATTACAAAGTGCACCTCCTACATTTATAGAAAGGTTTGAAAGAGAGACAACAATTGAGCTCATCCTAAGAAAAATGTCAAATACAGGTAGAAGTTATGTCCCAGAGGTGTCTGTGTCCTTCCAGTAATACACGGGGAGCCCAGGTGACTAGTTTAGTTGGCCAAATAAGATAACAGTCTGTTTAGGCTGATACTTGCACAACAGCATTGCCCCTGACCAAACAGGGGAAAAGGTGGGAAACATTCCTATAGGTGCGAAGCATTTGTATTCTTCCTTATGGACAAAAAAAAATAATAAAAAATTGCTGTTTAGAAATATTCAAATGCAAAATGCTAAATAATTTTCATACTGAAGCAGAAAAGTCTCTGAGTTCAGCAGAGAATGCAAGCAAATTTCAGTGATTTTTGTGGGGTGGGTCATGGTTTTGTAAGAATAAAGACTCACTGGATGCGATTTACTTCATTTAATGTTAACTGAGTAATCTGCCAGTCAGTCAGAGTGTTGCAACATACTACAGGAAAAAACAAAACAAAAACGAACAAAGAAAAACAATATTGTGTCTAAAAAAAACTTTGTTCTTTTTCTTTCATACTTTTCTCTTGTTTGGTGTAAAGGAATTTATTCATGCAAAAGCAGAGGTTTTATGTTTGTGCCTAAATAGCAGAACATGAGTGATAACAGGTCAGAAAATTGGAGTGAGATCCTTCTAAGAAGCAGAAACAAAAGTGGAAGTAGAATTTACTGAGTTAGGGGAGATACTCATTTTGTTTAAAATGTGGAAGAATTTTGGAGGAAATTTTCAAGACACCGAGCACTATATTTATGTGACTGATGCTGAAAAAATGTACCAATAAAGAAAACATGCATTCTGTGCTGCTTGGAAAAGTGAAATTCTTACCATATATTCTATATAGACTGAGCAAGAAAGGATTAGGACCTAATAAAGTTTTAGTATGTAGCAAATGAGTTGATAATACAACAGTGAGCTAATATATGCATGGGTTTTTGAAAATGGAAACATTATAAATTCTAATTAATAGATATTGTTATTTATTTAGGTATTTTCAGTGCTTTAGTTTAATAGATATTTGTTCCTATTCCCTCAGCTAGTTCATGCTTTGAAAGACAAATCATCGTTACAGGACCAGATAGCTCTTATTCAGTAATAAATAGAAAGACAGTGAAAGACTTAAATAGTATGTCTATAGATTGATTCAATTTTTCAGAGTTCTCCTCTGCGGAAAACTTTCTTCCTTTAGGAAATCTGTAACTTGAAAATATGAGGGGATATAATGCATACCTCCTGAGTGTGTCAGTCCTCTAAAGTAATGAACAGTATCTATTAATTAAATGTTTTTGATTGACTACTCTGAATCATCAGTTCCTGAGGGTAAGCTTGATATGTTGAGATTAAACTTCTAGTGATTGTCTGAAGAGAGCAATAAGGAATATCTTGAGAAGATTTATTCTTTGTGTCTGAACAAAGTCTTAGAGTAACCTATTAAAGAAGTCACACTTAAAAGTCTATTTCAAGTTTTAGGTATGGTCTAAAGTATGAAATTAGTTGGAAATTACTCAATACTAGTATGGATATTCACACTATATAAAGATATTCATGTATATTGATGACTTAGTTATTTGATAGATAAAAAAAATGTTCTAACAGAGGTAGGTTCAAAATATTTTTCATAGTCTGAAATGCTGGAAAAACTGTTCTTTTCATCATTCACAGCTCATTCTACTTTAAAAAAAAATCAGCTCAGGTAAGGAAGATGAGCCTCTAAAGATTTCAAATTATTTGGTTGCAAGAAAAAATAGAAAGTATGGAGAGGGAGTTTCACTTTGAAATCAACATCAAAATATTTCTCAATAATCAAATTGATGGTCTTTTTTTTTATAAGGTAATAATGAGAACTCTCAATACAAACATCCATTGTATTTCTAAAAGCAGTACTGAATATTTGAAAAAGATACAGCATGCAGAAACATGTATATCAGTTTTCACCTGAAGCCTCCAGCCATCAGAAAGCCTTTTTTGCTTAATGTGTTGAAAGTTTGGCAAAGCTATCCTATGCATCTTCTCTTTTGCAGGAGTCCATTTTAAGTATTTTCTAAATCCATGCATTGAAGTCATTCTTCTTTCAAGGCAAACAACACTCCTAATTCCTACTTTTTCCAAGAAGGGAAAACAATGTGCCACACTCTTCATGGTAGGAGTCAATTTCTGATTATTTCTCCCTTTCCAGTAAGCTTTTATAATTGCTCCTTAAACTAACTAGGCTTCACAGATGTGGTGCCTCTTCTCAATGGGTGGCCCTTTAATCCTTTTCTAGTCCTGGTGGGGAGCCTATGCAATCACAGCAGGTAAAACATAAAAATCTGCTTCTGAAAGTGTTAGCAGTACGGGCAAATTGTATATAAACATGTATGCAATATTTTGGATTTCTGAATTAATATGATTTTATTTCCCTAAAGGAAATTCTAAAGCTTTATGTGATATCTGGTGAGGATGAGCAAAGATCCTAATGAAAGTTAGTCTGAATGAGACATCAGGAGTCCATTTAAACATGGCTTAGCACACCAAAACTGTGTGTCATAGACATTTTTCAGACTTACAGATTGAAGAGTAACAATTATGAAAGTTTATGTTCAGATTACTTTTTTTTCTGTAAGCAATTATGTCCAAATTTGTAATTGAATCAGATTAGGATATTAATTTAAATTTATCTACATTCAGATTGATCTACATAAAGCATAAACATATATATAAATATATATTCTTGTCCTTCTATATAATCTAGACTGTACTGTTTGTTGGCCAGAGAAGCTTCTACACAAGCAAAATCCAAATAAATATATCATAGGGATTCTCTTTGCCATCTTCATTTTAATTCTTAGCACCAAAATAGCTGGAGGTATGCGTTAGTGTAGCAGCTTCTAAATGGCTGGGAATGAAGTGCAAACAGGAAACATGATTGAATTTATTTATTTATTTATTCTTAATATACTTATTGTATATTGAAGGTCCTTCTGTGAGAAATCCATCACCGATATCAGTATATACATATGTTTCTACGTACTACGTATGTGTGTGTATAAAATTTGTTCCTCTGGTCATTGCTGGCTGCAGCTCTGAATTGTTTTACCAACAGAAAACTGCTACAGTCAACAATTTTCTTGGCACTAATAGCTCTTCTGACTAGTAGAGTAGCAATTAATGAGTATTTTATATGTAGATACCTCTGTCTATCATTTAGAAAGCTGGTCTATGAAGGAAAGTATTCAAAAATTTTCATGTGAAGCATGTATAGGTTTTATGGGACCTAAGAAAGACTGACTGTAAATAACATTAGCTGCAGTATGCTGATAGTTATGAATCCATAAAATTTTAAGACCAAACTGTGTTTGTAAGTGAATATGATTTCTCAAACTAATAACTTATATTTTATAAAGGTCTTATTCTACATTATAGAATGTCCTTAATTTTGTGGAAATAACTATACAGATATTGTATTCTTGCTTATTCAAGAATATCAAATAAAATACTGTTTTCAGCAAAATAAAACCAAGTGACTGCACTAGAATCTGAGCTGGATATAATTTTCAACTTTATTTTCAATGCCTTTAAGCCATCTACGCCACTAGCTGCTGTAGAATGAGCTTGCCTTTACTACTGGAGCATTCTAAACAGATGACCTGTGCAACAATCTACTTTCTTTCCACGGGACTCTATTTGTTTCTCTTGTTTGACCTGGTTGATACTCCCTTGGTTTTCCTTTCTGCTTCCAGAGGGTCTCTGAGATGTGCAAGAATATGCATGGAATATGAAGTATAACAAAAATATACTTTATGTTTTCCTGTGAAAGTGGATGATTCATCTTATATCGTCATGACACTGGTGGAATCTGTCATAGGAAAGCTATAAGCAGGAGATGCATTCCTATGCATCTATGAATCTCCTTTTTTCCCATCAGTGTAATAGTGAAATAAATATTTGAGTGGGGCTGACATCAAGACTAGATGTTAGACCTCGACTGGGTGTCCACTCGCTAGTGGACAAATAAAGTCTTGCCAGCCAGTCTTTATTAGGAGATAGGTTTCTGTAGTGCACACCAGTAGCTACATCTATTTTAGATTTGGTGGATGCATTCCTCACTATATTATGTTACAGTTGTAAAGCCAAATCCAGAGGACACAAAGCTATATACCTGATGATGTTCACATGCTTTTCATGTTGGTATCTCTGCTCTGTACAAATACTTTTAGTATTTAAAATTCTTATGACAATGTCCCTCTATTACTTCAACATTCCTCATGCTACCTATTTTCTTTACCTTTTTTCCATTTTTTTTTCTGCTCTTGTTCCTCAAATATCAAGGGAATATGTCACTGTAAGTGAAAGGAGAGAAATTGCCAAAAAATTGTGTATTATATATTAAACATATCACATTAAGTTAAGACCCAATCTACATTTCTCTGACAAGGATTCTACATCCCACAGCTTGAACTCATGGAAGCTCTGCATCTAGCATCTGAGCTTGGATTTCCCTGTTTTTAATGTATGAATGGCATCTGTAATCTGACTGCTATCTTTGAAGTCATCTAACAGTCTTTAAAAAGGGAACCATTTTGTCTGTTTCTCTTGGCTGTGAGGGAAGAGGTGAATTTTATTCATGCCTTTGTTCATCTTTTTCACTCCTCAAGTATTTCATGCCTAAGAAAAAGCCTCAAAATTATTACTAAAAACTTTGAGTACACAGATAATTGAAATATCAGAAAATAATATCTCAAAACCCAGATATTTTTGTCTTTAAAGTGTGCAGGATTTTTTCATAGTCACCTATTACTTGGTTCCATTTGAATTTTTCTTAAATACAATTTGTCAGATTCATAACTCCAGAGAAAGATTATTTCAATGAATGGTAGAAAGTTTTACTGAATTCAGTAAAGCTACAGACATATCTGTCATCTTTGACATGCTAGAAGACCCTTATATACTGGAGAGGTTTCTTAATTGTACGTTATGTCTTTAAGCAGTAACAAGTACTCACATGTATTCATATGCCTATTGTTGCAGACTGCATCTATACTAATGGTGAACTTAACTGCTTTAACACAACTACTTCCTAGGGACAAATTTCTAGCATTAATCCAAATTTTAGCCTGTTGCAGATAATGACAGTGTTTTCTGAAGACCCTGTGGACATCTAATGATATTCTTAGAGAAAAGATCAGATTCTTATTATTTCCTTTATCTGCTAAATTCTGTAAGACCTCTAGGGTCTACAAAAGACTGGAAAGTTTAATAGGTATAAATTCCCATTTGGCTACACAGACTATCAGATTCTTATGGGTAAATCATTTGTAATGTTATTTAGCATGGCTTCTAAAACAGCTTCATCTTGTTGCCAGCAAAGTGTGTCACAGGTTGCCAAAAAACAACGACAGCATCACAAAATATGCATTAATTTAATATGCCCTTACTCAGTGAAAGGTGATGGAGGGGAGGGCAGCTCACAGGTGCTGCATGCACGGTCTGGAAGCACGGTCTTGATGAATGACCATGGTTTATGCATTAACATATTGGAGGTATATTGTAGGTAGAAACTGAAGCAGGTAGAAACAGTAATGCTACAGCACAGTATTGACTTTGACAAATCACTGGCTTCAGCCTTTGGGTGCCAGGACAGGATATTGCACATCTTATTCTTCTTTTCCTTCCACTGCTACCTCCTGATAGGTCTAAAGGATGGATGTGCTGTAGTGACAGAATTTCCTAGGACAGCCAGTTAATAGGTATTCAAATCCAAGGATGATTTGCTATGCACATCATCCTCTCTTAAATTTAATAAACAGTGAACAAATTCTAGTGTTTTATTTCTCCCATGACTCTTGATATTTCTCATTCTTAATGTTCAATAAAATAATTATTTTTGTTTAGAGAACAAAGGCATGATAAAATTATGTTGTCCTGGCTAAGGGAGAGCACCGAGAGTTTTATTTTGAGGCAAATTACACATCATAATATAGTTACATTTTACTTTCTTTTAAATCACAGTCTCTGGTTGCTTATTCTGTTTCTGCTGGTGATAGAGATAACATTGCCAAAACAACTTCTTATCAGGACTGCCAGTAAACAGCAATTAATGGATCAAAACATTATTGCTGACTGGCATGACATAACTGTGAGAGGTAAAACTATGAATTAAGAAGGAAAACCATTTGGTTTCCAAACACCGAACATATTTGTTTTAGAGGAATGCAGGTTGAAAGAATGTTTCAAAACTGATTACTTTTATGAATTTTATTAAAAGACCAAAGTAATCTATAATTAAATGTATACATCTCTGATTAAAGCTACTATTGCTGTGTGAGATTAATGGAAAATAGACTAATACAAGAATGAAATCAAGGTAATTGAAATTGAATCAATAAATCAATGGTATCAAATTATCAAGTCACCAAATTAATACAACTACTTAAATTTAATTATAAGGTTGGCAGAAGAAAGATTTTTTTTCTTTTCTTTATTTCTGCCCTAGTAGCTGAAGGAGATTTTTTTTTCCTTTCACTTGAATCTAACTGGTGCTCCAGCTAGAAAATGAGCACTGATCAGGTGATGACCTTTTAGGAAGGAAGATTAACCAAGACAGGCAGTAAAATTTTCTTTACCTGTTTTACAGAAATTCAGAGACTAAAGGGACTCTTACTGTTCACCGTTTCTAGTTAGAACTCATATCCACTAAAGTAGTCTTTTTATTTCTTCTGTGTTATTTTCTTCATACATAAAAGTAGAAAATTTAGGAAACTTAAAATTCAGTGGATGCTTCTGAAATGAAAAGCTGCTGCTTTTTTTTTTTTGCTTTTTTTTTTTTCATTTCTTTCTAGAAGACAGACAATAATGGTAGATTTCACAGTCTGGGCTCTTAGGAGTCTATAGATATCAGATATCCTTTTCTGTTCATACACTTACACTTGCATGTAAAAAAGCCTGTCTACACTCAACGAGAACAAAATGACACCTCCTCCCAAATAAGGAAAGGAAATGTCATCTTCATTTTCTGGCCTCTCTGCTTCATGTGATTATTTATTATGACCAATCTTTCATGCAGTGCTGAGTTAAACACAGCTAATGACTGTATCTTTCACTTTCTCTTTTTGTCTTTTCACATCTCTTCTTCCTTTGGGTATCTTGACAAGGTTAGAAAGGAGCTCCTCTCTACTACATGGTAATAGTAGAGAGCTTTTATAGAAATCACTTCCCACATTATCTGAGATACTTTCTATGTGACTTTGGGACTAAACCGAATTTTTGTGCATTTTAGATATGGTCTTGCCCAAGCCCCAAACAGGTCACAATCTTTGCCATTATGTCAATTTGTTAAATTCCACTAAAAATTATCAATAACATACCAGATCCATTATCAGAACCTTGTAATAAGTGCTCTGCAAAAGCACAGATAAGATGTGTGAGAACTGTACTGTAAAAACTGGTACCAATCTTCTATCTGGTCTGTGAACCATGGTCCTGTTCTTGGCTGCTTTACAAATTAATGATAATTTGTTAATGTCTCGTTAAATATGATTCAATAACCTGGTTACTTCTTTGCATCAGGCCATAAAATTATGGAAGTGATTATGTAGCTTCATTCAAGACACAAATATATGGGTTGTTCCAATAATTTTTAGCCTAGCCTTGAATAGTTATGTTTGTATGTCTGTAAGGTGATCTTCCATTTACTGTAGAGCAAATGTACTTTTCCTGAGTACTGTTCAAATACAGATCTCTCTACCTGACACAGTGATATAACTCTGTCAAGCTACTGCCAACGTGCCAGTACTAAGGTGAACTATATAACAGAGCTTGCTGTTGTAAGGATGTAAATCAGTGGCAGATATGAACATGAGTAAAACATAAAAATACGATGACAAAACTTTGTAGTAGCGTGTAGTTTTCCTCAGTTCTCTACTGTCAGTTCAGGTCTCCATGGCTTAATAGCTGCATAAACCTTGCAAACAAGAAAGCACCATTGATTTGAAAGAATTGAGGCACGCACTGAGGGGGTAGAATGTATCTCAACTGGGTACCTGGTCTTTTTTTGTTGTCTCTGAATTGCCGTGATGTGCACAGGATAAGATTGGCCTCTCACAATACTCACCTCAACTGGCAAATTTTTCCAGATTGCACAGTATGCAGTGGCACGATGCAGGGCATACAGATGGGGATGGGCAACAGGCTGAGGAATGTTTTGCAGTTTCTCCGTTTATGTTTCCAGAAACTTGTGTCCTCTCCTGCTTGTACGCAATGGGCATGGCCCACTGCCCAAAACAATTTAATTGCATGAGCTAAAATATTAACTGCCAACTGCCACTTTTGGCACATGAAAACAGTAATTTTGAGCTTACTGCAAAAGAACTGAAATGGTGCATGGTCACTTTTATAGAAAATACAGAAAGCTTGGGTTAAAATATAGCTGGCATTCTCCACAAACTGTACAAATATAGGACCAGATTTTCAAATACGTAATACTGGCAGCTACAGAAAAAATGTTCTAGATGTGTCCTCCAGAGCAAAGGGAAAGTGCTGAAGAAAAAAAAAGACCATATAAACATACAAGCGTTCTCATCCTCACTGGAAACCATTATCATCATTACAGAATAAGTGATAGCATTTTTCCAGGAACACTTACAGAAATTTCTTCTGAGGACTGTAAATAATACTGCTTAATGAATGGATTTACAGTGTAAGGATCTCATCCATGGATTCCCTGATGCAGTGGCCACAGTGCTTGTGATGTGAACGATTCTAATTAAGCCTGGGAAACCACCAATGAATGAAAGTAAGGACTTATTCAAGAAGACTTAAGCATATACACACACATTCATAAATATAAATGTAAATACAAATACAGCAAACACTTTAATAAGTGAAAACATCAAATTTTTTGTCATGTAATAGCTTATCACAATTAGAAAAATATATAGAACACCTAATATTTTAATTTGGGAAGGTCAAGCTAAAACCAGTTATTTAATTCTAAAATTGCTAAACTGTGTATTGCTGTCTTGAATTGCTATTTATTAACGGGCTACCTTACATTTTATTGAATTATCTTTCTCTGAGAAATTACTTCAACAAATTTCATATTTCTGGGTTCACTCAGACTAGAAGTCAATAAATACTGACAAGTAAGAGTCTTACACAGAGCTGACTTATGCTGTTGAGATTTCAGATGCCATTGACAAAATGGAAAAAAGCATGACCAAATAAACATCATATATAAGTTTTATGAAATGGTTGTGTCTCGTATGTAGTATGGGTCTTCCTCCCTTAGTTACCCAAAACAGGAGATATTTTGAAGGGCACTGCAGCTTCTTCTTTCCCCATTCAGTGGGCTTCCCTCCCACACTGCCTATGTTTTATTTATTTTGTCTAAATTAGTGAAGATTCAGAGCATTTTATCATTTTGTTTTAACATGCTGTAGTGAATTTTATTTTGAATATTAAATGAAATGTACTATAGTTGCCAAATTTCTAATGGTAGCTTTCATTTCATGAGGAAGTGAAATATGTTTATATCCTTCTATTGGTGTTCAGAGAGTATAGTGAATGTGATTAAAAGTTTGAAACTGAACCACAAAACAGGCTATAATTCAATTAAAAAAAAAAAAAAAAAAAGCTACTGCTCAATTTTTGGCTTGGGTATCAAATATGGAATACAGGCCTTTTCCCTTCATACCAACAAAGCTGTAATGCTTTTTTTTCCATTCAGGATATAGTGGTTTAATTCTCACTTGTATTTACATTTGCTAAACGCAATTTTTAAAACAGTTTATCGTATGGGCATTTATTTTGTTTTTTAAAGTGCCTCCAGTGAAGACATATTGTACAACAACAACAACAACAACAACAACAACAACAAAACAACTAACCTTTATTGTCTACAATTATTTCAAAAAAAATTTAATGCAAAATAAATTTGAAATAAAGTTGGTAAACTAAACTCAATTCAAATTTACAAATGCAGATACAGTAAAGAGGAAAATATTACATTCTAGATTGATTGAGTAGTAAGACACCTAAGTGAAAAGAGATGCTGTAAATTACTTTCATCACTAAAAGATGGACTGAGAAAGTTTTGCATGATTTCTATGTACACTTTGGTTAAATACACATCCAATTTTTAACTGTTTTAGGGTTCTGTTCTGCACATGAAAGCATGCAGGATAGAAAAAACCCTGCTGTAATTTTATAAGACTGTGCCTTCATTGCCACAGGGCAGACTCAAGCCCAAACAGTTTCATATTAATTAATTATACGGATTAATACTAAGAATAATATAGTTATTATTAGTAGCACCTTAATTATAAGTTAGCAGTAGGAGGCTATACAGCTGGCATTCTTGAAGGAAACCTTGCAGTGAGTATGTCAGGTGGAACAAATGATTTGGGTCCTTCCTCGACAGGACACCAAGCCTTTCCCAGGAACATTTTCATATGCCAAGTCACAAGGGCAGGTGGAGTTTGTAGGCAGCCTGAATTTGGGCTGAGTTTAAGCTATTTGAAAGAACAACTTGGACACTTGATCCCGGGTTTTGAAGACAGTAGGAAGAAATCCAACGTGGGAACTGGTGAGGTAAAATTCCTACCCACATTTCCTCCAGTGATACAGTAGAGGAACAGTCCAGTCAGGCTTCAAGAGGATTTGGATGCTGTGAAAATATCTAGTCTTAATATTAAATGGTATTTTTTGAGCTGTTTTGTAGCTCTGTGCGCTCATGTTTCTGTTCAATTGCTATTTCTGTCAAAAACACATCTTTTGCTATGTTTAAGTTGTTGCTTTTTTCTACTTGCTTCTACAAACAACAGTCTAAGTCTGTGGGATAAACCCTGGGAAAAAGATATTCTCCCCTGTCTATAATGCAAATCCTTAAAATGTCACAAGCTGATCCTCCGCAGGATGCATAGATGTATACCCATCTATTGAATTACTATTGTTTTTCTTTTTTTTCTTTCTTTTTTTTTGGAAAATGTCAGATAACTGAACCAAGTTCTCAAAATTATTTACCTAAGCAAAGCATGCCACTACTTATAATAGACTTGCATTCATCAAATGCTGAAATTGTGTACAAAATGTGTTTCTTACTTCATATTTTAAATTACACTGGAGTGATGAACACACATGTAAATTCTGTAAATTACTAAAAACAAACCCTGTGTTCTCAGGCTGCTGTTCCTGCTTGAAGAATCATATCATTAACAATTAACAGTTTGAGCTGCATGCCTTGGCACATCCCTACTTGTTCATCAACACAATAATGAAGTTGTTTACAGTGAAGAAGAAAAGAAAAATATTGCATGTAGGAAAATCAATAGTGCAAACATGGGAGGTCTACACATTGTATTCTTTCTTTGTTAAATCTGAGTAAAATGAGTTCCAGTGACACTGTAAAAGAAGACAGAGATTAAAGCAAAATAAGTGTGTCCCTAAAATTAAAATTTAAAAGGTTTGTAGCATGCAATTACTGGGTACCTCAAAAAAAAAAAAAAAAAAAAAAAAAAAAAAAAAAAAACATATGCCTGCCTGTTCTTTTGGGATTAAAAATGGAAGAGAAAAATGAAAATATTGAAGATATTGTTGTTGGTTGACTTGCACTGTGTCTGGTGCATGTGTTATCATCAGCAAGTATTGGAGGACTCCCTTTTTCTCTGATAAGAAGAGCAATACCAAATGATTCAGTTAAAGATTTCCAGGGTGGCATAGGCATTTCTAACTCATTTGTGGGTAGTCAACCCTGATAGAAGCATGTTCAGTCCTACCATAGAACTTAAGCACTTTGCCTATACTAAGGCAAAAGTCCACTTGGCTGATGCTGAAGATGCCAGCATTTTCAGACTGAAGCTGCAGCAGATTTGATGCATTTGTTTTGTTCCTTGTCTGTGTAAGTAAGAAGGATATTTTTTGAAAATGGTTCTCATAGATATGGATATGATTATATACATGGAAGCATAATCATGCAAAGTGAAAGAGTGGAGAATCTCGTAAACGTCATGCAAGGATTATCTGTACAAAGAGTGGAAAAAGCCAAATAGCTTTGCCTGTTCTGCAGGTGTTAGTAGAGGTTTGAACTGTGAAATAAGAACATGCCTTGTACCCACTTATGCTCTCTGGCTAGAGCTAAAGGTAGATTTCATTGACAGGACTCTGAAGAAATGTGTTATCTTACTGCTCATGCTGTCTCCATTCAGGCGATGATGAAGAGAGTTTTGTCCCATCTGCCACCAGACCAGCTCATTTTGTGAGTTTTGAGTTAACCTGGTTGAAATGAAGCCCAATATCAGATTGTCATGAGCAAAACAGTTTTAACTCAGGAAATTTCACTTGATTTTATTTATTGCCAGTTAAAATAAGTTTTCAATTACTAATTAGGTTGTTGGGAAACAAAAGAGACAAACATTAAATAAACACTTAGAGAAAGCACCTCCTGTCCCTCCTTGTATCCTCTGATAAGCCCTCATGTGTGTCCCCACGTCTTCTCCTGTCTCTGGCTGCAGGAGATGAAATGTGCCTGAGCCACAGTGCCACAGACTCCTCTGAAAGGATGGGGTTTCATCAAAGGGTGAGTCAGCACTGTTGATTGTGGAGCCATTTGGAACCAGCAGTGACCAGCATGAGGCAGTTTGAGAGGTGAGAAATTCTTATTTTCATTCAGAAATGTTATTGTTTCCATGCTTTTATGTGTTTTTTGATGTTTCTAAATCCTCCCAGTATCTCTGCTCTTCCAGCCAGCAGAGCACTGTTCATTACAGCAACCAGTAATTTTCTCTCTGTGTCTTTGGTGCCTGTGGAGCATCAAAGCCCAGCCCAGCCATGGCATGGACATAGCCATAGCACAGGAGGGCAGTTCAGCTGACAAAACACAGGACATGATCCTCCCTCTAACAAGTCAGAAGTTTGATTTTACATATATTAATAACATTACAGAAATGCTTTACTTCTTCTGGTCTCTTCAGTGTTGAGTTTCTTTATAATTTCCCATACAATTGAGTTTATGTGGAATGCATATACAAATTGGGTATATTGTGGCAACAGTAGCACTTCTCTTTCTTTATCTTTTAGGGCTACTAATCATTATGTGTTTGGAAGGACATGAGGAGCACTAGTAATCACTTGATCCCAAGGCACACACAGAATAAATACTAGAATTTGGATAATACTTTTCACACAAATTCAGTTTTGAATTCATTTTTTGAGTGCAGTTTCTGGCTATAAGACTGTAACTAAATTACCTATAATTCTACAGAAAAGAACTTGTAACTATACTTTGCATCCTAAGCTCAAGCACTGGTATATCCATGAAAAGCTGTAATATAAGCAATGAATGTAACACATAAACAAACAAACAAAAAAAAAAAAAAAAAAAAAAAAAAAGCAAAACATTCCCTGAAACTTGCCTTTAATTCAAGATGCCAGAAATCATGGGATGCTCAGTCTGTTCTCTGTCTTAGTGAAACACAGTGAACTCTTCCTCTTTCATATCAGTTCTTGTACCTAAATTGGAGAATAAATTGAAAAGAAAGTATGTTTTCACAAGAAACAAGGGGAATGAGTCACTGTTAGATTGCGCATCTGAAAATTAGGTCTAGGCACCTTAGGCTCCTTTTATTACCAGCGGAGAGAAAAAGAATAATTATGTTGTCTTGTGATCAGAATCCAACAAATGGGATATTAACCCTTCTTTTATGGTGTGTACTTTCATCTCTTGATCTTAAAGTATCCTACAGGTATTAGATCATTCTTGACATACTACTTATTTAGTACTCTACTGCAAAATTGTTTTCATCCCTTTCCTGTAAATATCAAACAAAAATCAATGAAATACTAAAAGTAGCTGTACGCTAAGACTTAAGTCTTGGAAAAATCATTAAAAGTGCATATTATAAATCAATTTTATGTTACGAACACTTTATTTGAATTTCCCATTGTCACTGTTAATGAGAACCTGAGCATGTCCTTTTTGGAAGTATTTATCTGGCTTGTGTGTTAGAGAAATACACTGTAATATTCTTCTGGTCAATTACCAAATGTATCAAAGTTAGTAATATTTCCAATATTTTGCTTACAATTCTGTACATCTATAACAAACTATGGGCACATGTCACCTATGTAGCTGTAGAAATAATACAGCATCAATCAATCTTGGAAATTGAGTTAAAGTTGGCAATTTTATTTTTCTGCACAGTCATTAAATATTTAATATTTCCTCTTGTCCTTCAGGGAATAAATTTAAGAAAAATGACTTCCTTTCTAAATGGTCTCACTTTTACCAAGTGCCCCGAGTAAGCCTTTCGTATGATAAATTATGCTTGGTTCCACACAGCTACTACCTGCTCTGTTTGAAGACCATAATCAAGCTCATCCAGATGTTTTTGCCTCCTTGCCTTCTAGATAAGGACTCTTTGTGAGACTTTAAAATAGCCCACTTTCAGTCAAGGTTTTTTCTGTGTATATAAATGCTGAAAGAATGGTATATTACTTAAAAGAAATATTTAAACTGGAGTATGTGTAGTTATCTCCTTAAATTGTTTTAGGTACAAGAAAAAGAATGGAATTAAAAATCAGTGAGAAAAAAAAAAAAAAGGCCTTTGCCATTATAGAGAGTTTTCCACATGATAGGCTGCATAAGTAATTTACATTCAGTTTGTATTTAATCTAGTAAACAGATAATGACTGTCCTTCAAAATATTCTTACTATATGCATTTTATAATTCATGTATAAGCTTGGTTTCTGAGTAAGGGTAATATATTTTTATTAAACATTAGTATTCTGAAACTGAATGAATACTGAAAAAAATATTAAGTAACATTTCAAACACTTCTGAATATAATTTAATTTTTGATTATTATTATCTATTTTCATTAGTTTTTCTGTGACTGAAGAAGCAAATTCATGCTGTGTTCATGTGAAAGCCCACATGAAAAATCTGTTGTCAAGGTAAACTTAATTACAAATCAGAAAAGGTTTTGGAACTGTTTCTCAAGGTAAAGAATGAATCTTCCAATAACCTGAATGAAATATTACTGAGAAATATAAAGCTAGAATACTAAATAGTTAACAAGTCTCAGAGTTACAGTCACAGTCTCAATATATTCCATAAGACAAATTTCTTTTCATAAAAATTAAAATAGTTATAAATAGCAATGGCAATCCCCTTGGCTTGTGGAAACTTTTAGGTGTTTCAGCAAATGGTAGTCTGAGTCAGTCACCTGTTCAAAGCATGGTCTGGAGAAACAGAGGATTGGTGCCTGAGAAAGTACTTACCACCAACTATCAAGATGCAAATGGCATAGAAAAATTTGTCTCAGTAGAAAACCTACCCAAGGAGGCCTTCATCTGAATTAGGTGCCTATACCAAATGAAAATAAATAAATGAATAAATAAATAAATAAATAAATAAGAGGGAAAATGTTCCTTTTAACACCTTTTTTCCTAGTCCTAGCTCAGCTCCCTGAGGCAAGAATGAATACAGAGAGATCCAGAAAGATCCTTCTCTCCCTTCTCTCTTTCCTGTGAAGGCCTTACTGCCATGTTAGGAGCTATAATGTGAGACCTAAGACAATTTAGACATAGGGAATTTAGGGTCTATGGCATTAGAAAGCAACTGAGTGGAGGTTTCAAAGGGTTTGGGGGAGCCACAAGTATCAGATCCGTGGATAATATGGACTGTTAGTTTGCAATCTCAACAAAGGTATAGCTGCTACCCTTGCCAAAATTGCTATTCCAACATATTTATTGTACAGAGAGCACAGAAATCTTTGCAGGCAACCCCCAGACAACAGGGTCAGAACCACTAATGCACTCACAAAAAAAAAAAAAGAAAGTTTTTTTTTTTTTTTCCACAGCACTCACTGCCTTTGAAATTTCCTCACTAAATATGTTCTTTCTAAAAGGTGTTTTTGTACCAAAATAGAATGCATTATCCAGTCAGTCTCCATGGTAACTTTGTTTCTTATTAAATGGAAGAGGGAAAAAAAAAAAAAAAAGCCTAATTAACTCATATGACCTTTTATTTGTTAAAGTGTTAAAGCTATACCTTTAGTGACTATGTCTGCTGTATATTGAAAGACATCTTTTCCCTTTGGCTGTTTTTCTCTTTTAAGAATTACAGCTTCTTCACATTAAATTTAGATCATCATGTGCAAACAGTGAATGGTATGTTAAGGGGTAAAATGATGCCTCTGCCTCTTGAAGCTTCTCTTAACTTTCAGACATAAAGCTACTTTACCTTGGCTCTACAGGAATACTCATTATGTTCTTCATTCTCTTCACAAAATCCTAAGTGTTAGGCTTCCAACAATGATGTCTGATCTTAGTCAAGTGTGATTCCTTAGACAATTAGTTTAACCCCTTTATTCAAGAAAATACAGTAAAATAAATTGCTTTATCCAAGCCTTTCAAAAGCATAGCAGAACAACAACAATGAAAAGGAAAGACACAATTATATAAGGAAATTTCTGAAAGAAAAAGGTCAAGAAAATCCTAGTAATAATTTACACTGTGGCCTCTTCACATTTGTCTGAAGTGTAATAGTCTTAAGAAAAGTATTTACTTTATTTGTATAATAAAACAACACTGGGAACTAAATCAGACAAAGGATATTGGATTCTGTATTAAAACAAAAACAACAACAACAAACAGATATTCTTCAAAGTTTTTCTATTTCTACAGAATTAAGTGTATAACTAAAAAACAAACAACAACAACAACAACAAAAGCACACACTATTTGATAGCTGAAATTTGAGTCTATAATTTTGAATTTTTCATGGATAGACTAAATGCTTATGAGTCTTTGCCCAGATCTTCGTGACACTTAAGGAAGAATTGCTTAAAAGTTTGACACTGACGAACAGCATCGGAGATGGGCAGTCCTGACACAGCTAAAAGGTTTTATATAAGGGCTTCATCAACAAAGCTGCTAGGTGGCCCTTGGCCATGCTTAGCCTAATCTTGACTGAGGAAAAAAATCATTATGGGAAGGAAGAGGAAGACCCCCAGACTTTCAAACTTAGTACCCCGAGGGAATTACTAAAGCTACAAACACATATGTGGATGTTTCCTCTCCCCACAGGCACCCAGGAATCTACTTGATATTTACTTGAGACGTATTACTAACCCAGCAAGCAGCAGAATGATGTTGTTCATCCGGGGCATGATACTAAACAACACCCTTTTGGGTTGCAAACCTGGCAGGTAGGTGTAGAAGGGCTCTTGTGCATCAGATGGAGTAGGACCCCCTTGGCTGTTTGAGGTTCCTCTGTCCTCACCACAGAACCCCCTCTGTGTACCTGGGAGGCATTACCTCAGCACTGCCATGTAACTGGTTCTTGGACACAAGAAAATCTGTTTCTCTGAGAATAGCATGCTCCTGTTCCTTTTCTTTCTTTAAATAACCTGCTGTCATTGGTATTTAATCTGTGTATTTAGTCTGAAGGGTCATTGAGGAATTCCTGGTGACTCAAGTAAATAAAGATATTTGAAATGTCACTGCTCTGTGACAGCACTTGGCCTAATTGAAGCGGGCTCAAGTAAACAATGGGTCGAGGAAAAAAGTGTTTCAGAGCCACTGATTCTAAATAACACACAGTGTTCTCAGTAGAAATATGAGCCTCTCCATATGTATTATAAGATTTTTTCAGATTTGGCATGCTAGCGCTAGAAGGCACCTATTCTTTATATATATGTTCTCTGAACACTCATTTGCCCTTCTAAACAGTGTAGTGCTCTTAGATGTGGGCTGTTTTTTAGGGTTGCCTTTTTCATTGGCCTGTTTATCTGCAGACTTAAAGTTTATCTGCAATAGAACAGAAAAAAAAAATAGTTATCAAATTTAGTATGTGTTGGTTCCCTTGACACAATATCCTCCGGGATTAGTATCACCCCAAGTACTGTATTTTATGTGCAGTCCCTGGAAGTATGGGCCAGTTATATAGGTTAAGGCAGTATGGTGGCTTTTCATTGAAAAGAGAGCACTCCCAAGTCTTACATTTAGAATGAAGTAAGGTGAGAATATAGGGTACAGTACTGGGACCTGGCCTCTTGGCAGAAAATCTGGGAAGGAGTGGAAAATGGTTGGAAAATTGTTAGACTATATGTGTAGTTCAAGGTAGGCCTAGTTCCTGGGATTTGCAGGAGGAAGGAGAAGCTGCCTGTTTTACTTCACAGTAGATTCTGATCAGTGTACAGAACATAAATAAATATCTTCTCAAATAACAAACCTTCGATGAGAAAGGGCTGAGAAATTTGCCATGGATTAACTGTTTAATTCGGGCTGTTATGGTATTGTTATGGCAACAGAAAAATGATGGAACATGTAGAAAAATGTGAGGGAAGGTCTTTTGAATATGAAGGTCTGAAGAAGAGAGTTGGTAAGGACAGAATAGGCACCTTGAGGCTAGGCAAAGGCTGGCTTGTGCAGGTATTTAAGGCTATAGTGGACTGTAAATGCAAATGATGTGTACATGGGCTAAGACTAAAGTGTCTGCTTCAGAGTACAAAATTTAGCCTCTGATATGGGGTGACTGCATTCACACAGGACAAGTCCCCTTAACATTAAACTGACATCTTCCACCCTGCAAAGGTTGTTCTTTATTGAAAAGAATGTCTTTCTTAAAAAATATATATATATATAAAAATGCATAACGCAATTGCTCACCAGCAGCCAAACAATGCCCAGCCAGTCCCTGAGCACCCCTAGGGCCAACTCTCACCAGTTTTATTGTTCAGTGTGTCATCATGTGGTAGGGAATATCCCTTTGGTCCATTTGGGTCAGCTGTCCTGGTTGTGTCCCCTCTCAGCTCTTTGTGCACCCCCAGACTCCTCTCTGTCAGGGCAGCACGAGAAGCAGAAAAGTCCTTGACTTAGTGCAAACACTGCTGAGAAACAATTAAAACATCAGTGTGCTATCAACATTATTTCCATCCTAAATTCAGAACACCGCACCATATCATGTACTATGAGGAGAATTAGCTGCATAACAGCTGAAACCAGGACACATACATAACTGATTATTTATGTTATGAAACTAAGGATGTGTGTTACACACCCTAGAGCATAGCATGCCAACAAGGATACAGGTATGTGAAGTTTTTTGGAGGTACACAAAATGATAGGAGACAAATCTGGTGTATTTTTGTTGTGATCGCTTTTTGATAGCCATCTCAAACCATCTTTCACCAGAACCATGACAGGATTTTGCTTTAGAGTAAACTAGTCCACCAGGAAAGAGATCTCAAGAATAAACTAATGCCTGGACAACTGGGGGACCAGTTCTGGGACTGATTTGCTGATGCACATGAGCTTTCTAGTCTCCCAGATTAAAAAAAAAAAAAAAAACTCTCAAATTCGCTAAGATCTATTACAGTGAGAAAGCACAACCCAGAGCACAATAGTACATGGTACCAACTTCAGGGTGATGTAGGCTTCACTGATGGTTTTGAGTGTCTGCAAGAAGCATCTGACAAGCACACAGAAAAAGAAAGGAAAGAGGCTGAGAATGACTATTCCCAGTGTGCTTGGGACTATCACAAACTGCATCACAAACAAGGTACATATGGCTTCCAGAGACTTTGTGTACCCTCATGCCATAGATTCAGCATGTCTGATAAGTAGAGGGTGTAAGTTTGTCTCTCAAAAGACCACACTAGAGTTCTGGAAGTGATGCTCTCCTCCTGGACTCAGATGGGATCCTGGAAGCATTTGTGCTGCTCTCCAGAAAACAGTAAAGATCTATAAAGCAGATTTTTCATATCCTGAATTTAATTGTGTGCTTTTGATCATCCCATTGTGAAGAATGACAGTCTCGCCTGGGTATACAGTGATGCAGTAGCACTGTGATGCTGCAGCATATTTGCTCTTTCTGTTACTGTTTCTCAGACTTGTGAGTCATAGCTTGTACCAGTGTGCTGCAGAGCAGGAGCAGTGTGGATCCTGAGGCACTGTGAGAGGCAGTTCCCTTAGAGAGGAAGGCAGGAATGGTTTTAAACTGAAAGAGGAGAGATTTAGATTGGATTTTAGGAAGAAATTT
Source organism: Cygnus olor (assembly GCF_009769625.2). Classification (NCBI taxonomy): domain Eukaryota; kingdom Metazoa; phylum Chordata; class Aves; order Anseriformes; family Anatidae; genus Cygnus; species Cygnus olor. The sequence goes on from NC_049169.1 coordinate 184,903,274, forward strand.
TTCGCTCAGAGGGTGGTGAGGCCCTGGAACAGCTGTGGATGCCCCATCCCTGGAGGTGTTCAAGGCCAGGCTGGATGGGGCCCTGGGCAACCAAATCTAGTGGGTGGCATCCCTGCCTATGGCAGGGGGGTTAGAACTGGGTGGTCTTTAAGATCCCTTCCAATCCAAGCCATTCTATGATTCTATGATTAAAAACATATGAACTGAAGACAAACTAGAATGTGACCTGGGGTCTGGAATGGCCTTGCCAAAGGTATCACAAGGACCTGCAGGACAGCTGATATTCCCAAAGAATCCCCAAATAACTTGCAATGTGTGAAGATGACTGGGAAGGGCAGAAGGTATTTTATGGGCCTGAAATAAGTGAGGAAGTCTTGGCCCTCTTTGCTGGCATGTCCTTTGGGAGCACTCTAACATAAGGTAGCATAGATGTAGGATTTCAAAGCACTTTCTCATGGGACTCTGCTGTCTGTTATTCATTATCCATGCTGGGGACACTCCTAGCCCCAAAGTCAGCAGGACCAAGGAATTGACCTTATAGTTGTTGGCCTTATAGTATGTGTGAAATATTGTAGTTATACACAGGACAGTAGCTCAGAGAATTGTATGGAGAATCATTCACACAGTGCTTGGGATATGTGATATGATTTCTGAATATCGAGTATGCTTAGACCAGCAGTATAGAGCAAAATGGTGAACAGACCTTTAGTACTGCAGGATGCAGAGCAAGGCACTGAGCATCTAGTTTTTTTTCAGAACAATTCTTCTATCCCTTGCAGAGGATCTGGATGGGAAGTCACCCTCCCTAAACAACTATCTTCAGAAAGCCCACAACATTGATTTGAAAAATCTGTAACTGTAGCTGCCACATTAACTGGCCACTGACTGCTCCTCTAGCCCTGTCTGAGCTCCAGCTTTTTGATGGCACTGTGATTTAAAGAGTTCCCTCATTCTAAATGCCATGCAGAGAGGCATGAGGACAAAAAAAAAGTCACAGCAAACAGAGAAGAAATGGGCATAGCATGAGCAATATAGAACTCTGATTTTCTGTATCTCCATGCAATTTCTGATACTGGTGACCCAGCAGAAATGTGGTCTTAAACAGAAGCATAAAGGGAAAAATATGCCACCTTCACTGGTGAGAACCATGCTGAGTTTCAGTGAGCCAAAGAACAACCTGGAAGGTCAGAAAGGAGCTGAAGTAACAGATATCACAATTATAAGTTATATGAAAGTTGCAAAACACAACTGATTTCTGTCATCGGAAAGGAAAAAAAAAATTTTAAAAAAAAACATTATTTTCAGTAAGCTCTACCAATCTGGGAAACACTTTGAGTATTAGAATATTAACTTCCCTCCACATTGTAATGTCTAACTCTGGGAGAAGCTAGACAACTCTGCTACCTTTTTGCCCTTACCCATTCTCTATCCACATTAAACGTTAAATACAGACTGTGAATCAGATCAGGTATGGCTCTGGGGAAGAGTGATGTTACAATAAATGCTCCTGTAATAGCATTTTCTAACGTTACAATGATTTTGCTGTCGTTGTTTTCACAATAGAAATGTATATAAATTCTCTGTGCACAATAGTAAATAATTCCACCAACAGTAATGTTCAAGTATTTCAAAGCAATACTATGCAAAAGATACCTTAGGAAGGCAATCTTAATCTGGTGTCCAACAACCTCTTCCTAGGATATCTGAGGGTTTTTTTGCTAGTCTTTGTTACCTCCTCTATGCCACAACATGTTCAACAAGATGGGAAAGGAATTGCTGAGACATCTCCAAAGAACCTGTTCAGCACTTCATTGTGATATTTAGAAAGAATCAGTAAATGCATTTATGGTCCATTCATACCTATGCCAAAGCTGCTCTTTAGCATAAGCAGGTCTGTATCATTCTTGTTCTTTCTCTGCTTGAGATATTTATAGACAACAATGACACCCCCTCACAGCATTCTTTCTGCTTGTCTAAGCAAGCCACACTTCTCAGTCTCAGCTATTAAAATGTGTTTTCCATTCTCTGGAACAGTCTAGTTAATCTTCCCTGAGTTTATCTTATCTGAATTCATCACCATGAACACAGGTAATCAGAACAGTATGATTTGCCTGATGGGACCTCCAGAGGACTATACTACTCATACTTCTCTCTCTCCCTGTAGTAAGGCATACCTTCTAGATTTACAGTTGTGTTTTTCATGATTTCATCAGTTTAGCAGACATATTTCTTTAGTGACATTCTGTTCCCTGAAATTCATCCACACTAAGTATAAACTCCATGTTTACAAATAAATTCTCAGAACTGTTTCTGTCTACATGGCAGTACACTTTGTGTTATTAACATTCTGTTCATTGATTATTCTTTAGTCTTCATGGCCATTCTGTTTTCCTGTATCATACTGTGATCATAGTCTATACAGCTAACTCCAAGCTTCATCCCACCACCAAATTAGCATATATTGTTTTTTATTCTTGTTCTATTTATTTTTTAACATTGTCTTCCTTTTCATCCTGAAAGTATTCCTGAATGCCAATAGTATTTTTCAGTCTTGGCCTTTTATTTTTATCCAATGATGATCAGATTCCCTGTTACTTTTTCACAATAGGTGTCACTTTACTGTCTGATTATTCTTACTGATTTCATCTAAATAACTTACAGAGTAAGATAACACTTACCAAGAATGCATCAACGTTTTACTTGGAATGCAAAAACCACCACATAATTCTAGTTTACAGGCTAAGTAAGAATTTACCAAGTACTTACGTTTTGAATGAAGATTATTATTCCTTCAGTGGTGCACTTCCGTTTATGGAGCATGCTTTCATTAGAAAGAGTAGATTCTTCTCTATAAGTGCACAGAAATACAGAAATAATAAAATAATGTGGCTGAGACTGTTTCCCTGTAAACTGATGCTTACAAGAAGCATTATTGGAACAAGTTTCAAATGTTTTTTGCACTTTTTTTTTTTTTTTTTTTAGGAAAAGAGGATTTATGATCTGTGTAACTGTTACAAGCTGATCTGAATCCATTTAACCTAAGGCTTCTAACAATAATACAGTTTAAATAGTTTTAATTATTATCATTCTTATTGGAGACAGTCAAATATTTTTTCATTAAAATCTGTAGCTTGTTAAATGAACTAAGACACATTTTAAAACAAAATGGTATTAAAAATGAATATGTCATCCATTATATGGAGAGACAACAAAGATTATATTTACATGGTTTTGTTTGTTTGTTTGTTTTGTTTTGTTTTGTTTTTGAGATTGTGCAATAAGTCAGGGCCAAATCCTGATTTAAGTCATGACCATGTGCTTGATGATAGGCATAGTTTGCAAAGTGTCTTTTGGGTTGCTTGGGAGTAAGAATGTGTAGCACCTTTGGATACCCTTGAAAATAGACTGTAGCCTCCATTATTAACAGTGCAGATACTCCTGTCTTTTGGTTACCTACATGTGTACGTGGCAAGGCATGGGAATGGCCATGCTGCAATGTAGCTTTGTCAGTGACTTGGGGAACAAACCTCATCTTAAAATCAGCTCCTGGGCAAGGAGGTGGGTTCCTCACAGGGGTGTCTTAGCAGATTTGTTTATGGGATCCTTAACTGAGGCATTTATGCAGAGCTTTCATGAACAGCTCTCTTCAAGGCCAGGCACCTGCACCATTACCTACTGACCCTGAGCCTAGCCAGATAAATCCCCAGGAGCGTAGTGATGTGCTCAGGGGCCTGTCAGTATCACTGTATACATTGGCTATGATAGAAGCAATTACATTTTTCAGTGTGAAAAAGTGCCCTCAGATAGCAAATAACCAGTAGTACGCTTATGCTGTTCAATGAAATTAGCTGAATGGAATTGATGTCTATCATTGAGGCTAGGTAGATTAGTTGGCTCCTGACCAGCTATTCTCCTTTTTGTGATGAGTCCAAAGAAGAAGCAACCAATAGAAATACTACAATTTAGAGAACTTTGGATGTTTACCTCCCTTAATCTTTATTTTATTTCATTTTATTGAGAAATCTTTTCCTAGTTTTGCAATAATGTATCTGAATGTTAACTTTGGTCTTCTTCCAGGATTTTCGTGAATGTCTGATATCAACAACAAAGGAGGTAAAGGAAGACTGATGTGATAAACTGAAGAGAATTACTAAAACCACCACCATTCACCACAAAGAAACAACAAGGAGGCCACGATACGAACAGAGAAGTACAGTTACCTTTTCTCAGATTTCTGCTATGAGAGGAAGCTATTTATTAAACAGTGGTGAGCTGAGAAGGGGGGTAGAATTGCAAGCAAGAAAACTGCCTCTGGCTTTTTCATTCCTGCCGCGTTGAGAGAATAAGGATTTTGTCTCCACTGTTTGTAAATAAAAAGGACAGCATCAAAGGTACCCGGTTCCACCCATTCATCCTCCTAACAGAAATAAGCTGCAGAATCCTGAATGTTGCATAAATGAATGTTGCTGGAGTCAACAGAGGCAGCAATATTTATGCCTTCTGCCTTGGTATTTGCTTGCATTACTGATAACTTTTTCTGTGCACTGTACTTGAAAGAAATGTAAATGTTTTAAGTCGAATGTTTGATCATCCAACTTTCTCTGTCTCACTGCTGCTGATGTTTAGGCTTGGATTATTTTGTATGAGAAAAGCCAATTCTTTTACAACATTTCTCTAGTCTTGTTTAAATATTTGCATTCTCGAGAAGATGGAATGTCTTGGTGAGGACTCCTACCAAAAGCACAAGTATGGTTTGTGTAGAAACTGATCCCTTCCAAATATTCAGGGGGAAGAAATAGGGCTGCAGAAGCATCTAAATGACAGAATCACAAATTAACAGATTAATGTGTAATTGGAACTGGTAAAACAAACAAACAAACAGTCAATATTTTCCCCACTACTAGCCAGATAAAGAGCAAAATAATTTTAAAAAGAAACAAAATCATTCTGTTGCAAGCATAAAAAGGACAGACATAAAATCCTATGGGGAATAAAATAAAAAAATAATAATAATAAAAAAAAAACATATATGACAGTTTATATTAAAAAAAAAAAAAAAAAAAAAAAACACAGAAAGAGCCCTAGGAGAAATAAATCTCCAGATTATTCTTAGCAGATCAATATTGATATTCTTGTTCACAGCTATACCTAACTCCTAACATATTCCTATTAATAGTTGATTAACTAAATTAAATACTGTACGGAATATATTTGATTCCTATAAGACACATATATTGACCAAGCCCTATTGTCACTATTTCCTTTTTCTGGTATACATCTCACTTGACTTTATATATTTTGAGACTTCAGTAGATATTCTGAATAAGTTTCTAAATTTCCCTTATTAGCTGTCTGGAGAGAAGTCAGTATCTCTGGAGAGCATTTCTGTTCTCCTTCTTTCCTTTCTTACTCTTCAGTTTAATTTTTGGGGGGTATGGATTGGCTAGCTGGGTGTTAACAACTCCAATTTTGAATTACTAACTAGACATAATCCAAACAAATAAAGGATCAAGGATTATGCTTCCTCTCACTTACTGGCTGGCCAAATGAATGGCTTTGGTGAAATCTATTGTAATGTGGGTACTAGGATATTTCCTGCTTTCCATGTATTTGGTAAGATGTTGTTCTTCACTTCCACTAGTTTTAATTTGAAGTACATTGAGGCAAAAATACACCATTACCTCACTCAAGCTTTAATTTGAAGTAATTGAAAAGTACTTGGTCTTTAAATACAAAAAGATTCCTCAGTTTCTGAAGCATTGTTATTCTTGTATAGAGGAAGGGAAAAAACAAAAACAAAAAACAGAACATAAGATGTGCTTGTTCTATAATTGGGTTCTTTTTCTAGTATTTATTTCTCTGAGACACTTTTGTTTCCCTTGACTTCTTGTTCTGTTCTCAAAAGCATATGATAATCTCACTTTGCTCTCCTACTGCTACTGTTTTCAAGTGGCTGCAGTTATAGGTAGCTAACCTGCTGAGACATAGTTTAATACCTGAAGCTATCTTAGGGACCAGACTCCCGTACAGAATGCAAACAGTTGTGGATGGGCAAATGGATACAGATGAAATAAGCCCTAGCCAAACTTCACGAGATGAAAAAAAAGTGTGGTTTTATTTGTTTGTTTTTCAAGGTACGGCAAGTAGTAACCACCACAAGTGTTTCTAGGTTTTGTATAAACCTGGGGAAAAAAAATTAAGATTCTTCTGATTGCTCAGTAGTTTTGTTGATTAGGTTCCTTCTAAAACAGAAGAACAAACTTAAGCACATCTGGGACATTTTTATTCTTTGGGAATAGGCTACCTGATGACATAAATAAAATAAAAACAGGGAAGAAGCAGCCTCTACCTGAAATGTCTGATTTTACATTTTCAGTTTGCTGCCCATAAGTGGGGATGTTTGAAATAAGTGCCTCAACTAAGAAGAATGATGGGGAGAGCTCATATGTTCTAGGTCCCTATCTGTGACAAAGAATATGGAATATGTCTAGATAAAAAAGAAATGTCTGTATGTGAGGTCATGCAATCGAAGTGTGTATTTGCTAGTAAGGCATTTGTTTTACAGTGCTTGATTCCTGTGAACATTTTATACCATTGCACTACTGAGATCAGAATTGCCAATTTTAACATTTCAAGACCTGTAAATGAAGCTCCAATTATCATCAGTTCAATTTAAAAGTAATGATGCTTTAAAGATTTTCATTCCTTTTTTTTTCTGTTATCTGATTGCTAAACTGCCAAGATAAATTTTAACATGTATTCAAACTTTTCTCCATTTCTGTGAAGCATAGAGGCTTTCCATTTTTGAAATGAAAGTCTGGATTCCAGAGTATCCAGATGAATTTAGGAGAAAAACATTACAAAGAAATACAGAGTCACAGACAGCATTAGACCTTGTCAATTCCACTTTCAGAGACTCCTGAGATATCACAAGCTGAAAAAAATAAAGCACAAAAATATCTTCTGTTTCTTACTGACAAAGTGAGATACACAGAAGGAAAATTCATTAATATATTTTGGCATATTTAATTTCAGAATTTCAACTCCATTAAACAAAACACATGCAAACTTTATTTTTAGCATGTTCTTAAAACCCACAGACTTCACTTAATTCTACTCAAGAACTTGAATTTACCCATATTTCATAGAATCATCAAGAAGAGAATAGAATCATAGAAACAGAAGGTTGGAAAGGACCTACAAGATCATCTAGTCCAAAATTTCAGCTTTTCTCTGAACTGGAAGCAATCTCCCAAGACTCAGGACACCTAACTTTAGGCACCTAACTAGAGTCCTGCAATAAGACTGTCTGTTGCTCTGTGGAGAGTGCTAACAGATGTTAGACATGTCTGACAGTTATTTATGATAAATTGTTGCAGTTATATATGATAAATACAACCTACTGTCATATATGTATTATGGGGCAATTTGGAGATGTCAATCCAAAAGCTTAACCACAAGTGTCTTTTTCTGCATTATTTCTAGACATTACCAGTTCACGGGGCTGAGGAGGCAGCAGCTTTTCTTGGTGCAGAGTATTGGAGGAGAGGGTCAATGATGAAAGATGAAGTTGCTAAAGGAAACCTGAGGTATGCAGCCCCAAGCAGTGCAGAATCAAACTCTTTAAAGGAGGAGGCCCTAGAAGGTGATTTAATAGCCTCTTCCAATTTAAAACAAATTCTTCATTCAGATTTTGAAATATATAAATTAATATGGGACACTGGCATAGTACAGGAAATACATATTTCTGAATATCTAACCATACATTCACAAATATCAACTTTGTATCACTGAATGATGACATTTTGTCAAAGAATAGTGCTTTATTTCTATAGGTACAATAATTACCCCGAAAGAGAACCAGTGTAGGAATACGCTGAGAATTTTGGGGTGTATCTGAAAATGCTAAGAGGTGTTTAGACTCCAAAGTTGCTATTTAGATCTCTCTGGTCTGAGTAGCTAGCAGTCTCAGAATGTCCAAAAACTCTCCACAGACACTCAATTATCATTTGAATATTATTTTATTTTACATTTTTCATGTACCACATGCAGTCATCTATTTTTAATAAAAATGTATTTTAAAAATGTTTTTAAAAGTGTTCAAAAAGAAAATACTACCTCCTGAATTGTGTGCAGATGTTTGTGTTTCTAAGACTGACTGCATATACTTAATACTGGAAAACAGTTTTGAAGTGGACTACTATATAACCTGGTATTAACTTTCAAAATATTTGTATATTTTCACAGTCATGTATTTTCAGATTTCTTTTTAAATGGACTGTACAAGCACTTAAGACTGAGAATTTCAAGTATAAACATCTTATTACTTAAAGTTGCTGTCGAGGGTACACAGTCCATACCTCTTTCAGATAAAAAAAATGCACCAAGTCGTGTTATCTTTACACCAGTAAGGAAAGTGTTCTATTTTTTTAAGACATGGAAGAATTGGAAGTATAATGAAGATGAATTAGGAACATAATAGGGATAATGGAATCATGGTAAAATAGCAGGCATGATTGGATTGGGTTTGTTAAAAGTTACATACTCTTCAGGAAAAAAAAAAAAAAAAAAGAAAAAGAAATAAAAATTAAGCTATTGTGTTATCACTAGATAATGATGTGATAGATCGTTATGAATTGGGCCGTTATTGTACAGACAAAACAGAATCTGATAAGTCAGAAATTGTTTGAGGAAGAATTTTAAAAAACAGTCTAAGGATTAGAGTTGTTATGTGGTATCCAGGAATTGGATGTGAACTGAAACAGAGGTATCTGAAATATCACTAGAAAAAGATACCTTTGGGAATTGTGTGATGGTAGGAGATTTTAACTACCCACATAAAAGTGAAGAACAGATAGAATGAAAATGAAGGGTATGGTAAAGGTATTTCTAGAAATGTTGGCTCAAACATTTCTTCATATAAATCTTACACGAATAAGAAACGGTGCTGTTTAAGACTGAGTTACTTAAAATGTGAGAGAATGTTATTCTAAGATATTTTAGAATATAATCTTGGACTCAGCAATAAAACATTGGCTTTGCTTCATGCAAATTTACTTATGAGAAAAACTAGCTTTTTGTCTAAGACAATCAATTTCAAAAAACAAAACAAAACAAAAACAAACAAACAAACAAAAGCCGGTAAGATTTAAACTGTACAGAATGGGGTCTCTAAGTTGTTGGTATAGAATTTCCTTAAATCAAAGATGTAAAAGGTCTTTAGAATTTGCATCTCAAGTAAAGTAAAGAAGAAACATGCAGGTGAGAGTTCTAGGCCTAACAGGCTGAGCTACCATTTCTGAAAAGACACCAGGAGTAATCAGGAGTAGAAAAAAGAGACAGAACAAGAAAGAAGACAACACAGATCAGGAAGGAGAAAATTCAGACTTATCATAGGTCAAATTAAGTTAGGTTTTACATCTGAAATAGAAATAGACAAAAAATGAGTTTTTCAAGTTGCTTAAATGAATTTCACAATACCAGGTCTTGAAAGGCTGACAGTATAAGGTAAATGTCATCTAAATTTCCATGTTATTACTCTTACTGGAGTGAAAACTTAGGTTATTCTTGGAAGGATGGTATTGTGGGAGGTGGACCTCTAGTCTGACCCAGTATATTTTTTCTATGTTTCTAAGCAGGGAAATAAGGAGGAAATTTCTATACAGAAATTGTATTATTTAAGTTAAATAAGACTTAGTTTTTCACTTTTGCCATCCTCCACAGCATCTTTAGTTAAATAACTACTATGTTATTGACTGAGAAAGTAAAGGCAGAGCAAATAATGGGCATGCATTAAAAGGAAAATGAAATTACCTCAAGCAGAGTAGAAAACTCACTCAAGAAATGAAATATGCTCACTCAAGAAGTGCAATACGATCAGAGAATCAACATCCAAGAATCTGGAAAGAACTTTCATATGAAATCACAGATCTCAACTTCAAGTTTTAAAATTAGTCTGTCAGTTCTGGGTGGTGCTTCATGACTGGAGAACTGCATATTTCAAAAAAGAAAAATATGGAGAAACATCGGCCACAAGAGATTTATCTCAGTAGTAAGCAAATCTCTAAAATACATTTGGAACAAATACTAATTAATACCATGGAAGTAAATGATCCAAGGAAGACAAGAATGTAACATGTTTTTACATGCTATGGTGCCATTTGAGACAGTAACTCTGAAGGAGAAAGGTTCAAAAATGTAAGGAAGCTAAGAAGGAGAAGAAAACTAGTATCAAAGAAGGAAGCATTAAGTTATGGAATTATTAATGTCCCTAAAAGAAGATTTCTGATATTTTTTGGTAATTTATTAATGATATAGGCACAAATTATAGGAGTGCACCAGTTAACAGAATAACACAGTTTGGACATAAAAAACATATAAGCATACATTTGTCATTAGCACATTCAGTCTGGAAAGTAGAGAAAGTCTTGCAAAGACAGAGGGTATTAAGGTTCTGTACAGCCTTTTAGTAGGAACAAGGGAGAAGACTGATATTTAAGACAGAGATAGGTGAGTTTTCAAAGACAGATTACATAAAGTGATTGCCTGCAAATTATTGTCCTTGACGATTGTGGAGTTCCCTCTGAGCCTCATGTTTCTGGACTAAAAGCTAAAAAGCAATATCAGTCTCAGGAGATCCGTGATAGTCAGACTCCCATTCAAGGAATCTTTCAAGTCAGTAGAAATTTCAGAATGGAGAAAACAACAACAGAAACCCTTTTCAAGATTGCTACTGCCATACTAATTCTTTATAATTAATTGCAAGGAGCTGCCATCCCTTGTAGTGAAATTCTCCCGAGAGCCCCAGGCTGCAGACAGCCACACTGCCTCCCACTCTAACACACAGACCTGAAGCTTAGCCAAAATAAATCACTATAAGCTGTCCTTAACATTCATGTATTAACCAATGCATCGATGGTTTCCCTACTGTAGTAGCCAGCAGTATGGATGTAGATTGCTAAAATGAAAAAAACCTTTGTGAGTGTTGTGATTCATACAGGGAAGTAAAACACAGGCATAACCCAGCAGACAATTTGCTATTTAAATTCTCAGGTGTAGTTGCTTTCCTTTTTACTTCTACGCACTTAAGACTGTTTTCATGGGTCCTACATTTTGTAATTGAAATATTCCAAGTAACTGTTTTAAAAAACTTTTTAAGCACTGCTGTCATCAGCTACACCTCACACTAAACTATGTGTATCTCAAATCATTGCAATTGATTCTTTAGCTTAAGCTACCATCTCAGATCCTTCTGTGTCCGGCAAAAGGAGATGTGTGCCTTATCCTGAGAAAGGTGTCCAAGACAGGTGGGATAAATCACAGTCTGTAAATGCCTGTCCCTCTCTATCAGCTATTTAGAGAGTCTTGATGTTCAAGGTGCCTAACCCTCAGATTGAAAACACTAGGTGAAATAGAAAGCACAGTCTGAAGGTTATTTACTAGGATTTACTGTAGGTGAGAGAGGGTAAGCTTTCTGTGCTCTTAACGTAAGGGTCCTATCTTTAGCCTCAGTTTGTTGCTCATTTTTAGTGACGTCCATCTGTGACTACCTGACAGTCATGACTGCATCCAACCCCACTTGCCATGATCAGAGAGTGGCAGTTAAAGTCAATCCGTCATCTTTTTTTTTCTTTTCACAGTGCATTTGCTCTAACATATTTAATTTGGAAAACAGTGTTTTTCAGGGGCAGCAAGGGCAGGCTGCTTTGTAAGGGAAGGGGAGCTGCCAGCCAAGGCTTACAGTTAGGCAGGCAGGGCAGGGCCTCACCAGCTGGAACTGTTCCACCAGGGCCATGAAGGACAGAGCCAGCCCATCAGGCACCTCCATGGGTATGGGGATGTCAGCCTGCATGTGGGGCCTGGATCCATGAGGTCTGTGGCCAAGCAGGGACATAACTGTGACACAGTGCAGCTCTGGTGGAGATGAAGGGCTTTAGCTGTAAAACAGCTCCTGGGTGATGGGGGTGGCCCTATGGGTCTTCTTTCAGCACTTTCTCCAAGACCTGCAATGTTGGTGGAGGTGTCTTGAAGACTTCTCATTATCAGAGTGCTGGCCTTGCTGAGGGCTTAGATATGATCTTCAACTTCCCTCTTACAATGAATAGAATCTAACATTCTCAAGCATTAATTAGTAAATATCTAAAGGGATTTTTTTTCATTTGGGGGGTGGGGGATGGGAAGCAGGGAAAATTGGAGCCTTTTGCACCCCTTGCATGGTTTTCAGCAGCATTGTTCCGGTACATTTTGACTCCCTCCTGCTCTTCAAGAAAGGGAGCTATATTTCTCCAGAGGTAAATGTGGGATATCATTCATGGTCTGATAACAGTGTTGACAATCAAGCTTTTACAAAATTATGAATGGTTATCATTATTTGCTGTGGGGATAGTATTCTTCTACTGTTCCTCTTCTCAGAAATAATTGGATCATGTATTCTTAAACTTTGGAAAAAAAAAAAATAATAATTACCATAGAACAGTAAAGCTACCTGAAAAACCTGATAGATGATAGCTCCTGAAAGTCGTTAATGACTGAAATTAAGCAGTTTGGATGGAAACTTGCACAGCAGTAACTAGAGTTTTCAGTCCCACTTGTTCTGTAATTGCAATATTATTCTCCAGATGATTCAGCAGTGCACTTACATAAATCATGGGCATACACCTGTATGAGTATATTTGTTTTCTGCTTAATCAATTCACTGTTTTCCTGCTGTGTGCAGCGCTTGTCCCCTATTGGAGGAGTCAGGAGACAGTTCCCTTTCCCAAAACATGCTAACTGTTCTGTAGGAAGCAATAAAGACAAAATTTTTGCCTGGAAACTGTCCTAGTTTTGAGTAGATCCCAAATAGCTTGCTAAGCTGCTTTCCATATGACAGCCAAGTATTTGTCCCAAGTATTTGTAAATTAACCCCTCTACAAACACTGCTCTTTGCGTTTTTAATGACAAGAAATATTACAGGCTTTCTGTATCTGTCATAAAGGAGCATAAGTAGCAAATTCCCAACATTAGATCCCCTTAGCAGATTTGCTTGAAGATTGCCACTGAAAAACCTAACTGCACTGAATCTCGTAAACCACACTTTCCCATGTGTTACAGGTTCTTAGATTAACTGTAGATTGGGCTTACAACACTCAGTGCTGAAGAACTGTGTTTTGACTACTTTGTGGTAGATTGGGCCTGTTGTTGTTCATGCATACATTAAGAGACTGAGCTGATGTTTAAATTTTCCTCACTCAGACGGAGCCTAATGAAGTAATAGAACAGATAGCAGTGTCAAAGGTAGAGCCATAGGCTCCTGAGATTAAGCTGGGGTACCTTCTCAAAAATAGTAGAGTAGCTATAGCCAGATAGCCTTGTTTGAAGGTTTTTATTCTTATTCTACAAAGCTTCTTCATCTTTTTAAATTTTGTGGTAGCTCTTCAGTAGGCAGAGACAGTCTCAGTTTTCTTTTTATTTTTCTTTTTCTTTTATTTTTTTTCTGATAAAAGGAGATATCATAGCTAAGTTAGAAATTTGGTAAAGACATGGAGATTTCAGGTAAAAGGTGTATTCCAAATATTCCAATTTGTTATGTGATGTTACCTATAAAAGCAAGAGAATATTTTATATCCTGTTTTGAGAGACAGAGGAAATTGAGCAGCTGATGAATAGAAATGCATTAGGAGACTAATGCTTTTTCTTTCTTAATATAGCTATTCAATTAGTATGTTCCTCATTCATTTTAATTGTGTTGTTGTTTTTTTTACCAACTGCTATTTTATATTTGTGTGAGCTGCTACAAATTTTAAATTGGTTATATTAAATGAAACATACCTCTGTTGTCACACTGATCTGCACTATTCTTTATTTTCCTTGCACAATTCTATGGACTTGGATTTTCCTCTTGACAAAGAACTGAGATTTGGAGCTAACGACACCTGGCAAGACTTCCTCATTGATTTAAAATACTAAATTAGATTTCTAGTTCTGGCTCACATTGACGCTAATACTGTTTGCAGTGGCTTGCAGGTACCTGGCATCATCACAGGGAGGAGAAAATGTTGATAATTACAAAGCAGTAACTGGATTTCTGAGCCTGTCACCAGCTCTGAGACCCTACAATAGGTGTCAGATAGAAAACAGGAGGACCAACACAATTCTCACAACCTTCTGCACAGTTGAGTCTCTGTTTCTCTCTTTCAATTCCATTTGTCGAAATTTTGTTCTGAGTTGATTGTAATGTCATAGACTTATGAAGCTCTTAACTTGTTAACTTGCCGGGGGTTCCAGACTCCTGTGGGTGAATAAAATAATGAGCATTTTTACATAGTTGGGCAAAGAAAGTGAATTTAAAAGTTAAAAGGAGTTTAAAACTTATGAAATCATTGAGTCTGCAATAATTATAGACCCCAAATAGCCAGTTAGTGTTGTGCAGCTAATGAACTTGACAAGTACATAAATTGTGGCACTGTGGAACTGAGAAAACAAATCCAGATTCCTGACCATAAATTGTTTCAAGCCTCACTGCTGTTCATTTCAACATGCAGCACTATACTGGAACTAATCCAATAAAAACTCAGAGTTCACCTTCATCGTCCTTTTCCCTCAAGGATTTCTCTTTTGGCAGAATCTACCATGTTCACACTCTGTTTTGCCACAGTTGTTCCCTTCTTTCAGATCCTTTACTAAATTGGAAAGTGTTTCTCCTTCAGAACTGCAAAAATATTTGCAGATAAAAATCAACACACACCCTGTGTTTGAAGAAACAAACAAAATCCTGGTGTTCACCATGTAGCACCAAAATTCAGTTTTTCACTTACATTAGGGACTACCCTGGGTTTATTCCACTTTCTGATCATATGCTCTCTGGAGAAATCCACTCTGCAAAAGTGGTGACTGTGTCAGCAGCACCTTCAACTCTCTTCTTGTTTCACAAAAAAAGTTCCTCTGCATGCTTGGCATAGGTTTACCTCAACATAATTAGAGATCCGAGTAACTTTCTCTTCTCCCTAGGATTATTTTGTATCGTTAGACTTTCACAGGCTAAGACTATATTAGCTTTTTCTATTTTTCTCCTGTTACATTACAGAAACCCACACAGAAAATCCCCTGGGCAGGTTATGAGGTACAGAAATGGGTCCTTCATGGAGGCAAAGAGTTTTTTCCTCAGTGTCTTTAGAGACACCACTGAGCAATCCCAACTCCCGACTAATAGCCCCTGTAATGTGGGGGAGGGACCAAGAGAAAAAGAGAGCCTCACTCTGGGACTTTCTGGACAGAAATTGGAGAAGTTTTTGAAGTATATATACATACATATATATCCTTCAAAATAATAATGCATATATATATTATTATTTTAACTTAAAATGGAACAAGGCTGTTTTCACTTAAAGGTAAAAAGAAAAAAAAAGTATAAATTTGTACTAACATACTGGGAGGTGGGGAGACAGCACATGCAGAAGGACAACACTTACAAGGTGATGAGTTGTGTATCCTCAGGTAAAGAAGAGAAATTGACAAAATGAAAATAGTAAATGATAAGGGACAATCTCAGTAAATGGATTCCCAGTTAGACAGTGGACTGAAAAATAAAAATTTTGTATACAAGTGCCAGATGTCTAAGAAATGAGAAAAACTAGAGTCTCTTGTTTAAAACTGGCATATTGATATACAAGCATGCAAAAAATTCAATGGGAGAAAAATAATTAGAGGGACAAAGTAACAGAAAAGCATAAACTATATGGGAAATAGACTGTAATGTAATTGATACTGTATCTTAAGGGACCAGTCAAATCAAACAAACAGGCTTAGTGTCTCAGGTGACATTGAAACCCTGCTGGCTGCTTGAAATTTCCATTCTAAGTAGGAAACATCTAGTGATATCCAACTAGGACAGCAATGATTTCTGTGATCTGATCAGAGCAATCAACAAACCAAAAGGATGAGAAATGGAAGAATAACAGAGAAGGTTTGGTTACACTCCAGACAAAAGGATACACGTCACAACTGAGGATGATGCTGAGACTAAATTCCTGAACAAGAGGACTGGCTGATCTTTGGAGCAACTAGTCAAGGAACAGGTAGAAAGAGATGCAACTAGTGGCTTGCTGAGCAACACCCCAAAATTATTAATGTAAAACTGTATACAAAGTACTTAAATCCAGCCATTTTGCAGCAATAGTAAGTCTCTTGTATCGTCTGTCCCCCTCACATCCCCACCCTCTGGCCTCTATACTTTTTAATATCAAAAAGAAGGCAATGTAATCATGAGGAAATATAGTTTCTTGATTTAAAAAAAAAAAAAAAAAAAAGAAACAAGGGTCAAACACATGGTAGAACATTTTTATATGACATGGAAATGCATTAAGTAGTTAGAAACCATATAGAACATTCAGAGAAAATGTATATTACTTATGAAGAGATGTTAGACCAAAGAAATGAGAATACATCTTCAAAGAACTCTGTTAACAAAAAGGATCACTTATTAGATGGATTTCCTTTGTGAAGTGCTCACCAGGCGCTTTCAAGGAAATAGCTCACATGAATTAAGAGGGAAATTTCTGACCTGGTTAAATATAGAAAAACAAGGTAATAATAAATGGCTAGTTTTCCCGGTACAGTGAGGTTCTCAACTACTGTTCCCCATTGGAACTGGAGGTCTCCACTGCAACCGTTCAGCATATTCACAGATGATCTGGAAACAAGAGGAGACAGTTGAGGTGGCTGGATATATTAACAGTGCTAAGTTTTAAGGGGATATATAAAGAGGAGAACTGATTAAGAAAAGTTTTGGAACAGGCTGAAGACAGCGAACCAAAATGTGATAAAGTGATCAATAAAATCCAATATAAACAAGTAAAATATATTTTTTTCATAACATCAACAACAACAAAAATACTAAATTAAGATGTCAGATGTTAACTTGACTAGCTACTGTTCAGGAAAGATAAGTCATAACTTGGAGTTATGATAGCTGTATGAACGTGCCAACACTATGCTTAGCACTTTTTCTAAAACAAATACAAATATAAATATGTTATTAGGAACATTGTGAAAAAATAATAGAGAATAAAAAACAAATCATATCCTGCTGCGTAGGCTTACTACATTCAGTATTTTCCATTCTACTTGCAGTTCTGCTGCTCTTATCTAGAAAGGATTTGGTAGAACTGGAAAAGATGCAAGAGTGATTAAAGTTGCTCAGAGGATGGATTGAGAAGACTTGGACTTTGCAGCCTGGAAAAGAATTGGCTAAGGTGAGCTGTGATGGAGGTCTATAAAAGATTGAATGACATCGAAAAAGTCAATAGAATGTTCATTGCCACTTTTATTACAAGAACTGGGGCGCATCAAATGAAAATAGCCAGTGGCAGTTCAAACAAAATGAAAGGAGCTTCTTGATACAACATGTGTTTAGGAAGCAGGCCATTTTGCTACAGAATATTGTGGTTGCTGTAACTTTATTTGGATTTCAAAAGTAAGTTAGCATATTGCACTGAAGACAAGTTATCTGTATAAAGTATAAAGATATCCTCAAGAAGTCTATGAGTGACACATCTGGTGAGTCTGGGAGAAGATTTCAGGAGGGTATCATCTATTGATCCACTGTTTTCATATTCTGCAAGCACCTGCTCCTCTGAGAGGCAGGGTGTGAGACTAGATATGCCTTTTGTCTGACATGGTGGTTACATCTGTGGTAGGAAATGAAGCATAGCCAGAGAGCATAGAATCATAGAGTGGCTTGGGTTGCAAAGGATCTTAAAGATCATCGAACTCCAACCCCTCTGCCATAGGGGGGGATGCCACCCACTGGATCAGGTTGGCCAAGGCCCCGTCCAGCCTGGCCTTGAACACCTCCAGGGATGGGGCATCCACAGCTTCTCTGGACAACCTGTTCCAGTGCCTCACAACCCTTATAGTGAAGAATTTCCTCCTAATGTCTGGTCTATAGCTATCTCCTCTTAATTTAAGACCATTCTCCCTTGATCTATCATTATCTACCTGAGTAAAGAGTCCTTCTCCATCTTTTTTATAAGACCCCTTTAAGTATTCAAAGGTCACAAAGAGGTCTCCCCAGAATCTTCTCTTCTCCAGGCTGAACAGCCCCAACTCTCTCAGCCTTTCTTCACAGGAGAGGTGCTCTGGCCCTCTGATCATCTTTGTATCCCTCCTCTGGACTCATTCTGACAGGTCCACATCTTTCTTGTGCTGGGGGAAAAAACAAGCAAACAAGCATAGGCTTGCCAGGACATGGCAAAACTGGCCTATAGGTTGCTATAATCTTTGTTTCTACATTATGTAACAGTTTTGGTCCTTGAGAACCAGGATGTTCCAGACAATGCTCAGTTCAGAGGACAGTAAAGACTATGAAGGAAGAAGAAATTTGAGCATACAGTTGCAAGCTTTTCTATGTCAGTTTTGTTTCATGTTCTGGTACATATATGGCCTAGATTGTCTCTGGGAGGGTGGGAGGACTTGTCTGTTTGAACTTGGCTTGCTCAATCTGATTTGGTGCTAATGAAATTTATAAGATCTGACACCAAATAACTTTTTTTTTTTTTTAATTTAATTTTCATTTTAGAGACATTAAAAATACTGTTTTACATTTACATTATTCAGATCTTTTCCTGGAGGTTTGTTTTGTTGTTGTTATTGTTTTGTTTGCTTGGTGGTGGTGGTTGTTTGTTTGCTTGTTTTTTGGAAAGGGATGGCGGGGGAAGGAAAGAGGGGACAAACATCCTAAGGCTTCTGTCCATGTGGAAAATTGGGAGAGGAACTCTATGAACTGAATACAAATTCTGTCACATAGACACAGTATTGTCATGCAGAAGAGAACAAAATCAGCTCAGCTGTCAGCATGTCCTTCCTTGGCTAAGTTCCAGTCCTTGCAGCAGAAATTTGATTAAGAAATTCAAGATTTACCTATAAGTATTGGATATAATTAAATTCAAAAGTCAATATGGGTTCATCTACTATATTTAAGTTTTCAAACCACATGTTCAAAATATTAAAGCAATTTTCTTATTTTTTACAATGTTAGTTTCTTAGTTTCTCTGCTTTATATTTTAAATTTCTAAGAAACTCTGGTCTAATTATTATTTCTGACATTTGGGCGGGGTAGAGAGGTTTTTTTGTTTGTTTGTTTTGTTTTTCTGGTACCTTTGCCTAAATGTCTGGTGAATTCATGTTTTCTTTCTTACGTTCTACAGCTGCACCTTTAAAATTTAGATGTAACTCTAAGTCCATGCAAGCTCATCTTTTAGACTGTGTCATTATGTTCATACAACTGTCATTACGTTCATACAACAAGTAAAATATCTTCTGTTTTTTGAAAATAAAATTCATAAAATTACTGTTCTGATATATATAAGTCATATTGGTTTAGTTGTAAACAATTAGTAATTGAGTGTTTATGTTGAAAACAGAAGCACAATGACTGCAAAAAGTAATACAGAAGAAATATGCATCAGAGGTGTTCCTAGAGCAATTTTGGATTTTTTTTTTTCTGTATATTGATTTAAATATTTTTCTACAATACTTAAATAATTCAAAAAATATATAATGAAGTCTATATAATGAAGTCATTATAATGAACTCTACCACAGAAAGAGTCAGATGGTGCAGACGCATGGGGTGACCAATCTGCAAAAAGCGTAAGATATATTTCACCTCAGAAGCTGTTCCAGAAGCTGCAAAACAATTGCTAAAAATAATAATAATTAAAAATAAAATAAAATCAGCTATCTTGTGAATACATTAAAAACAGAAGGGTTACACAGATTATTCAAAGAGATTTATCAATGATGTTTTCTCCAAAGTCTTGTGAATTTGTTAATATTTTTTTTCTAGGTAATATTTCATAGTAAATACACTTGACGGTTTACTGAGAAAAGCATTTAATAAGGGATGCATAAACCAACCTAGCACCCTTTGCTTTTTTTTCACTTGACACCAATGTAAGAGGACAGTGACTTTGCTTTAGGATGTTAGTGCTTAAATTCTTCTTCCCATTGTTGATCTAAAACTATTCCACTGCTGGCCTAAATAGGCTAATGTAAATAGAACCACATGATTCCATTCAAAAACCTAAGCCCTTCACACATACTGGCAAGAATTCAGTGTATCTGTAGCTGTGTAACTGGTACTAGATGCTGGCTTGCAGAGTTCATGTTCTGTCTGCCCTTTCAGTTGAGTGAACATGCACAAATGTCAAAAGAAATAAAAATGGGCTCATTGCTAACAGTGATTATGTTGTCTCATCTTTACACTGCACACCATAAAGCAACTCTCATTATTTACCTTTCTCAGAAGAATTGTCTTTCATTTAAAATTTGCATTTAAACAGTACATGGACCTTTTAAACATTCCTCCATTGCCAGTGTCATGTCTGTCTTAAGTCTGTATATACCAGTTAATCCTGACTCCTACAACAAAAAGACAAGTAAAAAAAGAATCTGACAAGTAAAAGAAAAGGTACAACCCTATAGCCCTATTCATACCCATGAGCCAAACCCAGATAACAGCAAAGATTTGTGCTTCCAGACTCTCATGTCTGTGTCACCCTGCTGAGGCAGCCAGGGGACTTAGAAGAGCAAGCTTTTAAATCTTGGCTGAAAATACCAAGCTCAGGTGTTTGGTTAGAGGCTTACATGCCTGTGATATCCTTTTGGCCAGCTCACATAGCACAATTCCTTTTATGAAAAGTCAGTCAGGTTTAATGCTGTGGGGAAAGCCCCTTCCCCAGGTATTGGTTACTGATAACAGCTCCCATCTCTCTCCAGGTTGGTGAACTTTCGTCCCCTGTCCCCAAAGTGTCCAACAGTGCTGAACCTGAGAGCCATTGCTCAGTTCAGTTCCAAGAGGTTATGTATTTTCGTATGGAAAGACAAGACTGAAACAGTAATATATACATATAGATACATAGATATTCTGCAGACATACATATAGGGCCCACAACAGCAAAGGTGATGATTCAAAGTGTCATGTGATGAAGGGATCCTAATTTTGTGTCCATGTGTATTATTTTAAGGTTGTTTCTTGTGTGATAAAATACTAGGCTGATTAATTTATACCATACTGAATGCTGTATTGTTAGAAGATGTAATTAAATGATATATATATGAGAATGGCCACATCATGGCTTCTTCACAGAGAGCTCTATTAAACTTTGACACTCTGGATAGCCTAATAGGCATACTATTTACTGTTGCTGCTACTTAATGGGAGCTTTTGAGCATTTTATCTGGAACTGAGGCCACTGGTTTATATTCTGTTGGCTTTTGGCTTATGCCAATAACTCTGTTTTAATGTGTGCATCTACTAATGGATATAGTTACTGATCTATTTTCCACTGAAGTCATTAGAAATCTTTTCAGCAACTTCAGTAGGAGTTAAATGAGAGCAAAAATGAAGACTAGTAGTAGACTAGTGCAATATTCCATTCTTGAATTAAATTATTTTGTCTGATGTGCTACTATTGTATTTCTTTACTTTCTAATGTAGACTATTAACTTCTGTTACAAGATTTAGGCTCTGATAAATAGCTTAATAGATCTGTTATTTTATAAACCATTCTGAGGTCATTTGAAGGTATTTTATGTGAAAACTTTGAAATGTAGTTTGATCTTTTATTTTTCACTATTTATATGCTAGTTCCTATGACAAAGCATCATGGCATCTTTATATTTACAATTCCTTTCATAATTTTACATATATTCCAAAAATTAACGTACAGCTATTTAAAATGTGAGCTACTGCAATGCCTGCTGTTAAAGAAGAATGACTTAAAAATGAACAATTTTTTGTCTTTGAAATTTAGCTCATCCCTTTAAGATGTTTACTGCAGGATAACATTAGTTTGCTTCTTGTTCTTAAGACATTTGACAGTACTAAACTGTTGGCTTGCTTGTGCTGTATAAAAGTCAACAAACTATTTCTGTGTAAGTATGTATGTCATCTGTGTTATTATCAAATGTCACAGTTTTATTATGATTGATGTTATTGCGATAAATACATAAACAACCCCTGGATATTTGTTTTAATGAATTACTGGAATTTTTGTGAATTAGCACTTCCTAATCTTGGTTCTAAAATACTGTTTTCTGACTAGATCAATATCACATCCCTGTGGCAATTAATCAGGTGCACAATGTTTTCCTTAAAGAAGAAATATAATCCTTTTATATTCACCAGAAAATACACTCTCTGGGACAGAATTTGGAGCCCAGCCAAGCTGCATGGTATAGAGGGAATTGTTTGTTATGGATGGTAAGACACTCTTCTTAGAGCTTCTCAATACATAAATCTACTGCGAGTTAAAAATGCCTGGATTTCTTTATGTAAATATCTGTTTATTCGGATGTTCATCTTAAGAAGATAATCACCTTGATTTTGAATATTTTTTCCTAAGCCATAAAAATACTAAAATTTTATATTTTGTTTGTTTTTTTTTTTTTACTTTGAAATATGCATACATATATGCTTAACCTTGAGTTTAACCTGCAGCTTTAAAAAGTTTATTTTTAATGTCAGCAACATACTGAGTTTGAAAATGTCCATAGGGTAATAGAAAATGTATAGTGGTGATAAGCAGTAATTTCACAGTTAACTGATCATGATGTTACAAGATGCAATGCACCCTCCTAATCTTTTCTCACCCTTTCTCTCTCTCTGTCTCTCTCACTTCTCTCTTTTTTTTTTTTTTTTCAGTCTAATTAGTATTGCCTGGTAGTTTTATACAAACTGATGAAATGAAGAAATAAAAAATGTGGCAGTGAAAATGCCTGGTCCAGATTTCCATTTGTGGACAGGTACTCAGTATACTCACAAGGAATAGAGGATGTACCCTTCTGAACTGAATCTAACTCGTCTCCAACAACCTACATGTTGGGTACATCACCTATCTTGAGATGCATGGTGATAAAATTCCATTTTCTCAGGGAACTTCAAGGTAAAATGTTTTATTTCACTTTTTAAATTTCTTAGGACTATGGACACTCTCAGTTGCTACAGCTCAGTTGCTGAGAAGTTACTTATTACACCACCTTAACATTAGCATTTGCATTCATCTGTACATATCCCAAGTCTCAGAAAGAGCTGAATTGAATTTTTATATGTCTGGATTCCCTGTCTTACTATAAGTGAACAACAACAACAACAACAACAAAAGGGTATTTTCATTTCTGAGAGCAAATTGGTTTGTGCTTGATGAAATTCTGAATGTGCTGGTTTCCTTTTGAACATCAGTCAAGCAAGAAGCCCTCTTTTTTCAAAACAAGACTTGGAGAAGGATGTCTTAGGAAAAGTCAGGTAAAGATTGACTCCAATTGACTGGAATGAATAGAATTTCCTCAATTCAATTTAATAAATTTTAGATCATGCCCTAATTCAAAAAACTGGGCAAATGTTATAAGACTTTTCTTATCATGAGGGAAAACATGTCCAAGAAAGTATAGAGCATGTCAAAACCTATAGACCTTCCTTTCTAGTATCTGTATAGCTGAACATTCTCTAAATTGTCCATCAGTTCCTGAACTTTTTAAATCAGCTTTGCACAGAACTTATTATTATTTTGACTCAAAACTTTTTTTTTTTTTCTGTGTGGGTTTTGATTAGTTTAATTGTTTTAACTTCAAAAATATAGCAGTTCTTTCAGTAGCTGTTTTAAGAACACAATGCTTTCATGAAGACATAATACCATTGAGACAAGCACCTTGCATTTTACACAAAAATGGCCTGAACTTAACTACACAGTCCCATTAGTATCTTCTCTGTGTTGATAATACGGTGAATTAATCTGTACTTGTTATGAAAGGTAATTACCTCAGACAACTAACTTGGGCATGTGTTGACCAATCACGACAACTCAATGTATGTATCTTGTGATGTCTTAGATGCTGTGGCATAACCAAGTTGTCCACATGGATGTGACTGATACAGATCTGAGGGAGATTCATTGTCCTCTGAAACAGCAGGTAGAACACATACAGTATATTTCTGTGTGTCTCAGACTGTACTAGAAACCTATGTCTATGCTTTTATATCAATCCATAAAACTAAGTGAAATTAAAAAGTACACTTCGTTCACACAGATGGGTGACTTTCAGTTATGCTTTCAATGAATACCCATGCACTCAGTTACTCAGAGCTGGGTCCATTACAATTTATAAAGAATAAATGCTCATGCAAGCAACCCAAGTAAAAACATCCTGCATTTATCTTTGGAAATCTATGGCTGTTAGGGAAATAAATTATAATTTTATAGCAATTATGTACCAAAATTAGAGTACTCATATTTCGGGGTTTACTAGGCCATTTACGCAGACTAGCATCAGACTACTGCTTGTTGCACTTTTCAGAAATGAAACACAAGACTTGTACCTTTCATGCCATTTTAAGGTGCAGTAATGGCAAACAAGCTACAGCTAATGTTGATGCAGAACTATTGATAGTGCTCCTCGCTAAAGCACTGACTATTACATCCAAATTTGATCCTTATTAGATCTGGACTTGGAATATCAACCTTAATTTTTAAATTCATGCTTCAAAACTCATTCCCAATGGACAGCATTCATGTTAATTTAGGTATTCAGGAATATTTATTTTTTCTTATCACACTGTAATTTGTGAGAAGTGTAATACAGGCCTTAAGAAACAGGTCAACACATGGACTTAGCAAAAAAAAAAAAAAATCAAACTTTTTCTATGCAGCTAGAAAACTGAGAAGGATGAGAGACAGTACTTTTTTTAGTTATGTAAGTTTTGAAGAGAGTCTAAAATGAGGTAAGAGACAAGACTGATAAGCAGATTTTGGAGGCTTGTTCAAAGTTATCAAGCTAATGTAGTGTCATGAGGAATCAGCTTGGCTATATTTGGCTTAGGGAAGTTAACAGACATCATGACCACGTCACCACTCAATCTCTCTTGTCCTCAAGTTGCTGTCTTCTGAAAGTACAGAAGAGATTGTTAAATTCGTCTTACTGGCATTTGTAACAGAGGGAGATGGAGAATGCATCAGGATGGAGAAAGTGTTAGCATCCTTGATGCTGTTGAACCACTAAGAGGGAAAAATATATGAAGTAAGAATTCTTCTGAAGTTATGAACTTCTCAAACTAAAAATGTAATCTTGGAAGGTGATGTAATAACTTCAAGGGACTAGGAGTAATAAGAACTGCTTTTCAGTTACTTTTCTGAGAAATGTTGCTTTTTCTACTGTTACCTTTTTTTGGTCATGGCTTCATGTTATTATTCCTGGATTTGATGGGGAATAGAAAATTTCTGCTTCCTGGAAAACTAGTCTTGACTATCATGAATCAATTTGCTTAAGCAAATGCTGTTATTTGGGGCCAACTAAAAACAGAGAGAGGCTCAATGACCAGTAGCCTGAGTCTTCATATGTTGTGTATGTATCTGACTGAAATCAACACAAAAGGTCATTAAATCAAAATACTAACATTTCACATTCCTGCTACATAGCTGTTAATGCAAACACAACATAGAGAATATCACTGATTAGCAAACAGGAACAGAGAGTTGGGACAAAATCTAGAAGAGGACTTAGACACACACAAGTTACATAGCACAATACTTTATGTGGTAGGGCTTGCTCCAGGAACTGAGTCAGGTCCATACTAGATGTCTGTTCTCTACATGGGGAGACTTCAATTCCTTGGGTTGGGAAACCAAAATAACCTCTCACTGTGTATACTGACATGGAGCAACATCTTTGTGTCAAGGATCAGTCAGCGCATATGTGACATTTAGGAAGTGCCAGTAAGCTATTTTTTCCTAGGCAGCTTCATACTTATTTTACATACCCAGAATATCTGTGATGCATGAGCTATAAACCTAATGCTTCCAAAAATCATTGGATCTATTGCATTGTGCACTCTGACTTTTTCAGCTCTTACACAGGTCCAGTACTCCCCACTGAGCACGTGCTATCATTGCTGGAGGGCTGTACTGTTCCTGGAGGCCAGGAGCAGCACACTGCCAGACATCTAGAACAAACATTAGTTTCTTGAAGCACTCACAGATGAGATTTCTGCATTGTAAAGAAGTCATGTCTGGGAAAATATTAATATAAAATAGCCTTGCTCCTAAAGTTAGTTAGGAATTACTAGGCTGCAAAGAATTTATTTAAAAGGTTTAAGGCTCGGAAAGAAAATGTAGAAGAAAACTCTTGATTCCTCAGCTAGTAATCAGAGCATTCACCTAGGAAGGAAGTGCATGGGATGGGTACAATCTGTTCCAAGTCATTACAAGTAGAAATTTTTCTCTGCAAAAATAGGTTCACAGTTCCCAGGCAGATAACTGTTCTTTCTTATCTGTCTATATTTGTTCTCTTTTTTTTCTATTTATAGGAATCTAGATTTATTTTTTCCTCATACAAAGTTGTAACTTCAGCAGAAGGGGAGGAGAATTTCTGCATTCAGTCTTGGCTATAACAGTCATCTTAGGGCAGCAGGGCTGAGAGGTGGACATCTAAACTCCTCAAGCTAACAAGGGAGCAGAAACTGGCTCCCACCACCTGTTGATCAACTGTTCAGCAGACGCTGGAAGGAATCAGTGGCCAAGTTGCTTAGGTGACACTTAAATATACCTTAAATGAAGGGAGCATTTTTAGCTACACAATCAGAAGAGAGCATCGGGCAACAAGGTTGGTGAAGGGTGTAGAGAAGAAGTCTTACGAGGACAGCTGAGAGAGCTGGAGTTGTTTAGCTTGAAGAAAAGAAGGCTTGAGGGAGACCTTATTGTGCTTTACAATTACCCTAAAGAAGGTTGTAGCAAGGTGTGGATAGGGCCCTTCTCCCAAGTACCAAGTAATAAGATGAGGGGAAATGGCCTCAAGTTGCACCAGGGGAGGTTTAGGTTGCATATTAGGAGAAATTTCTTTACTGAAAGGGTTTTGTGGCATTAGAACGGGCTTCCCAGAGAAGTGGTTGAGTCACCATCCTTGGAGGTCTTCAAGAAACGTAGATTTAGAACTTAGCAGCATGATTTAGTGATGGACTTGTTGGTGTTAGGTTAAAGGTTGGACTAGATGATCTTAGAGGTCTTTTCCAACCTAAATGATTCTACAGTTCTATGATATCTTGGAGGAAGTCTAAAAGGCAGGTGTGCCATCCTCATTCTGAACCCCTCAATGCAAGGCCAGGAAAGCTAAAGAGCTGGTGCCCAGGCCAAAATATTGTCACAGAGTTGTCTTGTCTTCTTCTTCTGAGTCCACTCTCACAATTCCTCCAAGTGTGATCTTATGATCACTAACTTCACAGGGAATGTTTTGCTTTCCCTTGTAACCTGTTTCTGGCCTCTCTGACCATTATCCTGCCCCTACTTCTCTGCTACTCCCTTACTCATGCTCTATCCTAAGTGACATTGGAGGCCCTACCTAACTATTTATGTTTGTCTCTAAAGCTAATTCTTTGGTTCCTATCTATTTTATTGGTCCCTACCTATTTATCTCAGACATGCCTAATTTATGACAGGCAAATCCTAGTTCAACCTTCTAGAGAGGACTTTGGCTTCTGAATATTACATGCACGGTAACAACTTCCTACAACCTAATAGATATCTCAGCTGTGAAGAGGAATTCATACTTTTTTGATTTAGAGCTCTCCTAGTGGTTAGTTAAAGATGGCTCCTTACTGAATTTTTTGAAATTTCTCGTTAAGCTTCCACCTCTGAGTCTTTGATGCCAGGCTGGTTTCCAGATGTTTGAAACTTAGCCATTGGACAAGTGGTCAGGGAGTTTCATAGCATCTTTTCATAGGTATCTGCTGGTAACGAATGATGCACGTGATGTTTCAGATAAAATTAATTCTGCAGAGGAGGCTGTTAGAGATCAATTAGGAAGTATGTCTGTAGTTGAGTGGTGGTTTAAAGATCATAAAGAAAGATTATATCTGACCAAATCCTGATTAAGGTGCTTCAGCTCTGGTTTGGTTATAACCCACAGAGAAGGAGCTACCAGTCTTATGGGATACACCTACCAAGGATTAAGTGGTAATAATGTGAATGTTTATGGCTGCATATGAGATCCTTCTAGCATATAACAGCTGGTTTATTTCCTGTATAGGGCCATTCAGGTACTTTAAAACACTTAGGTTTATTTGATTAAAAACGAGTGGAGCTAGAAACAAAAATTATCAGTGTTACTATATGAAAAAGCCTTTCAGATCTTTTATATCTTATAGTTCAATAAAGCACCTCGCAAATCAACAGAAATCAACAAATATGAGCAACTTGTAACTGGTTTATCTTCAGGATAGTGGTATTTTCTGCTCTGTTCATTTGTTTTCTTTGAAATAAATGCATTTATCTCCTAGAAAAAGTTTAATTTCTCCAACCTGAATTCCAAATTACTCCCTAGACAGTTATCCACAATGGAGAGACACAGATGCTCTGAAGGATGATTAATCCCTTCCTAAAATTAATTTTCCAAGATTTGTGGAATTAATAACTCTGTGAAGTTTTCACTTTCTCTTTATGACAATGGAGAAAATCTGGAAAATTAACAGATTACAACCTAGTTTTTAGGTGACCAAATTTAAGTCATACTATACTTGCCCTATGACTTGTTCCCATCTCTCTTTTTTAATCCTTTCATTTTTCATTTCATTTCTAATACTCTTCCTGGGTCTATTCTGCCTTCATCTTAGTTTCCTCTATTCCATATGCTTTCAACCTAATTTAAAACCTTAAGAATCAAGGGCACTCAGCATCTTGCAAAGTTAGATTGAAATAAATTAAATCAACTATATGAGTCAATCTGAGCACAAGCAACAGTGTTTGTAAGAGAAGGTTCCTTAGTCATTTGACCAGCTCTAGCAAGGAAGCAACTTCAGATTTGCATCTTTTCAGAACTGAATCTTTGCTTCAAATTTGCCACATATATGTTTCGTTTGTCTCACCAAGAATGCCTTCTTGTAAAAGAAGGTTGACTTTCACTGTTCCTTGAATATGGGATAAAAACTCACAAACAAACAAACAAACAAAAAGAATAAAAACCAAAGGTTGCAGAGTTCAGACCAAGTGTGTTATCTAACAAAGGCTACAGTTCTTATGCAAATTGATCTTTGTCTGCTTCTTCAGAAGAAAAGAAGAAAAAGATAAAGGGCAGATCTCTAGTCTGTTTGTATCTACACAAAAGGCCCTTTACTCCTTCTTCTGTTAGAAAGATGTTGCTATGATGTTAGACTGTTAGGTCTGTGCATCTTAAAATTGACCCTTATGCCATTGGTTAGGTAGAACAGTTGCTAGATTCCTCACTATGGTCATTTCAGTGCAGATAGTAATAATGTATCTCCTTTCTTTACCTCTACTAACATTGTAACATCCAGTCACATAGGTAGCATATATGTCATTGCATATTAGAAGCTATCATTGCAGGCCATTGTTTGTTGCAGCTGATAAAGTTTCTTCTCGTTATATTATATCTTATACACATGGCTTGTCCCTTACCAGTGTGTTGTGTAATGGGAAGCCTATTGATGTTAGCCTGGCCATTAAACACCCTTATAGAAAATCAAAAGCAGTACCTGTTGGATATCCTAGAGTGGCTGGCTAGCAAGGAGGTGCTACAATCCTGTTAATTTTCCTGAGAAGATGCTGTCATTTTTCATGTTCACCCCAAACACTAATTCTGTCAGTCCTCAAGGCCTGTATGATATCAGATGTTGAATGAAGAACACCTGTCTTGATGTAGTCAGGAAATGCTTATTAGTACTCAGCCTTTGAAGAGCCAGTTAATACCCTTTCATTACCTTTAGAGTGCCAGCTATTCCACAGTCGCTAAAATAGCTCTGGCTTGTTCCTTAGCATGGCTTTAATAGAGACGTATATGGCAAGAAGTAAATGAAAAAACACCTTTACCTTTTCCCTAGCCACAAAAAGAAGGGCCATAATCCATCAATTTGTGAGCAACTTGACCTCATTTTAAAAGTTCAGACTGATCATAGATACTGAAGAAACTTCGGGTGGTGTTGAAGGGAATAGCCTCAATATTCTTCAAACATTTTGAGAAGAGCATTTCTTTGGTATTAGCTGCTAACTAAACACCAAAACACGAATCACTGTTTTGCATTCCAAAACAATTGAGAGGATCAGGCCACATAATCTCAGATGATGATTTTTTATTATTATTTTTCCCCCTTGGTCTTAAAGAGCAAGGGAAAGCATGGGAAGAACCCTCCAAAAGAAATATATGAAAAAATTTCCCAGATGACAAAAAAAGGCCTTTTAAATTTTGTAATAAATGGGCATGGTGTAAAATTTTCATAGATGCGCAGCTATATTGAAAATTTTGTTAAACCTGCCATTTTTGCATCATGCCTCTCAATGAAAGAAAGAGTTTTATCAAAAGGAAAAATAAATCTCCTTTTTAGTAGTCATTCAAGCTACATTATATAGACCACAATAGAGTTTGGCCTTGCTTGTCAAAACAATCAAGGCAGACAGTGAAAAGCTTAATGTAAAATTGTGAAAACTGTAAAATTGTGCAAAAAGAGTCAAAAGAAACGAGAAAAAGAGAGACTTTGCCATAACAGCTGTCGAGGCGAAGCAGTGATTGATGTTTTTTGCAATGGAACACAAACCTCATACTAAGTAATAAGTACTCAGTCATCATCCCACTAATTACTCAAACTTCATTATAAAGAACACCAGGGCCACAATTAAATATTGTATATTACCCCTTGTTCTAATTACATAGACTTTTAGTTGCATTGCAAAAGCAATACATTATTTAATTATTTCAATTTAATATATTTTAAAACAATATTTAAAACCTCATCCAACACACTAGGGATTTTAACAAATCTTTAAAACCACTACTCATGTGTACATTAGCAGTGCTGTAGCCACGTAATGCTGGCATACATTACAACTTACAAATATCAAACTTGGAAACCCACTGGCTTAAAAGGTCCTGACTCTGTCTGCCAGAGCTTTAATGCGGTTTCACAGATGTAAGCCAGCCTTAATTATATCCCTAAAGTGTAAAAATATACCAGGAGCAAATCCTGGCCTCTCCTCTCAAGAGTTTTCAGCAAAAGCAGCTTCTCTGGAGAGCTCCACTGGGACACCTGACAGATGCTATTGTGGTTGCTAAGACTTCCTCTGGGGAAGGCAGAGTGCAGAGGTCAAAAGGTCTTATTGCTACAGATATAGGCTTAAGATTATTTTATTGTCTACTAAATGCAAAGGATGTTGATGGGATAGACAAGTGGGAGGGAGATACAGCTGGTTTTGTTCTTTCTCATTCATCTAAAGTCCTCAGAAACACAAAGGTTTCTGTGGTGCCTGAGTGCACACCAGAGGATTCCCATGCTGCTTATCCCACTGACATGGGTGTTTTCATAAACAAGATGACAGAGTCAGAGATAAGCTGTATAGTTTAAGGGGTTCAAGTGTCTAAGGCAAGAAGAGAAAAAAATGTGATCATTCTTAAAATTCCTTTTAGTTTCTGATGGGGCTGAGGGTTTAGGGAATATTGCTGATATGAATGTGCCTTACCCGAGGGAAAGAGATACCAAAGAACTTAAATTCTGGAGAGTTTTCAGCAAATTTCACTGGAGTTGCAACATTTATTTTTTTCCAGCTATTCCAAACTCTGTCTTGACATTCAATCATGGGAAGGATAGTCTAAAAGAAGTAGACAATGTATTTAGTCAAACTAAGTTTATTTAGTGGTGTCATCTTTTTTAGACGACTTATTTTCATCAGCTGTGACCATATGGAGCTCACAGATGGCAAATAAAACAGTGATGTCCTGTTCAAATAAGAAGGGAGTAAGAAAAATAAACAAATTGCTGACAAAATCAAAATGAATGATGCATGTGATATACATGATATATGCCAGAGAGGACTCAAAATATCATGTAAACCCATTATGCCACGCTTGAGTTTGGAATGGATTTCTGTCAGAAGAGCAGGAGCTATTAGACTGTCATGGGAGAATAACCTTACAGATTAATCTTGGGGAAGGGAGAATGACCATTTAGAGCCTTGAAAATGTGAGAATGAAGGTTTCTTTCCACTCATTAAAAATATTTTCACTTTGGTCCTTCCATACTGGATTTCATCTTTTCTTCCTTCCTTGAAGATACTGTCAGGGTTGTTTTCTCTTTCTCTGGACCTTTCTCTTTCACCTCTTGTAAGGAAGGATTTTTCTCTGCATTCAGTATTGCATCTAGCTGGACAAGGAGACAGCATGATCTGTTGTTTCTCTCCAAAGCCAGAGGTATAGTGAAGGATTGGCTCTATATTATCTGCTGAACCAATTCTCCATGAATTAATCCAAGGGAGTAGGAGCTGAGATGAAGCCAAAGTACCATTCTTGCTGACTTGGATGGGTATTTACCTTTCTCTCCAGTGTACCAAGTTTTAGTAAATTTTTCTTGTTAAGATATATTACCTGGTAAATATGAAATTGCTGAATATAGTTCTGGTAAACAAACAAGGAACGTTAAGATGCTCTATGGTAATGTGCTGGAATGGCATAGACAGTGAACTGCTTCAGCACAGAACTTCTACAAGCTGAAAGGTATTTCTGCTGTTCTCCATCTCCTCATTGAGATCGCTAATTATCTTCCATATTAATGCAAAGTCAAACAGGGGATCTTAAAGCATAATTATTTATAGGCACAGATGGTTCAAATTCATTTGTTTGATTTGGACAGAAAAGAATAAGCAACCCCACAGCACAGGAGCCAGTCGCACTGGGGAGGTAACAAGCAATAGTACTTCCCCAGTAATTCAGATCCTACTGCCTTGCATCTAAAATATGTATGTGAATATCCACACCAACTGACATTCAGAAGACTCACTGCACCATGCTCTCAGCTTAACAAGCAATACAAACATCCTCTAAGTCTGGTAAACATCTAACAGCTTGATGGTGATACTTTATAAAGAATAAGAGTACACACAAGCTTTTTTTTTTTTTTTTTAAAAAAAAAAAAGACATGAAAAATTAAGGAACTGGTGTTGTCTGAGACCCCTGAGGAGATAGCAGATATTCTAAGAAGCTAACGGAGATGAAGTTATTTTTGCTCAAGCAGGTCAGTTGTATCTGTTTTCCTTTTTTAACTCAAAACTATCAGCTCAAACTATCATGAAGCAAACTAGGTGAGTCTATAACAACAAATAAATATTGTTTATTCTTTTAATTTTTCACTGATGTTTGGATTGGCTCATTGTGTTTTATATGCATATTTTTTTCTGCATGTAGAAAGTTCTGGGAAAAAAAATGTTTCAAGAATGTTATTCATTGCAATCTTTCAATTGTATGAAAATAATGTTTGATCATTGTCTGGATGTTTTTTTCTAATCCTAGGGCAAGAATAGAGGATTGAAAATCTTCATTCCAAACAAGTAAAAGTACTGAGGCCTAGCACTTTAAAAGGTGTTCTTAGAAAAAGAGGCAGATTGTATTTTTGTTTTCTCTTTATATAGAATTATGCATACTAAAAATGCTGTGCTGACATGTCCACAGGTACTATAATCATAAATGCAATAACAGTAATGATGCTTTCAACCTGAAATTGAAATTTTAACCATTTTCTAAGAAATGGTTAAAAGCAAACAGCTTAGCCAAGGGGATCAAAACTGTGAGATGCCAAGAATGTTTCTTCTCACCATAGCCCACTAATTCTCTTGAAGCTGGCATTACTCAAGACTTTCTTGGCATTTTGTATTATATTCCATGTTCAAAGTAATTCTTCATTCAAAAGTATGAGCATGCAAAATGGTAGGATACATTAACATTGTGCCATTTGATGCTCACTCAGAAAAAAAAACACATTATTCTTAGAATCATAGAATGGTTTGGGTTGTACCTTAAAGATCACCCAGTTCCAACCCCACTCTGCCATGGGCATGGATCTCATGCACTAGATCATGTTGCCCAGGGGCTCATCCAGCCTGGTCTTGAACACCTCCAGGGGTTGGACATCCACAGCTTGTCTGGGCAACCTGTTCCAGTGCCTTGCCACCTGCTGGATGAAGATTTTTCTCCTATTATCTAGTATAAATCCCCCCTCATTTAATTTAAAACCATTCCTCATTGTCCTGTCGTTATCTGAGAAAGGAAAAGGTTGCTCTCCATCTTTTTTATAAGCCCCTTGTAAGTACTGAAAAGCGGCAATAAGATCTTTCTTCACAGGAAAGGTGCTCCAGCCCTCTGATCATCTTTGTGGCCCTCCTCTGGACTTGCTCTAACAGCCACACATCCTTGTGCTGGGGGCACAGTACTCCAGGTGGAGCCTCACAAGGGCAGTGCAGAAGGGACAATCACCTCCCTCCACCAATACAGAACATTCCTCCATTGATGCGGCTCACGATGCAGTTGGCCTCCTGGGTTGCAAGCACACACTGCTGGCACATGTCAAGCTTTTCATCCACCAGAACAGCCAAGTCCTTTTCTGCAGGACTGCTCTCAATGAGGTCTACACCCAGTCTGTACTCATGTCTGGAATTGCCCCGGCCCAGGTGCAGCACCTTGCACTTGGACTTGTTGAATCTCATTAGGTTCACATGGATCCACTTTTGTAGCTTGTCCAGGTCCTTTTGGATGGCATTACTTCTTCTGTTGTATCAACTGTACCACTCAGCTAATGTCTTCTGCAAACTTGCTGAGGGTTCACTCAATCCCACCATCCATGTTGTTGATAAAGATATTAAACAGTACCAGTCCCACGACGGACCCCCTGAGGGATGCCACTCATCACCAGCCTTCACCTGGACATAGAGACATTGACCACCGCTCTCTGGGTGTGACCTTCAAGCCAACTCCTTATCCACTGAATGGTCCACCCTTCAAATCCATCTCTCTCCAATCAGGGTGTCATGTGGGACTGTATCAAAGGCCTTACAGAAGTCCAGGTAGGTGACATCGGTCAGTCTTCCCTTGTCTGCTGATGCAGTTACTCCATCACAGAAGGCCACCAGATTGGTCAGGCATGATTTGCCCTTAGTGAGGCTATGCTGGCTGTCTCCGATCACCTACTTGTCTTGCATGTGCCTTAACATTGCTTCTAGGAGGATCTGTTCCATGATCTTCCATCACTTCCCATGTGATGATGTCTTCTACCTAACCTCTTACAGTTGTGTCAAAGTGCAGGAAAGAATGTAACATTCATGGAGGTAAAGAAAGCAAGTGACAGAGCGTAACCAAGTGATTAAAATGTTTTGGCAGAAGTAGGGAGTCCTGGGTTCTAGGAAGTCATCAGTTGACAGTATACAAGATGATGACTGTCACAAACCATTGTGGTTACACTGAGTACAGTCAGCTCCAAGCTCCACGTTGGTAGGTTTCAGCCTTGCTCAGGCACACAATGGCTTTGTAGCAGAAACACGGGCTTCTGGCTTTTGCAAAAGAAATAATGTAAGTGAGAAGAATCCAGCATGGCCATTTCAGGGTTAGGGCATCAAATTGGGTCAAAT
The DNA here is from genome assembly GCF_009769625.2 of Cygnus olor. Lineage (NCBI taxonomy): Eukaryota > Metazoa > Chordata > Aves > Anseriformes > Anatidae > Cygnus > Cygnus olor. The sequence goes on from NC_049169.1 coordinate 184,938,693, forward strand.
TCCTTAGTGATTAGTAGACGTTAACTCACTCAGTCTACAGAGAGCTGCTTCTGATTGTTTCCTAAGTCTCTTTGAGAAAATAAAACAGCTACTCACAAAAACCAGGGAATTTAAGCATCCATTAATTCTCCTCTAAATGGTCTGATATTCACCTGCTCTTCTCAGATCAGTGTGGAATGAGGACCTCCTTCCCTTCCCTTCCCTTCCCTTCCCTTCCCTTCCCTTCCCTTCCCTTCCCTTCCCTTCCCTTCCCTTCCCTTCCCTTCCCTTCCCTTCCCTTCCCTTCCCTTCCCTTCCCTTCCCTTCCCTTCCCTTCCCTTCCCTTCCCTTCCCTTCCCTTCCCTTCCCTTCCCTTCCCTTCCCTTCCCTTCCCTTCCCTTCCCTTCCCACTTCTCTAATCTTTTCTTTCATATTGCTGGCAGTGCATTAATGACAGTTAAAACATTCATGGATATGGACAATTGTTGTTTGTGTGCCCAATTTTTCTCTTTTTATATAGCCAAATCAAACTATGAACATATTGGGGGACACAATATACCTGATTCACCTGCTAGAGCAGGCAGTAATTTAAGCCAGCCATACCTGAAGCTGCCATCTCCTGTCTCTTCTGACCTTTTTGGAAATACATATGGGTTTTCCTCTGGCTAGTTTGGGTCTTAAATGATGCAATTTGGACTCTAACTGCTTTTAATCATTGAAAGACTTGCATCTTGTTGAAGGGTATGGATTTACAGCCTACATCCTTAAGTCACAAGAAGTTAATGAATTAAATCAAGAAACTATGAAAACTCAGCTCTGTTAAGTGGTTTGAGTTAGTCATTTTGAATACAAGACCCAGACTCTTAAAATATTCCTTAAAATTAAATGACTTCAAGTATTTACAAGAGGAAACAATAGCTTGGGTAAAATTTAACGTGGTAGTTCTCTAGTTCTCTTCAACTCACCAACACTTGTGGAGGAAAAAATATAAAGAAATAAATCTTTTGTAATCCTTTAAAGCTCTTCTGCTCTTATTTATTAATCTACATTATTTATTTAAATGCATTCTCAAGCACAAATAGGGGCAAACCTCCTGCTTGTTCTATGGATTCCTATACATACACTTGTAATTCCCAGTTCAGTACACCAGCTTGAATAAATGGGTCTTATGCAGAAATTCTCAGAAGTAACTCCTGACTTTTCCTCTTTGCAAAAATTTTCTGCCTTGGAAATCTCTGAAAAAACATCTTGTCTCAGGATCTTCCTTCTTCTATTTGAACTACAAATTTACCTCCAAAAAACAGAGCGAGCTGGGAACATTTTCGATTATGAAAGAGCATCCTCTCTGCAGGCCTAATCGACAACCATTGAAGTTGATGGAGAAAGCTCCCATTGATTTGAGAGGGAGTTGGTTTGAAACCTTTAATCAGTTATATATCTTAGTCAGAACAAAAAGCCATCCTGTGGGGTCTCTTGATTGAGCAGATATTATTGTACTTAAATAAATAACCTTTGGATAGTTTACTCCAATACTGCTTCTTTTCTCTCAATTAAGCACAACACAATGAAATAGAAATCAATCCTGATCAAGAGAGTTCACTGACATCTAAGTTTTAATGAGACTCTTTTTGTGTCAAAAGGCCACTGCATCTTCACTAACAAGGTATAAAACCAGCTTAAAACGGTCCCCAGGAAAGACTTTTCATTCTGGGACTGGTTTTTGAAAGATTTACGCCTCTTACTTTTTCAGCACTCCTAGATGACCACTGCTAAAGTAGCAATCAGAAGTTTGGTTAATAAAGATAATAGGGTGGAATTCAGCTGCTACTTGAAAATATTTGAAGTCACTATCAAGCATGATGCTTAATCAGAAATCAGAGAACTAAAGCAAGAACAGTAATTGCGTAGAAACATAGAAGAAATAACAATAACACCCAACCTATGAAGTGAATTCATTACCGTAAACAAGAAGGTGGAATCAAGAGATCATCTCAGGCTTCTTGAAGAAAAATACAGTGATTTCAGCTACTGCATCCTTTATAGCCTGTAACATGACCTTTGGTGCATAGATTTTAAAACATGCCTGGGGAAAAAGTAGAAAGAGCTTGTTCTGAAAAAAAAGGTAACCATATTTTTTGTTAAACTTGGGATGATTTTCTGGTGCTCTGACGAAGTTCCAGAAGGATTTTCATTGATTATAATATAATATGAAAAGGTGACATTTTGTTTCTGAAATACTGTCTTTTATTGCTTATTCTCCCACCTCTGAAAATAAAAAATAAAATACTAATACTAATAAAATACTAATACAGTACTAATACAGTTCTGTTATTCCGTTCTAGGTTCTCTGAAAAATCCAAGTGGACATATCATTTAAAAGGTTTTCTGAACAGTCATGTGGAGACACAGATGTGTCTCTTCAGTCATAAAACCCTCCCTAAAAGTCTCCTGTTTTATTGCAAAATGTTCTTTCAGGTTTGAACATTGCTAAAGATCCACATCCACAAAACACGGGGGTGCATTCAGCGTGACCTAGCTGAAATATGTGATTAGATTTCTGGTTTATCAGTTTCCTGAATGGGAGTGCTGCAAGACAGCTTGTGTGCTAGTACCAACGTGAGGGGGGGAGGAGACGCTCTCTGTTGGTGGTTATGGCTTTTTTTTCCATCAGGGAAAGGATGTGACTGACATGAGATATTATTCTGACATCTGTCCATCACTGGCATGAGTGATCTAAACATTAGGATATTGTATAAGAAGCAGAGTATCAGTGACAGCACCATCTTTTTCGGCATGGGATATTTGTGGGTTTTTTTTGTTTGTTTGTTTGTTTTGTTTTTTTTGTCTTTTTTATGAGCAAGCCACCATCACTCAGAAGAAAAAGCAGGGGCATGAGCTAAGGAGGAGGTTTCTGGACTGTGAATCCCATGTGCCACATAAGTTCTATAAGTTCAGTACTATGAGAGACATAACAGGTTCCCACCCTGATGTGCCTTCCTCTCTATGAGCTGCAAGAAAACATTTGAGTACAGTTCCTTCAGGGTGGCTAAAAAATAGATAAATAGAGAAGCATGCACGAGAAAGTAATATACTCACAAGTCTAATATTTATGTCCATCCTGATGGACATATCGAGGATAAGAACTCTCCTTTTCACCGCCCAAGACCCCACCCTGGTTGTAACAAAGAACCTGCTCCCCAGAATTTAGCTAATAAAAAATCCTACCCCCAGGGGCTGCTCAGTTTTGCCCTTCTTGGGAGCAAACCTTCTTAGTGATGCAAACCAAGGCTCTCATCAAATAATTGCACCAAAGCCCATGAATCCCAAGAGACTTCTACCATCTTGTTTTCTTCCAGGCCTCCTTTCCCACCATCTCCTGCCTTGCCAGCCTCATCAGGATGAAATATTTTAGTATAAAGCTTCAGATATTAGTTCACATGTACAGGCAGTTGCATGATGGACCCAATCAGTAAGTTATTTTGTTAATAGCTGTTCATAACAGCTTTTCTGCAACTTTTTAGTCAGTTTTACTCTATGCTTTAATTTAGGTATTTAACTGTTTTCTCACATTGCGTGAATGCATGCATTGTATATATGTAATTCCATGTGGGTTGTAAATTGTGTAGATCTGTTCTGTGGATCAAAGAATAAATTTAACACCTGAAATCCTATTTACCAAATGTTTTTGGTCTGGTGCTGGTTAAACCCCAACACTTACCCACAGGCAGATACTCATAAAAAGTATCAGCTGCTCTTGTGGTGCATTGTATGTTGTTAAGCTTGCATTAAATATGCAGATGAGATTGCATGTGGGAGAGTCCGTGCTTGTGCTAAAGCCATGCTACTCCATGCATCTCCAGAGCTGGGGGATCATGGTGAGTCCACATTTGTGTGAACACAGAAGGTAGTTGCTGAGTTTGAAATAAAAAATGAATTTAATACTGTGGATGCATCCTGCATTTCCCTGTAGAGTTTTTTGGGGTATGGGAATGAGGGTGATGGGGTATGTGTGGGTGTTTCACTCAGCTGGAGGACCCAAGGTCTCCTCAAGTTGGAGAGCTCCTGTAAGACACAGACATGTTTCTCACTTAAGGCCAGAACCTGGCTTTGCCTAGGGCCATTGCGTAGAGGTGGAAGGTATTATGGCATATGAGTTAATAGGGAAGAAAAAGAGGCAAATTAATAATGAAGTAGACTGAATTTTAACAGCACTTCTGCTCTGTTCCTCTCTCAGAGGATTAAAAAGGTAGTACTGAGACGGTTTGTTAAACAAATCTGTTCAGCTCCTGACCTTCACTGCTGCTGAACAATTTTCTTCTGGCATAACCATGTCTCTCATCTGCAGAGAGATAAATAAAAAATGTGTGCAGTAGGATACAAAAAAAGGGTGCATTGTTTGAAGGAGACACGTGCACTTTGTGACACTCACAGCTGACCTTGAAGAGTATAAAACAGGACAAATGTAGCTGCAGGCAAGCTTACAGCTAGTCCTGCCTTAGTCACTGTCAGCAAGAGTCGTCTTGGAAAGCCTTCCAAGGCACTTGTGTGGCTTGAAATTGCTTCACATTTTAGAATTGATTTGAATTTTCCTTTTTTTCATTTTAGACTTTGGTTGATTTTCCAAAGTGTGACACTGTATTAAAAGGATTTTCTGCCTGCTGCCTTCCATGCTTTCTTCCTGCTCCCCTCCCCCTCAGCTATTCTCTTTTCCTCTTCCATTCCTGGCTCTGGTTTGTTGCAGTATTAGTATATACTCTTTAAAAAAGCCAGCAGCTTGCTCAGCCAAGCTCTGATCTTTTCCATTATTAGAATGTTTAAAGTTGCTATCAGCCATAACAGAATGGTAGGGGAGGAGGTTATCTTATGGTCCTTTTGTGCAGCCTGAGATAATAAATTCAAAACCTGTAGATAGCGGCTCCCATACAGGATTACACAAATAATAAAAAGGCTTGGAAATTCTAAATGAATAGTCAAACAGGTCAAAATCTGGATTTGAAGAAAAATATCTGATCAAACCCCAGTGTTTGCCACATTTTTTTTCTGTAGAAATAAGATGCTTTTTTTCTGAATTAACTTTAAAGTTGATTCACTATAAACATTGCTAGTAAATGCACAGATTTTAAGGAACCCCAAACCAGTTTTTAATATAATTTTTGGAGTATTTTCCAAATTACAATGACCACGAATTTATGTTCTATTGGAACTAAAAGGGATATATCTCTCCCAGCACCTCATTTAACACCACTTGGTAGTCTGCATGTCTGTATTCTCAGCCACAGGAGGCAAAAGTTGACCAGTCCTCACCCTAGGAGGGCTGCGTCCTCTCCTCCAAGATCCCTTTATTATAAAAAGAACAAAACAAAACAAAACAAAACACGCACAATATTGTATCTTAATATCTCCCATCTTTTCCATAGCCTGTTTCCCTCTCCCTTCATTATTTGCCTGTGCATCATACTGGTTCCAGTTCTGCCAACTGCTGCTTGTATGATCTACTTCACACCTGTACATCATGTAGACCTGTCTACAAATGGGCAATCTCAGATAATTACGGTTTTGGTACAGGGGCCTTTATGGACTTCTACCAAGTATCAATGAGCACTGCAGAACAGCAAATAAAAGATCCCCAAGGCATATGTGTACAAAACAGCCCTCCTCTTTGCCACAGTGAGTTTTACTCAGTTCACTCTGCCAGTTCAAACTCATAAAAATTTCTGAAGGGGCACCTTTGTCCCATCAGATCTTTGACTAGATCAGGTATCTATCTTCATGTAGATGACAAAAGGCCAGTTAAACACTATATATTGTGTTCTGGGTAATCAAAAGGACGTATAGTTCTGCCTCACCCCTAAATATCAAACTTGTATGGTGAGCTGATCTAGTAGCAAGCTGATGTGGTATTAATGGGCAAGAAACCAAAGATGAAGTGACATTAAAAAAAAAAGGGGGGGGGCGTGTATTCTCAGAAGTCTGGAGATGGAACCAAAAGCTGGGTGCTTTAGAAGGTGAGGTGAAGGCCTCTTTTCTTACCCTGAGTGTGGACTGGGTGCCTTATGCTGCTATTTAAGCACTCCTGATTGAGTTTCTGGCCATTCCTCCAGGTTGGCCCTGAAGCCGGCTCTGGGAGTGCTACAGTAGGATGGATAGCCCAGGCAGAGAAGAGTTCTTACTAAGAACAGAAAAGTGGGCTACAAGAAAGCCTTTTAGTCAATAAAATAAAAGGGCAACAGACATAAAACTGTGAAGATGCTTTCACCATTAAAAATGGTAAAAACAAGGACTACAAGGAGAGTGTTACAATCCAGTTTTGTCAGTGGTCTTTAGAGAGCTAACTGTTTTAGTCTATACATAAATATCATAATAAAGCTTTTCCGAGACATAACTTGTACCACTTCATCAGAAAACTTGAATTTGGCTCTTTCGTTATACCTCAAAGCACTTTGCCAGTGAATACCTCCTATATCAAATTGACTGTGATCTTCATTATCTAAACAAACTGGACACATAATTAAATCCTGAAGTGTGACTTTGATGGCTCTTTCATCTGCTTGCAATGATGTATGTTACTTGTCCCTGCTGTGGGGACAGTGTCTGGAGGATGCCAGTGGGAGAGGATGTTGATATTGACACAAATATGAATAGTTGTGTTGCTAGCTAAAGGCTGAATCCAAGCAGACTCAATGGGAATCAAAAGTACCTGAATATCTCGGGTACATTTGAAATGCACATGAACTGATTCCTTGCAACATTAACATATTTTAATCTACTGAATGTACAGCTGATTGTATGTATACTATGCATATATATTATATATATATATATATATGGATATATATTTATATGCTGCCTGGTACTAATGGCTTCAATGAAACAAGGTGTTCTATTGTATTATTGACTGACACACTCTTCTAGAGTTTTAGCTGAAATTTCTTTTGTAGTTAAATAACATCCTGGCTTATTAAGATTTTGCAGAGAGTTTAGTTTGTGTTAGGCAATTAATACTGTTGCTAGGGAGCACCAAAAACAGTTTTGAAGTATAATTTGATTCAGTGTGTTTAAATGGTTTTGTAGCAGGCTTGGAACAGTTTGAATTACATTCACGATGTTTCAGGTACTGCTGTTTTAATAGACTTGCACTTTACTGATTTTTTGAGCAAAATCCAAAAATGCCTTGAATTTTTTATTTTTTTATTTACTGAAAAATCTGTAAAAATTAGAAACAGTGAGAAGCATGACATTGATGGTGACCTGTCACCATTTCTTTTTTCCTCTCTATTGTCTATGACTGTCTTTTCAAGAGTGAAACAGCATTCTCTTCTCAATCTTTTCACTGTTTCTGCCCTCCCCAGATTGGTTTTACTTCCATGTTTAAAGTCTTTCTCCTTTGACTTGAAAAAAAAAAATATATATATATATATATCAGAAAATTATAAGAAACCTTCTCCTAGAACGTTTATCCACCTATCTAGACAGATAGGTGGATTTGGATTTTTTATTTTTTTTAATGAAACTTAATAAAATGAAACTACCAGTGACCCACAGTCACAAGTTGTTATTTACTAGCCTTAAATCCTACATAGAAAAAATACTGTTTTTTTACTGAAGCAAGTTTGTTGATTTTTGTCAGTAGTGCACATTAAAGGTAGCATATGAAAATAGAAAGTCCATAATAACTAGCCTATTTCCAGACTTAATTTTGAAGTAAGGTCTCTGAAGCATTTTATGAGGATTCTAACTTTCTTTGTTAGATAATAGGCATAATTATCTCTGGGTTGTGAAAAAACAGTGTTTGATTACCGAAGGTCAATATAAAAGTCACTGGGAAAAACAATGTTTTTAATGCTTAAGTGCAGTATCTAAAATTTTATGCTAAGGAAAGCTTTATGCTTCTCCATGAGAAATGAAAAGTAATCTGAAGTTTTAAAAGTAACAAGCTCTTGTTCACAATACAAGTCTTTTATCTCAGAGTTATCTCTGAGAGTAGTCAAGAGGATGCTAGGATCAAGCAACTTGCTTCCTACAAGTCTTTCAATGTAAATAAATGATAAAATAAAATAAATAACATAAAATAATAAAATGAATCAGTAAAAACAGTCCTCAATTCTTTTTCAAGGATCTTGAAAATATCTCAAAGAAAGATCTTCTCTTTAAAGGATCTAGAAGTCATTACAGCGGAAAAAATAGCCTGACTGTGAAAAGATCCATTTTTACTGCATTTTCTTTGTTTCCGACAAATACAGTTCTGCAAGCAAAATGTTAAACATTTCATGGTACCAGATGTGAGACATCTGGTATTCAGTCATCTTTATTCCCTATAGTCTGAGGGGTAAAAGGTCCACTCTGTATTTTTATCTAGGGTAGAGACAGAATGTTCCATAGTTAAGACACCTACAGAGCTGTTCCATATCTTGCATTACAACTCAGCTTAAATGAAATTGCCTGGTACTTAGTACTTGTACTTGTCTTAGAATTAATCCAGTTGTAGCATCTTAGGCTGAAAAAGAAGACCAAGAAATACCCCCTGATCTGAGATGTTCTTCTGTATTTAGAAGACCCTGGGTGAAATCTGTTTCTACTGAAGTCAGTTACTTTATTGACTGAGCAACAGGGCGCATTTTTGTCTCCCGTGTCTTCAACTCTGTATAATAACAAGACTCAACCTACCTGCTAGTGAAGGACGAAAGGTGAATCAAAACCAGCCAAAACAAACAAGCTTGGTCATTTCTCTCCATCTGGCTATGCTTTAGTGTTATCTTCCCTTTTAATTTAAGGTAGGTTGTCACTCCATAGCAGCTTTATATTTATTGGCATACATATGATCATTTTTAGCATTTCTCACTTCACCCTCTATTTGTCTTTAACTCAGCAAACTCTGTCTTTGCACCATCTGTAAACTGATAGGCTATTCCTCTTTCCTGATGAGGCCTAGAAAAAGCATAGGCCTTTTCCTTCCATCATTAGGATACCCAGAACAATCTTTATTGTCTTTATCACTTTATATCTATGCCTCCCCTGTAGACTCATTTCTGCAGTTAGGGGGAAGGGGATTATTTTCCCTAGTGATTGCGCTTTGTATTGGTCTGCTCTGCCAGAAGATTCCCACTGCAACCAGTTTGGATAGCTCTGAGTTTTTTAAATTATCATATTTTTGTAATTACCAGTGCAAAAAAATCACACATCAGGCTCATGACTTTGCATGCTTTTGGGGAAAGAAGGAAAGAATAGAAAGAAGTTAGTTTTAGTTGTATCTTTTATTACCACGCCACTTAAATAATGATAGTTCTTCCAGAACTTGTTTCATCAGGCAAATACTGTGCTTTTGTAATCCAGACCTCAGTCCCACTCCACCCATCCCTCTGCTTCTTAATATACTATTTCTCCTAGGCCTCTTTCCTATATTATTTTGATCCAATACTGGAAAAAGATACAGTAGGTGTCTGATAGGCAATAAGGTTGATAAGGCTGTTACTCCATTAAGGATTTATAACAGCAAGATGCAGAGTTCCACCAGTTTAATGCAACTAGAGTATTTCACTTAGCTTGAGCTATTGTAGACTTTTCACTGACAACCAGAAGCTTGGCAGTTTTATTTTGAGAGCTATTTACAGTCCCCAAAGTGCAAAAGAGATTGTTTTATTGTATGTTTTGATATAATTTTTTTATTATGTCCTCCCTAAAATTACTTTTCTGTTATGACATACTGAAGAATAATAAAAATGTAAGTATCATTTTTATATTGCATTTTTCTGACGGTCTTGGTATAACTGTTTTTTACTGAAATAAATACTAGTTTAATAATCATAAGGATATGACGTTTAACAGTATTACAGTGCTCTGAATACAAAAAGACCTTATGCTGTCCCAATTCGAAGTAGTTCAGGCTCTCTGGCATCACTTTTTTTTTTCTTTCCTTAAATCTCACTCACTCTTCTCTTTCAATGACTTTTGCCAGTTAGTGAAGTTTGAGCCCTTTGTGACAAAGGTCCAGTTTCCCATATGTCTGCTTGGCATTCAGCAAGCCCTTCAGCATGATGTCCATAGTTTGCTGGGAGTGCTGAAAGCAGGACAAAAAGCTTCCTTCTCAATTGCATCTGCCATTGCAGCTGCCAGTGCACAGCTTATTTCCATGTCAAAGGGTGACTATTTCAGCTCCTTTTGCAGGTATCTTCAGTATTACTTAATGAAGGAGTTATCTGGGGAATCATGATTTATCTGATATGACTAGCAGCACAGGCAGAAGAGAAAATGTTGATTCTTTGAAGAAGAAGATACCTGCTGTTAAACAATGGTGACAAATACTTCTAGTTTTCATGCCAGGTCTTACATAGGACAATAAAGATCCCTCACACCATTCTGAATCTTATTTTCAGTTGCCCGCACTTGTTACAATATGTAGCTGTTAAGGCTGATTTTCTTATACATAGTCTCTCACTCAGTTTTGAAATGGCAACATAAGTAGATTAACCATTATAGAAAAAATAAAGTTGGCAAATATTGGCTAGAGATCTTAATTTAACTGTCTTGTTTTCAACCTTTTTACCTGACAGTTTCAGCTGGTGTTGAGTGGATCTGTTATTATAAGAAATAATGAATAATGATTCCTTATTCATTGTTTTTGTATGATTTTTATATTGTGTATTTAGTACTATTACTTTATATTTAATTTCATATTATGTTTGTGTAATATTTCAGTATTATCTCCTGCCTCAGTCTTCTCTTTTCCACTTTGGGTGGTCCTAGCCTATTATTTTGGCATCCATTTCAGTCATGCGATCATCCAAGTTTCCTTTCTTTGAACTTTTTCTAGTTATCCTAGATTATAGTAGGCACTACCAGCTGCAGATTTACCCATACCTGTTTCAAACAGCAATTCACAATGACTCCAAGTCACTAAAGTCATTGGTGATAACTAGCAACTGTCAGTCTACAAATGTCTAAATGGAGTTACTTTTTCCCTGTCTTTGTAACTTTGCACTAATGCCATCAAAGTCAGAAAAGCAGTGGGATAGGCCAGCAGCTGTGAACCTGGGTAGCAACTATAGACTTTAACAGGTTTGGCTGTCTGAAACAGAGTTAAAGATGCAAGGAATGCAATATTAGGGGCACAGAAGGCCACATCTCCTTCAGCACTTTTTCTGTCCCAAGGAAATAGTAACTTTTAGAAAAAAAAAAAAAAAAAAAAAAAAAAAAAAAGAAAAGAAAAAAAAGAGAGAGAGAGAGAGAGAGAGAGAGAAAGTTTTTATATAAAACTAACCTTTATATGGAGATATGCCAAGGTGGGAACATCTTGTCATCGTTTTAGCTGGGATAGTTAATTTTTTTCATAGAGGCTTTCATAATGCATTTTGGAATTTTTATGAAAATAGTGTTGATAACACACCGATGTTTTTCATTGTTGCAGAACAGTGCTTACACAGAGCCAAGGACTGTTCTTCTTGTGCTGCCCTGCCAGTGAGGAGGCTGGGGGTGCAGGAGGAGCTGGGAGGGGACACAGCCAGGACAGTTGACCAGGGCTGACCAAAGGGATGTCCCATACCACGTGGCATCATGCTCAGCTACAACAGCTGTGGGAAAGAAGAATGAAGGAGGGGAATGTTTGAAGTGAAGAAACTGTCTTCCAAATAAACTGTTACATGCAATGAGCCCTGCTTTCCTGGGAGTGGCCTGCCAATGGGAAGTTGTAAATGAATTCCTTGCTTTGCTTTGCTTCCACGCATGACTTTTACTTTACCTTATACTTTTAATAAACTGTCTTTGTCTCAACCCAGGAGTTCCTGCACTTTTACCTTTCTCATTATCTCCCCCATCCCACCTGGGAGGCTGGGTTGCACTTGGCTGCCTGCTGGGGTTGAAGTAGAAAAAATAAAAAAATAAAAAGACTTGACAGCTTGTGACAGTGGCATGTGTCTAGACTGTTATGGTCCCATCACAGCATGCTTCTAAATTGTGATTAGAGGTTTTGCAGGGTGGATGCATCCTGGCAATATCTGTGCAAAAAATGGGATCCAGGTAGATTCTGTTCCAAGCTTCAGAGTATCAAAACACTCAAAGTGAGAGTATTCTGGGATGCTGGTCAGGTAGAAGGCTGAAAACGGTTGGTATCTGTGAAATGTTTAGCTGTAAGGAAGAGGAGCTAAAGTTTTCACTCAGGTGTCATACTTACCCTCCTCCTTTACTCTCCACACTTTCCATTCTTTGCTTTCACTGCATTTCATGGCTAGAAAAAAAAAAATACAAAATACCAAAGGAATAACAATGTCCTGCACTGCTAGTACAAAACAACATACTTCGCATGGGCAGCAAGAAGATGGTAAATAAGCTGGAGGATGGAAGTAACAGGACTAGTATAAAGGTGCTATTAGGGTCTGTGGTGTGAACACAGCTGGGTGTGCTGACACTCAATGTATATGAATCCAACTGCGTAAAATCTCAGTGCTCACCTACAATAGCCATGGTAATGCACATATAATGACTTCAGTCTGGTGAAATTCCCACTGACTGGAAGAGAGGAAACATAACCCACATTTTTAAAAAGGGAAAAAAGAAAAACCAGGGGAACTACAGGCCAGTCTCACCTCTGTGCCTGGCAAGATTGTTGAGTAGATCCTCCTGGAAACTGTGCTAAGGCACATGGAAAGTTAGGAGGTGATTGCTGACAGCCAACATGGTTTCACTAAGTGTAAATTGTGCCTGACATATTTGGTGACCTTCTACAGTGGGGTTACAGCATTGTTAGATAGGGGAAGAGCAACTGACATCATCTATCTGGACTTGCACAAGGCACTTGGCAATGTCCTTCATGATATCACAGAATCACAGAATGGCCAAGGTTGGAAGGGGCCTCTGAAGATGACCCAGTCCAACCTCCCTGCCAAGGAAGATCACCTAGAGCATGTTGTACAGGATGGCATCCAGGCAGGTTTTGAATATCTCCAGAGAAGGAGACTCCAGGAAACCTGTCCCAGTGCTCTGTCACCCTCACAGTAAAGAACTGCCCCCTCATATTCAACCGGGTCCTCCTGTGCTTAAGTTTGTGCCCATTCCCTCTTGTCGTGATGGACAACTGAAAAGAGACCAGCTCCATCCTGTCGACACCCTTCCCTCAGATATTTATACACATTGATGAGGTCTCCCCTCAGTATTCTCTTTTCCAGGCTAAACAGACTGAGTTTTCTCAGCCTGTCCTCATGCATCAGGTGCTCCAACCCTCTAATCATCTCAGTAGCCCTCCTCTGAATTCACTCCAGGAGCCCCGTGTCCCTCTTGTACTGGGGAGCCCAGAACTGGACAAAATTCTCCAGTTGTGGCCTCACCAGGGCTGAGCAGAGGGGGAGGATCACCTCCCTTGACCTGCTGGCAACACTCTTCTGAATGCAGCCCAGGATACCATTGGCCTTCTTGGCCACCACAGCACATTGCTGGCTCATGTCCTTGTCTTTATATTGGCAAGACATGGACTTGATGGATGGACCACTCAGTGGGTAAGGAATTGGCTGGATGGTCACACACCAAAGCAAGGAGGTGATTCTCTCCCTCTACTCGCCTCTCATGAGACTCCACCTGGAGTGCTGCGCTTGGCTCTGGGGCCCGCAACACAAGAAAGACTTGAACATATGATTCTATGATTCTGTGATTCTATGACCTGTTAGAGCAAGTCCAGACGAGGGCCATGAGAATGATCAGAAGGCTGGAGCACCTCTCCTATGAAGACAGGCTGAGAGAGCTGGAGCTGTTCAGCCTGGAGAAGAAAGTCTCCAGGGAGACCTTACAGCGGCCTTCCAGTACCTAAAGGGGGCCTACAGGAAAGCTGGAGAGAGACTCTTTGTCAGGGAGTAGAGTGATAGGACAAGGGGGGAATGGCTAGAGGGTGGGTTTAGATTAGACATTAGAAATAAATTCTTTAGTCAGGGGGTGGTGAGGCCCTCTGACTGGTTGCCCAGAGAAGCTGCGGGTGCCCCATACCTGGAGGTGTTCAAGGCCAGGTTGGATGGGGCTTTGGGCAACCTGATCTGGTGGGAGGTGTCCCTGCCCATGTCAGGAGGTTGGAACTTGATGGGCTTTAAGGTCCCTTCCACCGCAAACCATTCTGTGATTCTATGATTCCATGATTCTATGATTCTATGACTTTAGAGAAAGCTGGATCAGACTCCTGTTTTGTGCAACTGTAAACTGAAACTTTTAAAAATAGTAATAGATAATGTCTGCGAGCATAAATAATAAAGTGCATCAGTTAGAAATATTTTCAGTATAAATGGTAAGAGAACTAATTAAGACATTTAGTTTTACTCCAAATAAAACTCTGGGTTTGCTTATATGCATAAAATTGGTTGCACAAGCTGTTGCTGAAAGACTGGACACAGACACTTAAATCTACCCACATACTATATTTTCAGGTGCAATTCAGTACAAATGAACTACTGCTTAGGATTTCATGGATTCCATTAGCCTGTCAGCAAGGGTTCAGGAATCATCTGTGTAAACTGCCATAAGTCAGTGTCAGTGTCAGTCAGACCTCAAGAATATAACTGAGATCTGAATAATACCCGTGATAATAATGCCCATGGCTTTGTGTAGGCTGTCTGCAGGGGAAGAGAAATCCAGTCTAACAGGAGATTGTTTTATATTTGCCTGAGCAACATAATCATTCTTCGTGCCTCATGTTTATTGAAATGCAGGCCAAAATGAAGCACATAGTTAAAAGCATGAAGCATGGCTCACTGGAGTTAGAAGGCAAGAGAGGCTTACTCTTTTTGAAACCCCCTGAAAAACAGAATGAAATCTAAGGACAACTCAAAGCATCATTAGACAATGACTGAGATAATGCTATATAACGTCCTCTCAGCTCTTGCTTGTTGTGTGAGTCTGCTGTGTGCTTCAGGCTGAAGGCAAAAGAAGCAGCTTTCATTCACCCCTCCTACACTGTGTGGGACTGTCAAATGGCAGCCCTTGAAAATAATCATGATTATGACATGACAAAAGTTTTTTTCTTTTTTTTTTTGCTTTTTTAAGAAGGGAAAGCAGCCATGAACAACTTGTTCAAGTTTATATTTATGCTTTGTTCATTTGAGTGTTGCCTCCTTTATAGCAAATATGAAAATCCTTGAATATAAAGAACACTTTAAAGTGCATATTTTACACTAAAAACAAATATTTTTTTGACTGAACTCTTTCTCCACTTGCTGGAAAACTGGAATCAGTTGCTGTAAATGTCTAGGATGAAAAAGCACAGCTTGTACCCATTCTACAATTCTGATTATCTAACACCCACATTTAATAAATATACCCTTTATTTAATGGCAGGCTTGATTTTGAAAAAAGATGTGTTTAAGTACAGTTTGAATTCAGGCAATAGAAGCTGCTTTTTTTTTTTCTTGGAAGAAATTTTGCAAAAATGAGGTTTTGTTAAGGATGTAAAAGCTTTTAGTATTCTATTCTGCAAGTAAGGAATGACAGCTGTAGATCTAAGATCCTTTCTGAAGTGCATTTATTATCTTTCCATATTCAAAATTTGCTTCACACCTGAGGATTTTTGGTCTCCAAATGTTTCCTGAAAAAAATCCTGCTTTGGAATACATGTGTATTAGTCCATTTGGACCAATTTTTTACACTCATTTAAGGTAGTGAGTAAACTTTGGTGAATAAGATAGAGTGCTATCTAACAAGAGAAAGAAGGTATGAATTTATAATCCACTGGACATTTGTCCATGTATATTCCAGTTAAGAGCTGGGCTTTCCAAGCTGTAACTAAAACCCCATTTTCCCAATTTATATTCAGTAAAGCTCTGGACCATTCATCAACTTTTAAATGCTTGCTTAATAGCTGCTAACTCCAATTGTACCTAAATGTACATATAAGTACTTTTTTGGATAGGTATGTGCCTAATCATGCTCTTAAATTTTGCAAAACAGAGACACAGTAAGTGACATAAATTTTGCTTATATACTTCTCAGAAGTTTCTTCTGATTTCAGTCATTTTATCTGATTTTGTGTATATATCCATACATATTGATAATAAAATAGATGACAACCTATATGAAGAATGATGATATATACTTTTGTGTTCTCAAATTCCCATAACACTGATGACACATTTCCCATTCAGATCTCTTTAAATCACCTGGCCTCCAGTCAAAGTTTCTATATTGCTACACGAGTTTCTCTGAGCCAGGTGTAGGACTCCTTACGTGCCTTTTATCACACTCAGCTCTGCCTAATGCAGCTCTGCAGGCCCATTTTACTCAGATTATTTCAAGGCAATACTGGCTGTCCCTGCAGAAGGTCAGTGTATCATACAAACTGTGTCCTCTACATCTGCCTAGCAGAGTGCATGGTGGCTACGCTGACCTCACTGGGTCCCTCTAAGCACCTAAGGAGCTACTCACAGTCTCTACTACCTAAAGAAGCCCTGCATTGTTGTAGATTTAGATTCACTTTCCTCTCTATCTACACCATAAGTACTGGATAAACATGCTTATCTTCCTCCTATTTTGTCATTAAGGTTTTTCAATTTACCTACAGTTCTGGTGAAGAATAAATAAATAAATAAAATAATAAACAAAATAAAATAAAATAAAATAAAATAAAATAATAAAATAAAATAAAATAAAATAAAATAAAATAAAATAAAATAATAAAATAAAATAAAATAAAATAAATTATAATAAAAATCCCTTTATCAACAAGTGAGTATTTAGCAAAATTTTTCACTCCGAATATTTCGTGGAGGTGCATGGAGATTTCGTTCTGGATGAGTGAAGAGGGGGTTGTGTTAATTTAATACTACATTTAATTACCTGACTATTTTCTGTAGGACCTCAGATTGCTATGTGCTTTACAAAGACCAAAAAGTGTATGCAGTATGTTCTTCTTCAAAAACATTATTGTTTAAGCTATGAGTGTCAATGGTCATCTACTGTCCTGCCCAACAGATGATTAGAGACTGGGGTAGTTCTTTAATTTCCAATCCTGGGAGAAGAATATTAGCAGGGAGCAGTTTTAAGTTTGCCAGGGATTAAAAACAAGGCAAGAACATTTGGCATTAAATCCAACACTCCAGATTTTGAAATTTTCCTGCCTAAGGTTTCTCTTAAATGTGTATTTATATAATGTAGTAGATCTTTACACAAACAAAACATCTGTGCAACAGCATCTATGTCCCCAGAAAACCCTTGTTTCCTGCCATGTATCACATTAATTGCATCTCTGTGTTAACTTTGTCAAATACTTCTGCTGGTTTATTTATTCATTAATTCATTCTTTCCTCTGTTTACTTTCAAGACAGAATTCCTTTCTGTGTGAAAAGTGGTGATAGACTGAGAGGCAAGCAAGCTGAATTCTTCTTTTTGCCTCTATAAGAATCATGATGCAAAGGGCAAATGAGTTTCCACTACTGAGCCCTTGTGCTTCATGTCAGAGCTATGAAGTTAATGCTTGAGGTCAGAGGGCCTGTTTCCATGCAGGCACTTGTAATTCCAATGATTTTGTATAGTCAGCCATGCTTGCATTTTGGTTCTAAGAATACTAGTGCCAGCTCTGATTAGATAATGTGTGAATTAAGACATGGACAGCCATTGTCACAAAGCTGACTTGATATTACTCATTTTATGAAGGCAATTCAACTTGAATAGGGACTTCCAGGCATTTTGAGATAAGCTTCATTTGAACTAGTGGGTAGGAAATCAAAGAAAGCCTGGAAATAACTGCCAAGGACACTGCCTGCCAGGGAGAGGCAGGAACCTGCCACTCTGTAGTGGAAGGGGAGCTGGGAGCCTGTCACCAGCGAGGGTTGTCCCACTATACTCAAGGAGAAGTGCAGAGCAGACCCATGATGGTAACCAGTACCAGACCAGCATTCACCCAGCAAATGCACAGTGATGAGGCAGATCCAAGCTGAAGGCAGAAAGTTCATGGGAAGGGGAAGCATGTTACACTGCTTTCTACACACAACTTTCAACTCTTATTTCCTCCATGACAAATTCTGTGATTACAAGAGCTTATAATAATAGGAATGGGCAAGACTTTCTTTCTTTCTTTTCCTTTCTTTCTTTCTTTCTTTCTTTCTTTCTTTCTTTCTTTCTTTCTTTCTTTCTTTCTTTCTTTCTCTTTCTTTTTTTCTTTTTCTTTCTTTTTCTTTGTTTTTTCTCTTTCTTTCTTTTTCTTTCTTCCTTCCTTCCTTCCTTCCTTCCTTTCTTTCTTTTTCTTTATCTCTCTCTCTCTCTTTCTCTTTCTCTTTCTCTTTCTCTTTCTCTTTCTCTTTCTCTTTCTCTTTCTCTTTCTCTTTCTCTTTCTCTTTCTCTTTCTCTTTCTCTCTTTCACAAATCTTTTATTTGAAAAAAAAATTAAAAAGTTATAGTGCTGGAACAGTCACAATCATGTTATAAATTTGCAGTTTTGGTTAGAGTGAAAATTATAAAAATGCTAGAAAAGACAAAAGAGATCATTCTTACACTTTCTTAAATAAAAAGCTTCCAAAATCCCTTCATTTCAGACACTAAATAAAAGCAAAGATACAGTGGACAGTTTTGCAGTGTTCTCACAGTAAAGGTGATCTCTTTCTACTCATTGAGAAGAGAATTCACACAGAAGAAGAAGAAGAAGAATAACAACAACAACAAAAAGATCAAGAACAAGAAGAAAGAAAGGAAGACAGTCCTAGTAGAACACTTCAACAGGAGGGATTTCAGGCATCCCAAAATAGAATACATTGGGCAGTCCAGTGCAAGCTGTAAATTAAACAGGTCTGATGACATCAAGAATGAACTACCCAGAAAACTTCTATTTCTTTCACCTCCATCTTGTTTTGCTCTAGTCTCTGTCTCTTCTTTCTTTGTCAAAAACTTGAGAATGAATTATTCTACTCTAAATTTAATACTTTGGTTTTCCTTAGTTTTATTTTGGTGAGGTGATGTCTTCAAAGTTTTGGTTTGACAGTCAAAAGGAAAATGTAATTATTTTTACAGCCTTAATCCTCACGGACTGTAGAGGTGGGATTGTGAATGAGCAAGGTACACAGGAGACAAAAAAATGAAGACTGTAAAATGTCCAGCATGTTTTGCATGTAACTTTCTTTTGTAAGCATAAATTGCCAGGCCAGTAGATGACATTTAGTTCAATTTAATAAAGTTGTTTTTCCTTGGATAATGAAATTCCCAGGTCAGAGGAAAGAAGAAAAATCTCAAAACACCAGGTCTGAAATAAGAGATTATAGAGGTAAAACAGTTTGCAGAATATACTCTGGAAAACCAGAAGGCCAGAAGGAGCCATTAAGATGTAATATACTGACCTTTTATGTAGCTCAGGCAAAATTGTCCTTTCTTGCATTATTGTGCATTTGAGTTAAAACACAAAAACGCCTCTTTTAGTGAAACTGCCAGTGTAAGTTTAAACACTTGTAGTGTTCTAGAATTCAGAGCAGGCTTTAAGATTTAAAAATGTGTACCTTATCTGTGAGACAAAGGCTTTCCTTGTTGGTGTTTTCTTCCTCACATAGATTCTCACAAACTGATTTATCCATCCTTGAACTTTCTCTTTGAAAAGCAAATTAGAATGAGCTACAAGGCAGAGCTTCCAACCCTTCAGTCTTTGTCATGGCTCCTCCCTGAACTCTCATTTTTCAACGGTCTTCTGGACACCTAGAGCAGGAATTCTTGACACATGGAGGCATGCTCCCATCACACACAAAAACACAATTTTCTATCCTCATATTGAAAACTTCCTTTTTTAATGTATCCTAGAATTGTTTTAACCCTTTGGGCAATGTCAGCATAGGTTTTTATATTCAGATTGTCCACTGTGATCCTCAAACTCTTTTAGACTGCAACTAGGTTAAGCTCCCCCCACCTGAATGTACAATCTGCATTTTGTAATCTTGGATATGAGTTTATATTTATCCCTCTTGCTTCATGTTTTGTCTGTCTGAGCACTGCTTAACACCATTCTCTTCATCAGTGTCAGAGCCTGTTCACCCTTCCTAACACCATTCTCTTCATCACTGTCAGAGCCTGTTCGCTCTTCATAACTCCTCACTCCGTGATCTGTAAATCTTATCTGCAAAGACGTTATGTTTCCTTTCAGGTCACTGAGAATAATGCTACACACTACAGAATGAAGCCCATATACCTGGAGGTACTTATGAGAAGCACACACACTTGAAGACTATTCATTTACAGTTATTTTTAAGATCGATAACATCACTAATTTTTAATCCATTTATCATGTGAATTTTTTCTGCTATTCTAGCTTCTTAATTAAAATGTATGACTTCAAGTCAAATATTTTCTTCTCTGCTGAAGTTAGATCAATGCTGTTATCTTTATTGACCAGCCTTCCCTATTATAAAGAAATTCAAATTTAGCTGAAAAAGCTCTAGTTTTTGTCAACTCATTGGATAGACATTAATAAAATTAACTTCCTTACATGCATGGTAAGGACAATCCATAACAGAGGGAACATCTTAATATTTCTATTCATTTTCAGCCACCTGAAGAAGAAGTTGATGTACCTGAACTTCTGTTATTAGGGAGAGAGAACATGAACGAGCCTTACGTCTCTGGCTGGAGGAGGGCAGAGGGTTGTCCAATGTCAGTGGGAGCAGGCTCCCATACCTCTGAATCTCTGCTTTCCAGCAAGCAACAGACATCAAGATAGATGGATGATAGATTTACCAGCCCTGTCACAACTTCTGTGACTTATTCATGCCTTCACGGCCTCTAAAGCAGCCAGCAGAGTGGGAGTCTCCAAGATATAGGATAGATAGAGACAAGATAGATATACAAGCCCCATGCATGAGCATCTCAGGTTCCTCCTCTCTGCTCTCACTCACCCACAGCATGTGGATACAACTACATCTGGTGATGGCAGCAATATCGCTTCTTTGTTTGTGACACATATCATCAACCTAAAACCTTGTAGTATAGAGGATGGTTAATAAGCAAAGGAAAAGGATTAACCTATTATAAAGAGCCTGAATCTGATCTGTAGAATTAATACGTCTGCTTTAGTAGATAGACCAAAGGACATTTTGCCTGTGTAGAGACTGTGGGATAATGATAACTTAAATATGTAAACCAGGTGCCTTAAGCAGCATGAGTCACAGGCTGTGAATGAGCAAAACCTGCTTTGACCTTGAGGACTGCAGAATTCAGTTCTGGACTGTAAATCAATCTTTATTAAAGGCTCATTGTTGTAAGGTGCTGTGTATCCTGGCTTAAAGCCCAAATTGTTTAAGGACCAGTTTAAATATAAGCATATGAGTAGTGCCAGTGCTGTCAGGGAGACTGTATTTGTCATCCACACATGAGTGGTCTGCTGGAGCAGAGGGAAAATGTTCAGCTTCTTGTAAGATCAAATGCTACAACAATGCGTGGCTCCACAGTGAATCGCTCTGCAAAATATTTCTCTTCTGGTACCAGTTTCAGGACAGCTATTGATTTCATATCTTTCAATAGCTTTTCTTACTGCAATTATGACTGTACTTTCTTATTCATCTGAACATAACATGAAATAGATATCTGCCAGAACAAGCATAAGTAGATATAAGAGATCCTCATTACTTTGTCAATTAATTCCCTTGTATTATTATGTAGACATTGTATTCAGTTATAAATATCTTATAATGCAGTGATTTGTTAGTGTTTGATTAACCACATAATAATTTTTGGTTTAAAAAATTGATTGTACATGCATACTGCACACTGTTTGTTACTTGCCTACAAATGATTGTTCCACAGCAAGTGAACACACTGTGCTCATTTTTTTTTCTCAGTAATCTCTTCCTTTTGAGATCTCCAGCACTGTAATCCCTTACTTTCTACATTCTATGGATTAAGTCTTCTTTTCCAGCATGACAGACTTTAAATAACTTAATGACTAGGTGTCTGCAAATCCCTTGCCTATGTTCTAAATAACAATACACGGTCCTCAGTGAATACTGAGAATGTAAATCAGCATTACTCTTGCTGTTTATAATATCAGAAAAACCCACAATTGAATTATAGCCTTATGTTCAGCCATGGACCATGAAATTAGTGGGTAATAGCAATGTACTGAAACTCAATACCCTATAAAAAGGATCAGGACTAAAAATGATCAAAAACATGTTTTTACAGAACTGCCCTTCACATGCAGCCTGAGCCACTGCTGCATCACGCAGTAGAGAAAAAGGTGAAAAGTCGAATTTACAGTTGATGTCAGTTGGTTATTAGATAGTGTAAAGACTCTACAGTTGGTCTTTAAACAGTAAATAACAACTTAAAAAACCTACTGGGCAATCTTGTATTAAACTTTTTCATTTTATATGGTGACTTTTATGTGTATGTTATTGACTGTTACTGCTATGCCATTTTGATGGAAAGTACCTGCAGGGAGGGGTGAGGACTAAATCAGATTAATTCAGTGAGCGTAAATCTCAGGTAACAAGTGACCTCTGTGGCAGTGCTCCAGACACACAAAGGTACAACCCCATGCAGAAATGCCCATCTCTTTGCATCTTGCACCACCTGCAAGGGTCAGCAGTGGCCATATTTCACTACACAGTAGCCTTGCTGCTGAGATGGAGCTGAGAGTTGCCCACCAATGCAAAAGCAGTAAGTCCAGAAAGGTGAAAAGCCAACATCAACCTCACCACGGCTGGGCAAGACTGGGTTGCAGCTGCATCAGAGTCACATGCGACTGATGGGTTGGTGCTCACTCAGAAACTCTATGTGTATGTTATGTTTCACTCACAGGAAATAAAGCAGAAGGTTATGAGATCCTGGTCCGGGAGGTGTAGGACTTCAGTTGCTCTCCTGTGGTCTGTGATTTTGACAGTGCAGCACCTTCATAACGGGGGGGAATCTTTCACTGATGGTGATAAAGAGCACAAGTAGCTCCTTGCTGGGGCCAGACACCTACCTTCTAGTTACAGCTTTTCTCAGGCTGAACGTCCAAGCTGATTGCACTCAGAAATTTTGGCTCCAGCCTTGTGTTACTTCTAGAAGTATTCCCCCTTAATGCTCTGTTAGTCATATGAATAAGATGAAACCAATTGAGATCTATACGCAGCTTGCTTGTCTTTGATTATCACATCCCACTAGAATCCAGCATGGTTTTTCTTACTCTCCCTCATCCTTTTGAACTTGGTTCATTTTCTCAATTTTGCATTGGCCTAATTTACAGTACCTGAGGCCATTGTCATCCTTTCTGAACACATAGTAGGCAGTATCTAATGAGTTGCTATGAAATCCCATCCTCTTTTTATCTTTGGAACTTCTGTTAGTAACTTTAAACAAGCAGTATTTATCCCTAGAGCAGATCTGTTCTCTGTGTTCCTGTTGTTTGTTCCCCCCCCTTTTTTTTTTTTTCTTTTTAGGTCACTGTTACTCCAAAGCTTAATTTTGTAGCTATTATTTTTTCATACAAAGTAATACCTAAAAAAAAGTGTACCCTTAATCAGTGTTTTACTTTAACCTGCTTACACAAAGAAATGAAACAACATCAGTCCTAAATATTAGTGGGAAGAAAATGTTTAACTGTTTCTAAAAACTATCTCCAAAGTCTTCTCAGAGCGTGGATTCACCAAACAGGGACCTGACATACACAGAAAATGTAAATGAAAGGATTAATGAGGCAGTACTAAGTTTGATGAAAACCATAAAATTCAATGTGCATAAATCTAAGCCGAATTCCTGAATACATCTAGAGGAGATAGCATTAAAATTCTAAGGTTAAAAATAATACAATGTATTTGGCACTCTATCACTCTTTTTATCCATGTCTCTGAAAGTACTTTCTGAATAATGATTCTTGATGTCTTGAAGGAGGAGAACTTTTCCTCCTGAGTGTACTGAGGCACCAAGAAGTGACTTGTCCAAGTTCAAACACAGACTGATAGGCAGCAAAGAAAGAGGCTGACAGGTGACCCTTTGAGCTGAAACCCTGTACTGGGTCTGTCTGGGATGGAATTAATTTGCTGCATAGCAGCCCACACAGTCCTTTGTTTCAGATTTTGACTAAAATGGTGTTGATAGCATGAGGGTATTTTGGCTACTGCTGAGCAGTGCTTGAGCAGTGTCAAGGCCTTCCCTTTTTCCCACTGCACCACCAACAAGTAGGCTGGGGATGGTCAAGAAACTAGGAGACACGGCCAGGACAGCTGACACAAGCAGATGTAAGGGTTGTTCCATGCCATATGATGTTGTCCCAAGCAATTAACAGCTCAGGGGAAGGAGAAGGAAGGAAGAATGGTTATGGTGTTTGTCTTTCCAAGCAACCACTATGGGTGCTGAGGCTTTGCTTTGCAGGAGGTAGCAGGACCTCTGCCAGCTGATGGGAAGTAGTGAATAACGTCCTTGTTTTGTTTTGCTTGCACAAGCAGCTTTTGGTTTCCCTAATTTATCACAGTCCATGAGTTTTATAGCCTTCCTTTTATTTTCTCCTTGTCCTGCAGGAGGGGGGGAGTGAGCGAGCAGCTCTGGGGGTGTTTGGCTGTTTTCTGGAGACAACAACCCATCAAAAGCCCTCAGGACCAGTGTGTGTTTTCAGTGCTTGAATGAAGTCCTCTGCTCCAAGAGGTAAACCCAACCAACCTCTAGTCAGCACCTGGGATCTCATAAGTCAAAAATACCGCACATTTTCAAAGAATTTTAGGTGAAGAGAAAGCTGTTTTTTTTGCTACATAAGCCATGAAATGCAGGCTCTTTTTCACGCAAGGTGGAATAAGACTATTGATAACAACTATCTAAGTGGAATAATCAACCTATCAAACCACAGCATGCTGTAATCAACAGTTTCCTGACCTTCTGTTAAGATCTCAGTAGAAGAACTTTAGCATAACAAAGTGTTCCCTAGATCAGCAATCAGACAATATCTTACAGGTATGATTCATGTGCTTGGAATAGAGTAGTATTTTTTCTGTTCTTTCAAAGTACTTACAAATAACAAGTAAAATGTATAACAAAGCAGTGTTACAGATCTAGTTTTTACTGATAAACTCACAGTAACTGTGAAGGAAAAAACAAACAACAACAACAAAAACACAAAAAACACAACTGTCAGTCCTACAACTTCTTCAAGACAAGCCAGTATAAACGTGCTTGACATTAATTGCTTCCTTAAAATTTGTCTTATCCTTCTGAGCCATGAGAGAATGTGAATAATTAAATTTTACATTAGAATGTTAAAGGGACATTTCTAGCCTAATAAAAGCAAACAAACTAAAACAGTCCTCTCTGAAAGTATTCCAATTTTATCATCATCTTTGCTGTAATTGAAATAGACTCAAAATATTATTTTCAGCTTCTTTTCTTCATATTATTAAGAGCATTTTTGGTTTAATTATTTCCCTTGTCTGCATCTATCTTTCAAAATGCATTGTAAAATTAAGAGGTGGCAAAAAGAAAATCAATCAAATCCCCTGTCCCCCTTAAATTTTATTACAACTATAAAATCCATAAATATGGCGGGAGGACTGTCAGGTGGAGGTAAAATTTCATTTTAACTATTTTTGATTCACTGTGTTTCAAGCTGACAGTGCTTGTACCTGGTTATTATTGTTTGACAGAAATAGTTCTCATTTTAAGATAACTTAAGTGAAAACAATTTCTATTTAAAATACTGCAGCACCATGTTGAACAAATGCACTCATTATAAAGCAGTACGTCATGTATTGGGTTAAGGTTTAATGTATAAAATGGCTAATAAATTACAAAGGTATACTTTAATAGCTGGTTTATTAAGTGACAGGAATACATCAAGTCACACTGGCTTTTCACAATTTATAATGCCTTCATTTTCTGTAATTCTGCTCATATTTGAAAGTGTATGTAACCTATACTATTTATAAAGAAAACATCAGAATGATCAAGTGATATTTGGGGATTAGTTAGTTTCTGTATCCGTACTGATAATTATGTAGTACTTCTATACATATACGTGTGTAGCTGAAGGAAATTTTATAAGGATAAAGGTAAGCTAAAGAAGTGCTCCCTTCCTGTGTATGACCTTTGACTTAGTCAAATAGTTATTTTTTCCTCACATTTTCAGGAGGACCTTTGATACCCACTGCTTTTGTCATTCTATTGTATGTGATATGCACATTGTCTCACTGACCTGAAAATGGCTTGTGCAGTGGTTTCTGATGTCCTTTTTATCCCATACTTTTTTTTATCCTTTTTATCCTATGATTTTTGTTCATAGCAAGGCAGAATGCTCTGATTCCTAGAACCATCCTTGGGGATCCAGAAAACTTTTCAAATCCCAGTCGCTATCTTGGCTGCATCGACAAACAGCAGCAAGATGGCAAATTCCATATGCCAGATGCAGATTGCTGCTCACATGTGAAAAGTTTGACTTGCCTATGGTTGCTCAGGCAGCTGCTTCAGCTGGAAGCAAGTGAATCAATGTGTCCTGCTTCTTCTAACAGACTGTCATGCTGCACACGTAAGTTCTTTAAGATCCCTTCCCAGGACAGTTGAACTGGAACTCATGGATCCGCAGGACTCATCAACGTACATAAATACTCAGACTGTATCCTCCTGTCCCTGGTCAGCCCTAACAAGTAAACAAAGCACTGCACTAGACAGACTCATAAACATCTCTCCTATTGTTCCCTGCCAGCTCCACATTGGCACATCTGCAGTAAAGCTGCAGCAGTGGTCAGTCACACTGCACTCAGCCATTCTGTCTTGGTTGTCAGAGCATCCCTGCATAGTGCATACCCTCCTGTTTTCTGCAACAGTTCCTCTCAATGCTAATTCAAGAAACTGTTGATAAGCCTAGATCCAGAATAGTGTCTTTTGGCTCCTTGCCACCTATGTGAAACTCTCACTGCTAAGTTAGTTGTCTAAGTCCTCCACAAAGTACACAGGAATGAGTATATGCTAAATAGAGAGATTCACAAGAGTTAGCATAGGTGCGTAGGCACATGACGTAGGCACAAATTTTCGTTTACAGGCATCTATAAATGAAAAAGAAAGGAGGGCTGCAGGCTAAACCTTTCCTGACACAATTGTTTAGATGCCTTATGGTGCAATTCTGGGAAGGTCTTCCCTCTGCAAGGTATCTACAGACACGTAGTCTCAGCACTTGCATCAGTCTGATCCCTCCTGTGCAGAGAATTTTAAGCATAGGGTTTTTAAAAATCTGAATTTTGAACTTGAGTACCTAAATCTTTTCATAACTGTATGTAAGGAAGGCCAACAGGTTTGGAGTGAGAAATACATTTGCCAAAGTAATAACTGACCATAATAAACAAATATGTCATACTGCATCTGGAGCTTAGGAGGTGGAACCACCCTTGGAAGAGCTAAGGAAGCACTACTCTCTTCTGGTGCAAGAATAACACCAGGGAATGCTTTTGTAGCAATTACAATGCGGAAGCTGGAGCAACTTGTGTAGTATTTAGTGAACTTTTCTCAAGTGACTGCATCACACAGTTGTATACTTTGGACTTCTTTGGGGACATAGGGTAAGACAAATCTGATTCTTTGCCAACTCAAGTTGACAGTTAGTGAAACTCCAGTGACTTTGACTGAACCAAATGAGAGAGTTCATGTCAAATGAGAGTCTGTGCTTTAAAGACTTAACAATCTAATTTTGGTCTGGGGCAAAACAGACAAGCAAACAAACAAAAAACACAAAACCCAATTAGGAAGAAAAGGAATACAAAGTCCCTTAGGCTATGCTCATGCCTTTGCTGGTTCTGCTACATGTCTCTAAATAGAAGCTCTAAATCACCACTTCATGAACATCATGAAGGGTACGAAGAAGGATATTTGCTTTTATTACATGCTACTAGAGCACAAATACCTATTTTTTTGCATCAGTACCACTGCTAATTTTCTGCTCATGTGTGATGAAATCACTTAGGTGACATTATTGGAGTCATCTGCAAAAACATGTGACCGATGCTGTTTTATTTTTACCAAAATAACAAACTTATTTTTGTATTAAGGTGACTGTGTACTGCCTTTTCTCAGAGCCCAGATCACTCCTGCAGACCTCACAGAAAAACAGATGTGGGATCTCATGTACTTCACGTCTTATCAGCTGCCACTGATGACTATGTCACTAATTGCACCGTAACTCACTACTGTTTGTACCACTCTAGTGAACTGCATTTGGAAATGGATATTAAGGTAAAACCTCTTCATTAATATGTACCTTCCCTTTAATCCCACTTCATGTATGGTAAAATCTCATGCATTGTGCAGGCACTGTAGAAATTGCAAGGAGAAAATGAATCCAGTCTCTTCCTTTTAGAGCTTATTCACTTGCTTGTAATCACAGATGAAAATTTTCCTTTTAAGATTCAATTCTCCCACTTTAGCTCAAAGCCTTTACAATTTCATACTTGGGTGTGATATTAAATTTTAATCTTTGAGGATGTTGAAATGTATTTCGAGCAGAATGTTATGGGCATAATGCACAAAACAGATTCTAAAACAACAGAGAGCTTCTGGAGTTTTGTGATTTTGGTTGTGTTTGCCTTCAGTGTCAGCTGAGTAAGCTTTCTTTGCTTTGCTTTGCTTTGCTTTGTTTTGTTTTCTTCTGTTCTTCAATAGTAATGTTCCAACACTTTAAAGTCAATAGATTTCTTGCTCTAAACCTTTCCATATATCAGTTTCATCTCCTGTAATACCAGAAAGTAAGGGCCAAAGCTAATAATTATTGTGGCAGAAGGCCTTTCCTTTAATCCTGTGTATCATACTCATGTACCTTTTTTTTTTTTCTTTCAGCTGAAACCGTTATTGTACTTTATCCAGAGCTTTGCAAGCTCTACGATATTTCTGATAGTAATGAAAAAGGAATCTGCCGAACCAAAGGAAAAATTAAATCCTATCAAAAGGTTGGGGTTTCCCTTGCAGATTTCTCAGCTCACTGAATGCCGGTGCTTTGACATATATGCATTTGAAACTCATTTCTATTTGCATCTGATATTTTTTTTTTTCCCCACAGAACATGTTTCACAGGATTCATTCTTCCATTCTTTGTCTCTCTGAACTGGAGGCTTCAAATTGCTGCTAGACCGGGGGGAGTCAGAGGGACAGGGAAGAAAAGGGGGTTAACATTGTTTTGAATATTAGTGCTTAAATCTAAAATTTAGTATTTAAATGTACTTAGAGACAGAATATTCCCACTGTTCAATTATTTGTCTGTGAGATTAGGACAGTTCTGACTTTGGACTATGTACTCTCTGTGTTATGATGTTGCCAGCTTCCAAAGGTAGGATTTTTTATTTTTTTTTATTCCAGGACACACAAAGGTTTCAGACTGATCAGCAGACAGAAGTACCTGCAAAGAGTGGTTCTACATATGTTAGATCTGAATGGTCCTTTTGAGGTACCTGTCTATTTCCATGGACCACTGAGAGTGATGAGGAGTATCTACTTCCTAATTTAGGCATCTCCATTAAGTTCTGAACCCCAGACATTTTTTCTGCATTGTGCATAAATTCAGGAGCACTATAGTATCAGTCTAACATACAGGTTCATTGAACTGTTTCACACATTGGGTTTTGAAGACAAAACAAGCCATGGATATTCCTACAGACAGAGAACTTTCATGCTCAGCAGTAGCTACAGAAGGCAAAGGAGATGACTAAACCTGGAGGATTGTTCGTAAAACATATTGCAGGGCTGTATGGCAGTGATAATAAATGTTTATTGTCCCTGACTCCTCAAATGTTTTGAATGACATATACAGTTAAGTGCCCCAGGAAAAACATTACAGATTTGAGAATGGAAATGGATTAATTAAATGCACTAAGTTTTTTAGGAGGCTTAAGATGCATTTCTGCATATGAGATCAGCTATGGCTTGGCCACTGTCCTAAATACATAGATGTAGTACTGCGAAATAGACTAGGAACCAGATCATCTCCAACGGTTTTGCTTGTTCTATCCCTCTCCTGTGTCTGTATGGCCAAATAAACTGAGAAGATGAGATCCAGGTAATCCTTAAGTGCCTAAAATTAAATCTACATGAACACAAGACACTTTAATCCTGTAGAGCAATTCAAAAACACCTGTTTAGCCCCATTAGGCAGCTAATACGTCAGCAGTACTGAAGATTTTCATCAAACAGAAGGTGTTAAGCTATGTCTTTGTCATTAATGGGATTTACGAGCATTTTTGGAAAATGATTGCTTTCATTCTTATCTATGTCTTTAAGATAGGTGAGATGAATCAGATCTTAAAATGGCCTATGTTGTTGCTCATAGACATGGTATATGGTATAGCCAAGACACATTCATTCATATTGGGGACATCCAAATAACAAGGTTAGATAAAGCCCACCTCCTGTGCCTAGAAACCAGTCTGGTACATGCCTATCTTCCTAGAGCTATTGATCTAAGCGTACATTTCCCATTGACATCAACTGCGAGGGGTCCAAAAACCGGGCAGCCCTGTGCCAAAATTTTCTAAAGAAGCCAGTTCAGTCTACTGTCAGCCCAAACCTTCCACCCAGACAGCTTCATTAATAGCATTGCCATTTGGCCCCTTCTTTGGGTGTTCAGCACCCAGCAGCTTCAAACCTATTAAAGGTTTCAAGCACTTCATATAAAAAAAGCACATTCAATAAAAAGCATTATTGTTTAAATAAAAATACTAAAATAAACTGCATACAATTGAATGAAGAAGTATTCAGAGACATTTAATTGTAAGTAAAGCACTATTGTAGAGGGCTTAATTTCCATGTATTAAAATCCTCAAAGAAAAATAAGACCAAAGGGGAAAAAAAAAAAAAGTGGGAATGACAGCTGTTATTCTGATTTACACCATTCAAGGATTTGAGCTAATTAAAATTGACCTACTAGAGCTTTGGATGAACTGATGAGGTTTGAAATACTCATGGGTTTCTAAAATGAAGTATCATCAGAAAATCACAATAATGATATATGCCTCCCTGTCTGGAAACTCTGAATGAGAGTACTTCACTGATGATAATCTGAAAGGGACTGAATCCCTCTGCTTCTGCTTCTTATTTTTAAAGCTATATACTAATTAATAAAATTAAATCTTGGATAAAGAAAATCTGTTTCAAACAGAAGACTAACATCACTTCTCAATTTTCCCTTGAAAAGTACTGCTGTAATGGCTTCTGCATCTGTTTTTCAAAGAGAGCTGGGCATTTGTTTGGGTCCCAGAAGCTCGAGGTGATCTGAAATAAGCAACAACAATTTCTCAGAAGCATTTATTTCTGAAGGTAGCACATATATCACCTAGATTTTGCATACCGTCTATACATTTCATAAAAGTCCAGTTACCTCCCTAGCAGAAGATTGAATTGTCTTATGTATAAAAGCAGACCAAAATTTCCAGCAGAGGCCCAGCAATGTATGAAAGCAGACATCAGTCTCATCACACCTGGGCTACCTTTTGCTCCACAGTCTTTGAGACCGCACCTTTAGCTACCTGCAGGTACAAGTCCAACAGCAAGTCCAGGCTCACCGACAGCACCCTGTTGTCATACCAGGGACACATCAACAGATGCTGAATACAGCCAGCACCTCGTCACAGGCCAAGCTCTGATGGAGCTGAATGGGGTCAGGACTACAGTCCAGTAGTCTGGAAGATATCCACAGCTGTGTTTTTCCAGTCTCCATTTGTCCATCCTGTACCAGATACTTCCTTGGAGCAGTTTGAAGCTGAGGCTATATCAGCGGCCCAGCACTGTGTATCCATATTGTCTTTTCAAGAAGCCTGAAGTCAGCAGTCTGAATTCTGTGTACAGCACCCTCCTGCTCTGCAGCCAGCCATGCCAGGAGCCTTCCAGAGAGAACATGGGTCTTTCTTTTCTGCCCAACATGTCTTTGCAGGTGGGCAGAAGAAGTTGCTGGAGATTATAGAGGGCTGGATGCAGTAAATTGGCTCAGGGTTAAACGTGAACCACAGAGCTCTCATGAAATTGTCTCCAAAAGCCCAGGTTGGACAATGCCACAACCTGAGCTGAGCGGTGAGTGGTGTTGGTACGCATCAAATATGGCTTCAAGCACACGCTCCATGGGATATGGAGCTGAAAAGCATGGGGCAGGGTGTGCTTAATCCTACTCCAAAGCAGTTCGTTACATTGCAAGAACAATTCATTCTGCTTCAGGGTAACTTGAAAATAGTGTACTGACATTTGTGAGGACTTGAAAATTGTTTCTAATCTGAGCGCTGTTACCTATCACAAAGTGAATATTGCCTCCACTGAAGTTCACTAAAACCTCCTTGGTTTCAATGAAGCTAAAGGTTAACCCTTTGCTGCGTTTGTTGGCTGCAAGACTAATGTGCTATTGAAAATGATTGAATGTTATAGTGCCTGAATTTATGGAATATAATAGAGTATGACCTGCTCTGCAGATGCAGCAGTTAGTGCTTAGCACTTATTTCAGTAAGATTAGGGCTTTGCAGGAGGACAGAGTCCTTTTTTTCCAAATTGTTCCAAGTTGATATTGTTCTGTCATGTCCAGATTGACCTGAACTTCTTTTGCCTGTGACAGTTCCAGCATCAGAAGTACTGGGTAGTGGGGTGAAACTAATTTTCTGTTTTTTTTTTGGTTGTGAGGCAGGTAGAGCCAGGGTGTGGTATTTGACTGGATTGATCAGTCTTCCCAAGAGACTAAGATTGTCACAAGCACAACACTGGGCTAACAATGCACTGTGTGTGGCCATATTGGAAGCATCTCCAGTAGCTCAGCGTTCTCTGTCCTGTCCTTCATCACATGCTATAGGCATGCTTTAACACAACTGCAGTTTGTAATAAATCCATAGCTTTCTGTTGTGTGATCAAAACCCACAGTCCACTATTTTGATGTCTAGTTACATTCTCTTTAGAGTTCAGAATTGAAAACCTGCCCTGCAGAGTATAGTTGCAATCTTTTTGTTCGGCTTATTTTCTCAACAGTTAAGGCTCCTCTATTGTTATCCCTGTACTACTGTCCACCTTCAGCGTGGAATCTTAATCAGGATGGAGGTCAGAAGACAGCAGGGGAGCGAAAACCAGCCCTGCAATCAAAATGGGGCTTTCAGGTGGGTGTAGACACATTGAGAGTGTCCCCGGTTTCAAACAGTGTTCACAAGGTGTAGGTGGACACCCCAGATCCCTTCCTGGGGAGCTGCTGTGGCTCATTGCAGTAAAGTGATCATGCATGTACTTGCTGGCTGGACATGCTGTGTGCTACCAGCCACAGTGCACAGCAGCTGGGAGAATGTCTCACCCTTTTAAATCTGTGCTGGAATTTAACACTCATTTAACCATCTTTAGTTGTTTAGCTAAATAGGTGATAGCAGCCTATAAGCAGCTGAAGAGATCTCCGTGCCTCCCTGTTTTTCCCATAAACACCTCTTCTATTTGTTGGTTTGCTTGTCCTAATACCAGAGATTCATCACAGTGATAACTTCCTACCCCATCTTCTCATTAAACGCGAAACTCCACAGCACCAGAGAGCTACATGCTGGACTGCAAATTGCTGCCCTCCTCTCTTTCAGCAATTATAGTCTCTTTTTTGAAAACATAAAAACTGGTCAGAGCTGCTGTGGGGATTCCTACATTGTTTGTAAAAGGCCATTACACTTCCACATCTCTAACCACCCCCAGCTCATGGGACAGGCAGCTCATGTCTCCGCATGTACATGCCTCAAGTTCTTGCTCTCTCTGTTAAAAATACTCCTAGGCTCAGAGCTGCTTTTTCAGAGCATGCTTTCTGACAAATTCACATACTGTTTACATCGACAAAAGCACTTGCACTAGGTTTATTATGAAACATAGTGTCTGCCAGGGGAAAAACACTGCCTTGCACCTGGACATGCAAGGTGTAAGCACGCATACACTGAGGTGTACCCATCCTTATCTGCAGTGCGAACACGCAAGGCCTGACCCCAGAAGTCTCCATGCCTCCTGCCTGCCTTCGTGTTGGCTGGCAGTGGACCGTGAGTTATTTCCTAAGTAAGGCTCTAAAGCATCTGTTGCAACGAGAGAAGGGACTAGCAGATATCACACGTTTATAGTACATTTACTTACTAGAGTAACAATGCTCCAGACAACCAGATCTTGGGAAAACACAGGAAATTGGGATTTCACTCCTAGGAAAGTGGTCTGGTTAGCACCAGACAATAAATTACAATATAGATTAAACCAAGGCCTCAACAAGAAGTGGGAGGAGAGAGGAGCTCTGTGCAAGGGCATCAGCTGAGAGCAAATAAACCCATACTCTCCTACTGCCATAGGCACTAGTCCAAAGGCTGTGAATGCACTTTTCCTTCTCTCTCAGTTGCTGTTACATCCTCCCATGGAGCAGGCAGTGGTGTCCACAAGGAAAAGGACTGGTGCATACAAACGGGTGTCAGGGATGGAGGTTGCTGAGTTCATATATTACAGCTCCAGACTTGGCCATTCTGCCCACCTGTATGCAACCAGTATCACCTGCATGTAACTAGTACTCCCACTACTTCTGAAATCTTTATACTCTACTGGTAACTTAGACTTTTTTTAACCATATTTGTTTTCATATTTTCTCCTGCTTCTGTATCTATTTCCTCAGACAGGCAGCTTTTGCTGCAATACTATCTGTATAGCAAACAGGCAAATTTAACTCTAGGGTCCTCCACATCAGCACTGAAATTCTGGTATCTTTGCTTTATTAGTGAAACTGAACTGGGCTCCAAAGTCTTCACTTTCAAAGAGTTTTGTGTTTGTGTATCTTTTTTGTTTTGAAGTAGACTGCCTCCCAGCAGAGTAGAGAGCAGTGCTTCAGAAAGCTCCTGGAGAAGTTTGCTTAAAAATGATTTTTTAGAAGGGTAACTTCAAAACTACCTCCAAGAGAGGAAGACCCTTCTCTTTCTTTCAGGAATTTTTAAATCAAAATAAATCATAGCTAGACTGCCTGGGTGGAGTCCAATAACAAGGCTCATCTGCAAACTATTTCAATTCCCTACCTATAGTTTTAGAAAGATTCATGATGTTTTTCTGTTTGTCTCTACAACAAAATACTTGATAAACAGAAAAGTTGTAAATTAGATTAAAGATGATCACAGAATCACAGAATGGGCAGGGTTGGAAGGGATCTCTGAAGATCATCTAGTCCAACCCCCCTGCCAAGCAGGACCACCTAGAGCACATTGTTCAGGGTGGCATCCAAGCAGGTTTTGAATATCTCCAGAGAAGGAGACACCACAACCTCTCTCAGCAACCTGTTCAGTGCTCTGTCACCCTAACAGTAAAGAAGTGCCCCTCATATTCGGCCAGAACTTCCTGTGTTTCAATTTGTGCCCGTTGCCTCTCGCCCTGTCACTGGGCACAACTGAAAAGAGACCGGCTCCATCCTCTCAACACCCTCCCCTCATAATATAATCTCAGTGACATTATAAATATTATAAACCTCTTGAATCTTGTCACATGGGAGTGGTGTGCTTGAATGCCACTTTCACACATATGAGACACATAGTTTTAACCAGATATGCCAACAACACTTGTGACAATAAAATGAGCACATAGCTGTCGCAGCAACAAGGACCCCTGGCAGCCTGGTACACCAAGAATATAAATTCAGACCTAGCAGTGCAGAACCTGGCTATAGAAGAGAGTGAATTGTGAAAGGTGACATGGGTGAGTAGCAATGAGTGGAACTGAGGGGCTCGTATTATTTATGCAGCTCAACTTCATGTTATTGTTCTGCGGTTTTGATTTAACTGGAATTCTGCTAACTTCTGTCTGAAGCTCTCAAAGCTGTCTGCTTGAATTTTGCAGGCCATTTCAATTAAAGCTCTAAAAAAAAAAATTCAGGCAACTTTTGGAAACTCCATACTCTGGAGATACAACTTCAAATATGCCCCCAGAGCTAGTTCTTGCCACCCTGAAGAAAATCTACATCCAGTTTATAATCTTTGTCATGGCTGTACTGGGAGGAGGGAACAAGTTCTCTCCTCTGCTCCCAGCTTCTCAGGTGCTGGCTGCTGGGCTTGTAAATCTGGGGTTTCTTATGAGCCCAAGGCAGCACTAGGACCAGGGGATGGAAGAATGAAGAGAAGCACCCTACTTGTACAAAACCATAACAAGTTGGATTTTTCCGTTTTCTTTTTATTTAGAACACATAATTTCAGAAACAAATTCACTATTGAAAATTGGTAGAGGCCTGGTTCTTCTTAACTCTTCCATTGCCTTCTCTGTCTTAAGCAAACATAACATCTTTATCTCAAGAACCCTGGCAGCTACAATCTTCAGAGTGAGAACTTGATCAGTGTCAAAACATGTTTGCCACGTTCATGTGCATCTGCTATTATTCACTGCTGGAGACTGGCTAGATCCTTGGCTGAGGTTGTTTAGCCCTCTTAGCACCATTATACTTTTAAATTTTTTGATATTGAGAACTTTTTGTTCATTCACTTTTAGTTATAAAAGAAGATAATTAAAATGGATGATGGAAGCAACATTTAGGAAAAATAATACTGCTCTAACTACATGGGGACAGAGGAAAAACACATTGGCCAAGGTAGTACAGCAGTTGTATTTTTCTACCTGCAGCACTAGTTAAAAGGCATGGGAACTCTCATGTTTTGCATTATAATTGGAACTACAGCTCTTGAAAACTCTGTTTCTATGCCATGTTTCTATAGTGCCAAACCCTTGGTTAGCTGGAATGCTGGCAGCATCATTTCCTGCAGCAGTACTTTCTTTGTGCTATTATCTTTTAGGAAACAGGATTGCTTGCTTAATTTTACTTGTGTTAATAGATATGGATTAATTTTGAGAAAAACAGACCAAAGTAATGAATTAGGAAAACAAAAACTCACTTAATTTTGGAGACAGCTATGAACTTGACACAAATCATTATGTTAGCACAATCAGCTTTTTTCTCATCAGCAGTTTTACCCAATCTCAGTCAAGTACTTGAAGACCAAGACCAAACTTGAGCTCTCGATTTCTCTTATGGATCTACATGTTCTTATGCTCCTGGCTATATGCCCAACTTAAACAGGAAGGAGGAGAGTTCCCAAAGTACTGATTACATTTTTCTCCCAGGAAAAAACAACTCTGAATTCACTGTTGTTTCCTTCACATGAAACAGGTCTAGAAGTGGTATATTTAATTTCTTGAGCAAGTTTTCATTATTTATTACTAACATATAATATACGGAAAATCTGAATAAGGTAAGGATAAGAGAGGGCTTTCGTAACTCACACTGGATTTGGTGGCATGGGATAATGCTCATGGTATTGAAAGATAGTGAGCGGGCAAGAGCCCAGGGACCTTTCTGCCAAATCTGTTCCTGCTTGTGCAGGAAGTGACCACATACT
Source organism: Cygnus olor (assembly GCF_009769625.2). NCBI lineage: Eukaryota > Metazoa > Chordata > Aves > Anseriformes > Anatidae > Cygnus > Cygnus olor. Next base: position 184,975,925 of record NC_049169.1, read on the forward strand.
TTTCCTCCTCTGATACATAAATAAAAAAGCTTACATCCAGGAGGTAGTGTACAACTGCAAATCCCAGGATAAAATTCATCTGATGAAACAGAGATGCCTACACTTAAGTTTCTCTACTTTTTTTTTTTTTTTTTTTTTTTTTTTAAGATGGGGGAGAAACAGGCACTAAGGCATGACTTATCTTTTCTTAGAATTCTTGGAATTTCTGAAATTTTGAGTTTTTATCTGCTCATTATAAAAAGGATGACAAGCCCAGATGTAGGCTTATAAAAGTAGATGGGATGAATCTTACCTGGTGTCACAGAGGCACTGTGCTGCTGCCCTGAGAAACAAATCATAATCAGTGGAGAAAAAACTACCAAAAAAATATTTCCCTGGCATTTTCTACGGACTATTTGAGGTACCCTAATCCCTATGTATCCATAATATACTTTTTCCAATTTTTAAAAAATATCATCCGTTGGGTATGGATCATGAAGCTAACGAACTTCATGAAAATGATCCCAATGATCTCCTGTTTAGTGTAATCATAGACTGTAAAGTGTAAATTCTGGCACTCCCTGGGCCTTGACATTGTTTCCCTGTGCAATGCAATTGCTTCCAGATAACCTAGCTCACGACCTGGGAGTGTAGTGTAATTTCAGTGTTGTACATCTTTTAGTCTCATGATGCATTCACCACTTGATCTTCCTGAAGGGGACACTTCAACAGGTATGTATCATGAGTGGCAATGTAATTGATAACTTTTCTAATTGTACAGCCTCAAATAGGTAGATAAAATACTAGATTTATAGATATTGTTGCTTTGTGCCCAGCATCTATAATTTCCATCTGGTGTGCATAAAGGAAATTTGTTTTCCCCTAAATATGTCAGTCTATTAAATGTATGTTGCTTTTGATCTTGAACATAAAAGGCACATTTAACATCACTAAACTGAACAATGTACCACCAATCCTTTTGTGTGAGAGCAATCTAACCAAAAGCTTTAGTTCCATTGAAATCGATCCAGGTTCTTCTGGAAGAGAGAATTTAGCATTTAGTTTAGTTAGTTTACCCTGGCTTGCCTGGTGTATTTGCAGTGTCATATTTAGTATGGCTAACAGTGCCACGTATAAGTGCTGTAAGATGCTAATTCTGAGAACCACTGTGGGTTATGTTTTAGAAATAAGTCCAGGGCACAAGAGTGGAATTCAAATCTAGTGGAAATTTTAAATCTTGACTCTCTTGAGGCCACTAAATGAAACTGGCTGGCTTTTGTAGTGCTGGAACTGTGGAACAGTGGTTTGCACTTGGTCCTTTGTTGAGATAACACAGCTGGGAGCAGAAGTAGGATTACAAAGCACTACTCTGGGCTCCTGGGATGTTTCAAACACACGGATTGGAAGGCGACTTCCTTTAGGACCACTGCTACTGAATGGAGGACCAGTGCTTTTGAAGACTGCTTTGGCTATGTAGATCTCATATTTCATATCAGTCAGGAAATATTAACGCCAAACAAACAAAAAAAACATAACGATCTCATACATACCTGGCAGTTAATATTCTTTCATTCACATCTTGCAGCTACAGAAAAGAGCGATTCTTAATGTTTAATATTATGTTTCATATTCATGGGGTTACAGCAGATCATCTCTGGTACAGAAAAAAAACATCAAGGTCATGTTAGCTACAAGTAGGTACAACCAACTCACAGTAGAATAGGTAGAAGAAAAGACTGGATCACCCAAAATGTAAGGAGAAGAAGCAGGGAACACTCAGTTACATTTTTCTTTCTCAGGGTTGCTCAAAAATCCTGGGGCTGTAGCAGAGGCAGCTCCTTTCTTCCTCACTCTAGGGAGTTGGGGTGAAAAGAAGGGAGGGCAAAGCTCTCCCCAAGAACAGACTGGGGTCAGACAACATATCCCAGGTTGTCTGAACAAAGAATGAATCTCATGGCACTTAGTTTGCTCTTCAGCAGCTCTTCAGCTGAACCATGGCTCAGAGTTGTTCCTTGTTCAGCAAGCACCTGACCCTCTGCTGTACCACAGGTACATGTTTGATAAGGGCTGCCTGGGATAGGTTTCATCCTTCTCTAGTCTCTCCATCATTGTGATGCAGCTGGAACTGCAGCCATGCCTTGTAGCTGGGCCTCCTGAGCTGGGACATGCCATGACATGGACGTAGAGTAGCTAGTGATTAAGGATAAAAAGCAGAAGGATGCCATCAACACCTGATATTATCAATGCCAACAAAGCAGTATCTCTAGCGTCCACAGAGATCTGTGGCTTTCCAGGCTTATTTCCCTACCTGAAACTGGTTGCTAAAGCTACAGTTGACTTCAGCAAGAAATGAGTGAAAACTCCATGTCTGCAGTGGAAAAATAGGGAAAACAAGATTGTGAGCAAAATCAACAGCCCTCTGTTGTCACAAACAATTCAGGTGCATCAGATGACTCCATCTTTCTGGTGTTTGGGAGCCATATGAAGTTAAACACTTCCCATTCTTCCCTATTAGCCTTGCTGGAAGGCTCTTCCACAGCTTCACTGGAACAGCAAATAGATATTTTTTTTTCCTAGTACCAATTTTAATTTATTCCATTGGCAGTCTATGTCTGTTCGTGCTTGTAAGAGCATTTCCTTTACATTAAATAGCTTTACTTTCTCTCTAGTGTATTTATAAAGAACATTTGCATCACCTCTCTGTGACCTGTGTTTTGTTAAACTACCTGAGCATTTAATTTTCACACAAAATATACTCTCTACTACTCTCATCATCATAATAGCTCTTCTCTGCACCTGCTTCAGTCTGAATTCATCTTTCTTGAACCTGTCTATGAGGATTTCAAGGGTTAGCTCTACAAAGGGACTTTCAGGTACTTTATTCTAGGAATAGAATTCACAATGCTGATTTTGACATAAAAACTCCTTTTGTGTTGGATGAGAAAGGTTGAATGCCTAAAGATGAGTGCAAGGAAGAGTGGGGTAATATAAGCTTAACAAGAGGAGGTGCCAAAATAAAAGTAAATAAATGCATACATACATACAAGAGAAAAGGAGAACTCTGATATCTCTAGCATTAGATTTAGGTGCCTACTTGCAACCTTGAATAAGCATATTTATTCTATCCCCTTTTTGCTCTAGAAAGAATTTGTGTTAATCTTGCTCTGAAAGTACTTGAGGAGCAAGTTTGCTTTGTTTAACATCCCAGACCATTTCTTGAAGGCTTTGAAGAAATTGCATGTTGGTGAAGAATATTGCTGACTATAGGAGTTGTATAACACCTTTGCCAGTTATCTGGATTATCTTGAATGGCATCACAGAAAAAAAAGGGGACTTCTGTGACACAGTTTTTCAATAGATGTTGAAACTGTCTATTTACCTTTGTCAGCCACAGGTCCTTGACATGGACGTCTTCATTTCAGCAATGAGAATCTGCATGAGGTGAAACATATTCAGTGTAGGTCTTTGGCTATAAGGCCCCTGCCAAGGAAGACACCAACTGCTGGTGGTGAAGTCAGAAGAACCTTTGCTGCCCGATGCTCGCAAAAGTGTTTCATTAATACTCCTGCTGTACAATTCACTGCTGTTTATGCTATTGATAACTGCATTTAATTCAGCTGTCCTTTACCACAATTTGATGACAGATGTAGTGCTAAAATGTACACAGTAACAAGAGTAACAGTCCTTAAATAATAATAATAATAATAATAAAAACCCAACAGAATACTCTACTGACTGATTTAATGATGGGTTAATATTTACTTCCAGGAAGATCTTAAAGACTTTTTTCCTACATGCGCACTATAAGAAGGTCATGCTAGATGACTGGGAGACAAAACTCTTTGATCTTCTCCAGTTCCGTTTCTTAGGGAGTTTGACCTGAATGGTTGCTTGGTGTCCCTAGGATCTGAAAATCATCTTCTTTGGGGGATTTTCTGCTACTCTGCAGAGAAGTCAATGCCTTCCCCCACTTCTTTCTCTAGGTATCCCAGCAACAAAAAGCAGTGGCATGTAACTTCAGATGTTCTTGAGGGTTTCACAGAAAAGAGAAAGATCCCAAAATCATTTTCTTTTGTACAGTCCTCTCTGTTACTTGGCACTTTTACCCTGGTCTCTCAGGAACCATCCTTCTGTCTTCAGACCAGCTAGGTGAATGCAGGCTATCACAGAATGCTTGCTGTGGTCCCACAAAACCAGCTTGGCTCAGCCTGGGCTATGATGCCAGTTCCCCAGCCAAGACGATGGAGAAGAGTACAGACATCATCTTTCATTATAAAATTCCCGTCATACAGTCAAATGGGTTACTGTATGCATATACTCCTTTCACAATGGTGGCACCAGCCTTACACAAAGTATTTGGACATTTTAATAAAAATAAATAATAATTAAAAAAAAAAAAACTAGAGAAAGCAGTGGGAGCTCATAATTCAATTTTATCATTTCTATTCCAAAGTGTTTGTTATTTCATATTTTCACATATAATTAAAGGTTCTTCAGGTTCAGCACAAACACAGATTCATGGTTTTGTGTATGGATTTTTTTTGTACAGTCTATACCAGATGAGACCTCACCAGAGCTTTTGCAATGATATTAGTACTTCCCAGTAGATTGGTTTGTAGGCGTGTTCAAAATCCATCTGAATTTACAGCTTTCATTTAAGTATAAAGGGCCACCCACAAAAAGCATCTTACAGAACCTGTCAGAGAAACAGTTCGTCTGCCTCTCTAAAATGCACAAAATGCTTGATGTTCCAAATACATAAAGTAAAAGGAACTGATAAATGTTTTCTCTCTTATTTTTCCAAGATAGCAAGCCAAGTCATTACCTAGAGCAACACAATGGGTAGTACTATCAGCCAAGGCTGTCATGTTGGAACGGACTTTTCATTTTACTTATCTTTGAGCGACATGAGCACGGGTCTGCTGTGGGGAATCAAAAAACAAAATCTCTCATGTTTCTCCTCCAGCACAGCCTGCTCAGTGTATGGTTCTACATCCAACATAGATCAATATTCAACACTTTTGTCTTCTCCCCAGCAGCAAATGCATAAACAAGGTGTATGCAGACTGACCCTTTCAAGGCTTTCTCATACTTCCAGGCAAGGGAAGAACTGCCATGCTACAAAATCCAGGGGTTTCTTGGTAATTCTCCTGTAACAGGGTAAGAAGCACAGTTTAACTAAAACCATTATAGCTATTCATCTCAGTTATGTTTTAAGGAGTGTATCAAGGAATAGGAATTTTCTATTGAGGACTAAAATCTCAGTCCATATGTTAGTCATAAAATCTGTCATAATATCAAGAGTTTTATTTATTTCTTTATTTATATTTTACAACTAGCAGCAACACGACTTAGATGTTCTGTTTCTTTTTCAGAGTGAGGCTGGCTGCATTTAACCATAACTTTTGCAAGCAGAGGACAGCTGGCTAGCACACTGCCACTGGGGACCACTGTTAGCAGAAACGCAGACCCAGAGAGTGATTGCTTTTAGAGAACAGAAAGGCCTATTATTCTACAAAACTGGCAAGTTCTCTCTCCTACATCAAGTTATTCCTTTTAATCCCAGGAGCCTACAGTTCACAAAAATCATGGAGGAAGGAAAATAAGTTATTAAAAAAAAACAACACAGTACCATCACCACAGAAAGATGAAAAGGGGTGTTTAAAATTGCCTAACAAAATAGCGTTTTCAAGTATATTCATAGAACACATGAAACAAGAATATTCATTGCAAAAGAAGACTCTTTGTTCTTAACAAGTACGTCCCCAGGGCTTTTCTGCTGCACAGTATCATTTCTGTTACTGTGGCGTAGCTACAGAAAGTCCTAATTGCATATGGTGCTGTAAGTAACAGTTCCAAGAATTCTGACCTTAGAAGTATTTTAGGAGAGGGAAGTGGCCTCAGACCAGTGTTTATGACAGATTCATGAATTACCCATTTTCCATAGTTTCAGAATAATTCCTTAATATTTCCTCCAATTAACTGCTGCAGAGTAAATCACTTAACTCCTTTTGCAGTGATGGTATTCTCCAAGGGCAGAACGGAAGAAAAGGAAGAAAGATGTTAAGGAAAGGAAATAGGTGATATAAGACCAACTGACATGGAAAACTGGAAAACTCCATGCAAGGTTTTGGGGACCCAACCTTTATTCAAGTTTGAAATCTGAAAGAATTTTGGCTTTTTAATTTTTTTATTCCTAGTGTACTGTAAAAAGAAAGTAGATTCAAATAGATCCAAAAAGAGAAAATACAGGTCTCGCCACATCTCATAAAAGCATTATGTAGCAAATTCTGTTCATTATGTGCAAGAAGTTTGATTTGCTACTTACTGTTTTGATATGAGCATCTGTAAGCTAAAATTAATTAGCTTATTAAAAATTTGTTATTGGTTTATTTTTCCTTCTCCAATGCTGTGTGGTTGGAAAACCATAACTTAAGTTATTCCAGTGAAAGTTTACTTCTCCAGAACTGAACTGGAAACAAATAACTTATCTAATTCATACAGACAGCCAAAACCTCTTGATTCAAAAAGAACCAGAAGGGATTTCAGAATGTTAACACACTCAATACTACTGCTTTCATTTGAGAATGTTACTTTTGTATAGATCATCCAGGGCAAATTAGAGCACTACATAGGCACAAATGGGGAAAGATAGGAAAACTGCCAAAAGAAGATAAAAGTAATCAAAACTGGCATTAATGGTTGATTATTAATGTTATTGCTGGTTGACTTTCAAGAATCACTTCCTCCAAGCTCAGAAATCATCCACCCCCACATTCAGGAAGCCAAGCAGAAGTGGTAGGAGGCCTGAATAAATACAAAAGGAACGTAGAACTTCTAGAGAGAATCCAGTGTAGAGCCACAAAGATTTTTAAGGAATTGGAGCATCTGCCTTATGAGGAAAGACTAAGTGAGCTGGACCTGTTTAGCCTAGAGAAGAGGAGATTGAGAGGGGATCTTATCAACCTCTACAAATACCTGAGGGGACAATGTAAAGAGGATGGGGCCAAACTCTTCTCAGTGGTGGCCAGTGATAGGACAAGGGGTAATGGGTATAAATCGAACAAGAGGAGGTTTCATCGCCATATGAGGAAGAACTTTACGTTTTGGGTGACAGAGCACTGGAACAGGGTGCCCAACCTCAACCATTCTGTGACTCTTTGACATATATGTGGTCATTAATTAAACATTCATACCTTTGGTAGTTCAAAAGAATTTTCTTTAAAGGTTTCAGAGGATTTGACACCTGTTTCACAAAAATAAGCTTTCAATTTATTCTGCTTTTAGTAAACAACAAAATAATAAGTACCGAAAATCAACTTTTCACAAAAACAGTTTAAATATTTTATATTTATAGTTCATGCTTTGTTTGCAGAAAGCCTAAGATATATTTTAGCTATAATAAATGTGCTCAGCTTGTAAGAAACAGAGATTAAGAAAGAGTATAAGACATTCCCTGTTTCTTCCTCCTCACTAGTCAGTGAATGGAATATTTCATTTTGGCTCTGATTTCTTTTTCAAGTTTCAGGTACTATCTCCACCTATGAATGAGGATTTTATTATGCTCCACCATTCATATGTCACTTTGTGTCCCAGGTGATGTAGATATCCTGCAGCAAAGGAACATTCTAATTAAGTATATAATGCTAGTTGTTCATATCATGAAACATTATGTAGACCTTGTTGAATCAAGAAGTTTTAGGCTTTGTATTTGAAACCTGAGGATATATGTTCCTTTGCAACCTCTGGAAATATCACTGTTGCAGACCCTGATATAGAAATCCATAAAACCACCTGACTTCTTGTTGATGAATTGAATAGTAACTTGACCATCAGCAGGCTTGTTCGTGTGCTCTGGAGAAAAGTGTTCACAGATATATTAAATCAAATCTTCCGCTGGTGGCTGGATGGAACAGCTTTTTGAACCCAACATCTAGACCCCCACAGATGGGAATATTAACTGTGCAAAGTATCTCCAACTCCCTTCCCACCTCATCAAGAGTCACAACATACTGTCTACACAATGCTTCTGTCCCTTCCTGGTTCTTTGTTTGCTTCATGTTGCAATTATTTGCCCACTATCATGCTTTAATACCATTACCATTTTGCAGTATAATGGAGTTGCAGAATATTGATGGCATACTGAATCAACCCAGCAATTACTGTGGAAAGGCCCAGAAAGTCTACTGTACATTATAAAAGCATTAAAGTGTGAGCACTATGCGATAATGACAGAATTATCCTTATTCACTTCCTGCTGCTTTCCGAATGTCACACACAAATTGAATACTAGATAATCATATTCCTACCTGGTCATTTTCCACCTTTAGACTCTATATCATGTCAGAAACAGATGTATTCTTTTACTGCAGCAGCTGTGTGGGCTTGACTAACAAAAGCTTGCATAAAGAATTAAACATGTTAATATATAGAAATACTTTTCTTGTTTTCTTTCTTGTTCACTATTTGATGAACTGTATTTTGTTAGACAAGACTTTTTTTTTTTTTTAATCATTTGTAGTGAAGTAGTTGAAGTCGACAGAATATGAATTGCCTAGCACATAATTGTATTCATGGCAGAGTGAAGATAAAAACAGCAGAACAGAAGAAATGCCTGTCTGGGTTAGACCAGGGGTCTATCCAGCTCACTTTTCTGTCTCTCCATTGGCAGCAGCAGATGCTGTTTCAGGAAGACACACAGGCCCCAAGATTTTGCGCTGTCTCTTCTTGTACTTCCCATGCCCCTAGCTGTTGTCAGGAGTGTTAGAAAGTGCATTCCTTTCTTTGCCCTTTAGTATCTTTTTGTGGACCTATTGAACATGGGTTGTGTGACACCTGTTTGAACTCATTGATATGATCTGCATCCACACACTCTCGTGGCTATAAATTACGTAAGTTCACCACCCACTGGAAACAGGTACTTTCTTTTATGTATTTTAACTCAAGATTCTACCAGTTTAAACAAGGTATTTTTATGTAATTCAAGGATTGCACAATTTGGTGAATAACAGTTCTGTATTTACCTTATCTACTGGTTTCAGAGCTTTGTAAACCTCAGTCATAGCTCATCCAGCCTTATTGTCTCCAAAGAGTAAGAAGAGAACAAGTCTTTTCCTGGCCTTAGTCTCTTCTCATAAGACAGCTGCTCTATCCTCTTGATCTTTTAGCTGCTTCTGCTATGTTTTTCTTAGTTAAAAACTGGAAATACACGTATTTTCATGTACTTCTCAAGACGTGGCTGTACCAAGGTTTTCATCGAAGCAAGATGCTGTCCTTTGTTATGTTCTCAAATGTCTCATCTTATCTCTTCTTGATGAAGCTTATTATTTTGTTGTCTTTCTGGCTGCTGCTGCACACTGAGCAACAGTTTGCATGCAAGCCTGTGTTCAGACCATGTTGTAGACCTTTCAACTGAGACACATTCCTAGGATAAATAACATGGTCCGCTATTCCTCTTCAGTGTCACACCACCTACCTCCAGTGCAGATGGACCAGACAAACAATGTCCTGTGTATCCACCATACGGTCCCATCAGTATTTGCAGTTGCATCACATGGCTGATATTGGGCATATGTGTCATTCAGAGGAGGTCTCTTACATATACTCCACCACAGGCTGCTTCAAAGGCAATACAGATTTGTAAATTCTATGTGGCCAAGCATGCCTTGCATATGCTGGACATATGGATGCAAAGCTATATGTGTCATTTGAGGCATGTAGACAACTTAGCAGTTATGCTTTCTGGTTCAGCTTCATAAGCCACAGAGCAGAAGTAGCCCTTCTCACAGTGTAGGGTTCTGTCAACTCTGGTACAGAGCTATAAAGGAAAAAGTGGCTGCAAGCTCTTTCCTTGAAAGCAGTGTATATGTTACTCCCCACTTAGAGCAAAGATGAGTACAGCTCAGTGGAGGGGGTAGACTGACGCAGACCAAGTCAGAGAGATATTGACCAGAAAACTATAAATCCCAAATTCCTCAAATTAGAAAATGTATGGACCATCTCTTTATTTTGCACAAGTGTCATTGCAAAAACTTTTGAAATTAGTATAATCCCCTTCCCAATCTCTAGCCTTCAGAGAGGAGAGCAGCTTGGTGAGTACATGCACTGGCTGTTATTACCTTGTACCACATGAGCCGAGAGCATCAATTGCTTCATTTGATGTGTTTATCAACTGGTAGTATTTACCTCCTTTGCTTATGTTTGAATGGGCTGGCTGAGTACTTTGGCACTAATTTATCTTTTCAGCCAGCTGCTTCTTTTGTATTGAGGTTTTTAGGAATGTTTTTCTCCCTGGCTACGATATTGTGAATTGGATACAGACCTGCCAACCTTGTACTATTCCCTCTAAGAGAAAAATAACTGATGTCTAAAGAGAGAAATGGTGGTAACTTCAATAGACTTCAAGCATATTATTATTTGTTCATTTTATGGCTGTTACAGTTTCCTTTAGTATACTTGTTATTCCAGCTGCTAATGTTTGTTCTGCTTCTTTATTTGTAGAGCTCTGTCAGCTTCCAGGGATAAGAGCAACACAGTTCTTTATACTTTTTCCCTCTTTAATTATTGATTAATTAGTTCTCTGGGATTTCTTTACAGACCTGCCTGATCTGTAAATAGGACAATATGAGTTCTTTGAACAACTTACTGGGATATGTACTTCTTGATTCGCACAGGTGAAATGGGTGCATACAGCTAGTTTTACATCTTATTCCTCTAGAACGGGTGGGATGGGATGGCCAAAGAGGTCATGATATACTGAAGAGCAGCATCATGTGACTTTCTATCGAACAAGAAGAAATAACAATTGCTGAATGTTATTAGAATTAGCTGTTTTGTAGTTCACATTAGTTTTATAATCTAGGCTGCTGTTGCTTTCCACTTACTGATGGTGTGAACCCTACTTGCTTGGTAGATCAAGCTGATGACAGCTAAACAAAGCAGAGCAAACTGAGGGCTAATGAGAAAAGGCTTGGCCTTGCCATTACTGTCTATATATGGGTTGGCAAATTCTGTCCTTCTTGTCTGGTAGAAACCTTTAGATTATAATTAATGCCAAGAACTATGTAGAGAGAAGGATGTCATTAAAAAAAATGGACAAAGGTTTGCTCCTCGGTTTCAACAGTCATTTACAGCTGACGTATCCTTTGTGACCTTGCATCTATTAGGAAGTGAAGAACGGATCTAAGTGACAGTTAGATGTAGGAAGTGGTCTTTTTGTAGTAATAGAGAAAGAAAAACAAGCTAAATGTTAGCCCAGAATTCTACTAAAAGAATACCTTAATATACATATATATGTTAAATCACTATAAAGTTGGCTGAGGGCTCAGTATTGCATATCCAGCACTGTCAGGGTGAGGGATTTGAGGGTTTTCTGGGTTTCTTCCTAACTTATCTTCTATCATTTGGGAAAAAAAGAAAAAAAAAAAAAGCATTTCACTCTTTCACTTGAATGTTTATTAAATACAACTAAACTGAAATTCAGTAAAACCTGCCTGCCTCAAATCAAATATTCTCACTTTTCCAACAGAACCTAGCCTTTCCCGCCCAAAAGCTCAAAGATTCAAGAAACAACAAAGCATATGGATAGAATCTGCTACTTCTCTGGAAGAAGAAGAGGTCATTTCAGTACTGCTGGAGTGTTTTTTTTGTTTTGGTTTGGTTTTTGTTTGTTTGTTTGCTTGTTTTTTTTTCATGGAATTGTAAAAGACCTAAAGCTTTTCTATTTCAGTCTGAATTCTGAAGGCACAAGAAAAAGTTTTTTTATACTTCAGAGATGACATTAATTCTTAGGTGATTGTGCAGTTAGTTTTTGTAACACAAATCTCATCATGAGCCTGAAGGTACTAGTTCATTTGCAAACATTGCAAACCAAACTGCAGTGTACAGTCTGCATACAAAGCCCATTGGAATTTGTATGATTTCTAAAGCTATTGTTCTGAAGAAGTGAATCAAAAACAGAGTATACAGAATTACACAAAACCAGACTGGATAAAGTCCATGGGAATATAGTTATCTATACAATCTGTAATCTATATGCTCAGATGTGCAACACTTCCATATGCTCTGACCCATTTCTGCAGTCCCACGTAACCAGGGTTCCAGGCAATGGTACTAAGATTAGATGTGCCCCGAGTACTAAAAAATCCCATTGCCTTAAACTCATTTCATCTGTCATCATATGATATCAGGCCCTTTTATAAAAGAACCCAGAATTAATTTCCCACCAGAGAGCAACTATGTGATGGGGCCACAAGGGCAGGTATTTGTTAGTCAGACCTGGTGTGCCCAGCCATTGAAAGGAACACATGAATCACATGGTAACACAGATGTCCTCCATATTCTGTAACTGTAAAATGATTTAGGGCTCAGGAATATGGTTCTTGCCTTTATGTAGAGTATAGATGTGTTAAGTATTGTATCTTCTTTTTTACACAGTACTAGATGATGAATGGAAGGATCTATTTTGTGCTATCAACTCTTTAATGGCTTCTAAGTCTATTATCATCAACTACAGCTGTCAAATCAGTCGTTCAAACTCTCACGGTGTCACAAGCGTAATAAATATTAACCAGTTTTTCAGAGCAATTTTAATATGTTGTGCTATGCAGCAAAAGAACCTTTCCTGATATAGCCATTAATGCATGGACATTACAGGTAGAAATGTTGTGGTACTTGATAAGGATTAATGCGTTTGTTTATTATGTTGGAAATGATGCCTTCCTGAACACTTTTACTGCTCTTGCCATGAAAAATCACTTTACAAGGCTCATCCATAACAATGTAAAAGTTAGATGTCTAAATCTGAGCATGACACCCTAGATTCCCCTTACACAAAAAAGGTAACTCAAAAGGGTGATTCTTAGGACATACCTTAAAGCCAGCTTTGCATCACCACTATCACTAGATTAGGGAGAGAACCCCAAGCTAGGTGTTACTGACTATCTGAAGACCACATTGCTATCACTCTTTTGAGATAAATGACTGCATCCAGGTTTGGCCAAATCTTCTCTAGACCTTTTGTGGTGACTCCTAATGTTCTGTGGGGTAAGATTCAGTCCAAAGTGACCAAAATAATTCTGGGGGGTTTATTTCATTGTGTAAAACTTACCTTATGTGCTGTGTGCAAAGGAATATGGTGTGGGCATGCTTGGCCACGTAAGGGTGCAAGGTATTGTTATAGGACTACTTCAGGTGCAGGATGATAGATTATCAACCTAGGGAGGACCACTCTGCCAAAAGCACACAGCACACTCCTCTGGGAGAGCTGGGTAGCCCTTGAAGGTAGGCATTAATTCTGGACAATCTGAATTTCACTCCCAGTCAGGACCTGGAAATGAAATGGGAGCTGACAGTGTAAATACCGATCTTGGATTGAGTTGTGTCGCCCCCAGAGGTGTTTATTTCTCCACTGACTGTAAAGACAGCCTAGGAAAACTACACAGACTTTGACTTGTGATTTCCTGAGCTAAAGCAGATGAATTTCTCCACTGACATCAAAAACACTGTTTGATCTGTGTCTCCTTAGGCTTATTGTGCAATACTAAATAGGAAGGGTCCAGTTTGAGGGCCTGATGGTGTGGAATGGCTTCTGTCCATGCTGCTGAGGACAAGCCATTTTACAGCACACCTCTCGTGGAAAGAGACAGATGAAGCAGTTCAAATCAGGGACAAGAATTAAACAGTGTGGCTGGTCAGTGTTTGAGCTTACTCCTTCATATAACCCTCTTTCATACAGCAATATAGGCCTTCCTATAACAACTTCATCCAGGCAGCATGCTTGAGCATGTAAGACCGTGATTTTTACAAGACACAATGGTGGAATTTGTTTTTTTTGGATATTCTTGGTAAGGTGATGCTTTCCTCCTAGGAGGGCCAGCTAGTTAGAGCACTGTCACATACCACAAAGAATACTTCTGCATCTGAAGGGATTCAAATTCACATCTGCCAGGAGTGCACCCTAACCACCTATAAGCTGGTCACAGGGGAAATTTATATGGAAGACTTTTCCACCTGCAGGCTAGATCTTTCCTGAGGCAAAATAGGCAAATGAACCCTGTCTCTCACACACAGTAAAACAATTTTATAAACACATTTGCTCTACCTTTGTCTGCCATTGGTAGATGTGCAGTGTTGGCATTGTAATCCTGTATGGAAACTCCAGCACTAATCTTGTCTTGTAAAACATAGCTGTAAACTCAGTTTGGTAGCAAAGTCATAACCAGGTTTTTAGTCATGAAGGCATAGCCAAAACAAAAAATACTTTGTCCAGCAAGGTCTTAACATGCATATGCCCATGACAAAGCTTTACCATATCTCCAGGTCCAAAAGATAAGCTACATTGTTTTTGACTCCCACTGAGACTCCCACTAGAGTGGTCAGAGCAACATTTCAAACTGCTCTTACCTCCAGTCTGGATGTTTCACCTTGATTCACCCTATGTTCAGTGAATGCATTATTTATTTATTTTTTTTGCAGGACCGTGCATATTGTTCCACCCTTCCAACTGAGTTAACACAATCTTGAATAGACAACTTGTCTATCAATCACAGCTGTCTCCGAGGAATGCTTTGAGTGGTGTTTCAGCGAAGCTGTTAGATGAGTATGCATACTGATCAGTCCTCCAGTGAGGCCTGCCCGTTATCTTCTCTGCCCGAGCAGTGATCTATATTTCATTTTAGAAGAAAGTAAGAACACAAATATCCGTTTGCAAGAGAGAATCCTGGGTTATTAAATCCCACTGGATTAAACCACATTCTTCAGGGTGCTGAGTGAGATCCACCCTTTTCTCCCTTCCCTGTGAGCTTAATTAATTCAGAGGGATTGATTTGGGAAGACCCGGTCAGAGTCACTGATTCCCTTCTGTCATTGTAAGAGGAATCCATTTACCTAAAGCAGGGTTTCAGATTCTGTGGTGGAAACCAATTACTCATAAGTTGGGTATTGCAGTGCTCCATACTGCAATATTAAAGTCTTTTCCTTTTACTCAGGGTTTGAGTCATATTTCCTAGCAATTTGATTCATAGGAAATTGTGACAAATTTTGGATACACCAGAGTCTAATAGAAACTTTCTGTATAAACCACCTGTACCATAACTGGTTACGAAACACCTTTGCTACCTATTACCTTATTACACATTATACATTGGGACCCTGTCTCTCCAGCACCCGAATCATTTCTTAATTTGCTCCAGTTCATCTGGTACCTAAAGAAGTATGTGTGCTCCTGTGCATTTGACTCATTTTGCTATGGAGGTGGAAGGGAGCAGAGATGAACATGCAGGTTGGGGAGCGTGGAAACACCCCTGGTGGTAGGTAGTGTGGCTGAACTGGCATGCACTGTTTTCTTTGAATGTTTCGAGTGAACATATAAATACTGTAAATATAGAATCTCAGAGCTTTCTGTCTTGAACATACTAACCCATGCAACATCTTTATGAGTGGACAAATTGTTGTTATACATAATTGGTGAAAGAGCTTTCCTAAGCATTTAGTGATTTGCAAGCTTAGAAGTGTAAAAAATTGTTATATTCTGACTTCAGAAACTTAAAAAAACAAGTTAGATGAAAATAGTAATAGCACCAAAAAATAAATAAATAATAATTTGGGAAACAGTAAATCCAGTCAGCAGTAACTATTACTTTTTAAGCACAACTTTCAAACAATAATACTGTCTCCTAATTTAGGGCTGGAACCCCCTGTATTGACAAATATATTCCAACAGTGTACATAAAATTCTTCTTACATATATCTAACTGTATTAAATCACCTTTAAAAATGTCATTTTAAACTCTTTGTGTTCATTTGGATTCCATAAGCAAGACTGAGATGCATCCAGATTTCAGATTCAGATTAACATCTCTGTCAGTAACATGGACAGTGGGATCGAGTGCACCCTCAGCAAGTTTGCTGAAGACACCGAGCTGTGTGGTGCGGTCGACACACAGGAGGGAAGGGATGTCATCCAGAGGGACCTGGACAGGCTTCAGAGGTAGGCTTTTGCAACTCCTTCATGAAGTTCAACAAGGCCAAGTGCAAGGCCTGCACCTACGTTTGGGCAATCCCAAACACGAATAAAAGCTGGGTAACAAGTGGGCTGAGAACAGTCCTGCAGAGGACTTGAGGGTGTTCGCTGATGAGAACAGTGAGACAGTTCACCTGAAGCTGGCAGTGCACATGAAGCTGCCTTTCCCTACTTCAGTCTTCCCTTTTTTCTACTTCAGGAATGCCAATTTTAATGATTTCAGTAAAGATGGCTTTGTACAAATGTTGAAAGATAGCCATTTATTCACATATGGATTATTATTGGTGAATAGTGTGAGTGGTATTAAGTCCACCATTTAGCTCTCCCCTCTGCCAGTATACAAGAGTTAAGTGACAGCAGAGAACCCAGACAGACTCAACACGCAGCATCAACACATCCTGCCCTCAGCTACACATGTTAAGCCATGTCCCAATCTCATTTACACTGGTGTAACTTTGTGATTTCTTCTTTGAGATTTCTCCTTTGGCACTGTTGTGCTCCAGGTGAACAGCAATAATTCTGTAACGGCTAAATCTGGTCTCCCACATATATATTTTTTTTTAATTAATATCTCACCTACTTAACCATGTAATTAATTTTTGAAGAATTTATATTTGCAATCAAGGACATACGGTCCAAGAAAGAGGTAAACAAACATCCCAGAAGTCAATTATTGGCCAATACTTGTTTCCAGATATAATGTATACCAGGGTATCTCTATAGTTTCTCAGATGAAGAGGATTAAGCTAGCAACCTCTTGATGGTTGACATTTTAGAGCAAGCCTCACTGGTCTGTCACAAAAGTATTTATGAGAAGGACCAGAATATTTTCAGCACAGAAGGTCCTGGCAAAATAGATTGCTCATTTTTTCCTTTACAGAAAATGAATGCTTAGTCTCTTTGAGATTTCTAAACAGTTTAACAAATCTGTGGACTCATAGATGTAAATATTGATACTGTATGAATCACAGCATTTTCCCTCCCTTTACTTCAAAATGGGCTCCACATTTAAGGAAGGGGAGTAAATGAAAGGATGTATTCATTCTAGGCTGGATAGACCAGCTTCTCTACATCTGGTGTACAGGATGCATCTGCAGAGGCGAAAAAAGATCAGAAAAAGAGTAAAGGAAGAGGAAAGAGAAAGATAAAAATAATTTTTCATCCTGAGCAAAAAATGAATCTTGTATGACCATGGCTAAGTTAGCAGAAATTAAAACATCACTTAAGTTACATTCCAATTTACTGGGGCAATGGGAGGTTTTAAGACTCTTCCAGTACTAAGTCTCTGTAGAAAGACACAGAACAATCACAATTGTCTCTGAAATGGTCAGAGCCAAGCTGTGCTCTAACACACAAAAGCTCAAATCCTTTGCACCTCCTTTCCCAAAGCTGTACTCCCAGTGAGGCTGTATCTGGTATCATTTTTCCCTAGATAAATTAACTTAAATTTCTTCCAAGCTGGATGTTATTTTGCTATTTTCAGCCTTATTTTCTAATCTTAGTTCTCAGTATCTTATATCACTGTCCTCACTGGTATTAAGGTACTATTGAAAGAACTCGTCTGAACATGAGATTGACTGTAAAAAGAAATGCTGGCTATCTTTATGGTCTTGTGTGATGTACAGGAACCATACAATGTGCACAAAAAAAAAAAAAAAAAAAAAAAGGAAAAACTCAAGGAAGATCTTCAGAATATGTTAAATATGTTATTTTGTTATTTCCTCTTTTCCTAGGTAATGTGCTTGTGCTTGCTTTTTTTTTTTTTTTTTTTTTTTTTTCCTAACCTGCAGAGACTGTGGTTCAGGAACATTTCTTAAGGTAGCTTCCAGTCACAAAAAGTGCTTTATTTCACTGTCTTGTCAAAGCCTTCAGATGGGGAACCAGAAATAGCATCCCCAAACGGGAGTCTGTTAGGTGCTGTGATTGAGGGCTGACTGCTGCAAATGCAAAGGAGCAGAGCAGCAACAGCAGTGGGAACCCCATTACCTGGTGGTGCCAAGGCAGCACCAGCCCTAGCCACTGCCCAGTGTCCAAGGAGGCTCAACAGCCCCTCACACACACATAAAAGTATTTGTGTATATGTGCATGTGGGTCTACTGGGATGCATTCCCAGACAAAGCTGCGGCTACCTCATATCTCTCAGTCTACTGGATTTGGCAATCCTAACATCGCCTTAGATGAATATGGTCTTGACCATCTCCACTAATATGGTAAACAAATTTTCCACACAAACCATATCCTGGCAACTTAACTACGTTCTGCTTTCATTCCTAGTAGTTTGAAAAACTGCATCCTACAGACTTACTATGGCCATCAGCTTTAACTGATCATAATAAAGCTAGACAGATCTCTGGACTACTGGAGTAAGATTACACAGGTATTGACGTGGGGTGGTTCCCCCCTACAAAACACCACTCCAAACCAACATAATCACTATTGTAAATAGCTCCTGGATTTAGAGAGCAATAGAGATAAGCTGGTTTATTTTTTTCTATAAAACTCTAGAGCCGCAAATTCAGCTATATCCACATTTTAAATCACACTGCTAAGACTCAAAACCAGGCTTGGTGGCATATGCCAGTGCTCTTGCTATCACAGTGAGACATGATATAGCAACATTGCTGGATTTACCTGCCCTTCCATTCGTCATTCAATGCTATTGTTGCCACAGAAGCCAGGGGAAGCTTTGCCACCTAATTCATCTGCAACATTTGGAAACTGTCCAACAATGAACTATCTAGAAACCTTTTCCCTTACTAAGAAGGCATCATTTGTTCTTTGTTCCTTGTCTGAGAACTGCTTCTGTAACTCTCTTCTCAGAATGGATGGGACAGGGTGTCAGGATTTGTGAGGGAGGAAATTATGCCTTTCTTTGAATAGCTCCTTCCAAGAGGTGTTTTATCTCTAGCAGGAGGAGGATCACATCTAATCCAAACTGTTCCAGTGTCATCCTACAATTAAGAGTTGAAATGCTATTTCCTGTCTTCTTAAGCTTCAGTTCTTTCTGTTTGTTCAGTTCAGTCCCTGCTTTCCCAGCATCACGTCTTGGGTCTGTCCTCACAGTAAGCATAGCAAGTAGAAGTGCTCCCTGAGTTCTGTGTTGGGATCCACTGTAATTAGTGAGTGTGAGGTGACCCTGTAACTACTGCCATGTCAATGGCTTGTTCAACAAAGAAAGTTGAAAAGAGTAAGGTGTATAGTGGCTGAAGTTTTGTCATATGTAATTTAGAAACATGGAAAGAAAACTCTCCGTGTATTGAGAAGTGAAAGATAGTCAGAAAGTGAGCTTGAGTGCTGAACCCATCAACAACCATACTGCTTAATCACCCTGGTCTTTGCTCTTTTTTGGACTGCTCAGATGAGCTCTCACTAATGCCAATGCCACCAAGACAACAAGGACTATTTTTTCTTCCATCTGCACTGGTATAAATGAAACGTCATTTCATCATTGTGAAAGTACAGCAAATCCACTTAGGTATTTCTTTTTTCTTCAGCTGTCCAGATTCATGACATTTTGGATTTCCTGTATTCTTATGCAGGATTAGAATAACTGAAATGAGACAACTATTTGAGAATTCTTGAATAAAAATATCTTGATTTCTTTTGGATGGATCTCATCTCTAATTTAAGAAAGTTCTGCCTTTAATTATTTTTTCTTTTTACATGATGAGGCACACATATGCATACATTGAGTTGTTCCCCATTCTAGGTAGTATAGTTTCTTTGACATGTCAACTTGTGTAGCAGGAGGCTGTCTGGTCTTAATTCCATGACAATTAGTCCTTAGAAGAATACATTGTTCTCCTTAAAAGAATCTCTGATGTTTATAAATGGTGTTCTTTATAACCATCTATATTTATCTGCATCTGGAAAGATGAAACACAGAATGTTCTCTTAAATTACTGGTGGGAATTCTGTTTGCCAAAATGTCCATCAGGAATACTTTCTAAAATTCTGATGGAAAGATACTCATCAGTAACAAAGAGATTGCTTTGAAATATTTCTTGTAAGTTCTGTGGCATTTTGATGGATTTGTAGGTCTGAAATGCCCTAATTATGTATTTACTACAAGTTTTCAGATTGCATTTAGGTTGATTAACATAAATCAGCAGTACAGAATAATAGAACCTTGCCTCTATAAATATAGCAGCATTAATAATACTTCTTTCCTGTTATCTTTATTCAGCTAGTTTATAATGATTAGAATTGCCTATAGTAATTTGGAGTTCTTCATGTTCATTTAAGTGCCAAGAAACCTTTTCCAATATGTAAGGAAACCTAAGCTAGTGCAGCTTACTGAGGAGCAAGAGGAATCTGTAAGAATACATGGGATAAACACATGAATGTGTGCTGCCTTTGAGCAAGCATGGAATAGCTTAAGGTAATAAAAGTGGATTGAGGTCTTAGAGCAGGAGGACCTGTACTGATGTAAAGAGGAAAATGTTCGTGCTCTTCCCTACTATATATGGTTCCTCATGTTTAATATAACCAGAAGGTCTGAGATTCACATGACTGCCCAAGCTAGGTAAGCAGTCAATGGGGAGAATGGGAATTTTTATGGCATCACTCATTTGACCTTTTTCAGACATTTGCATTGGGTTTGCAATGGCTTTTACCCTGTGTGTCAAAAAAAAAAAAAAAAAAAAAAAAAAAAGTCTCCACACCCTGACCTGGCTCATCAGAGGGCCATCACAGGACAGCAATCATCTTTATGGTCCAGAGATGACACCAGTCAGTTATTCAACAGAAGGGGCTGTCTATATATAACCTTACAGACTGAGGGGGCATATTATCTACATGGGTGGGGGGCATACAGGATGCAGGGGAAACACTTCTTGGGATTATATAAGACTTGGTATGTTTAGGGAAGAACAAAAAGTGGGGAAAGGAGGGGATCAAGTTGATTTGGGGAGCAGCCAGAGTGGGAAGACAGAAGTAGTAAAGCAATAAAAGAGGTCAGCTATGTGTAAACAAGTTGCTGATCAGTTCTCTTGTCCAGCCACTTGTACCACCCTCGCCTGACCACCACCATCTGCTCTTTCTTCTCATTTAACTTCATTTCTTACTACTCTCCTGGGCAAGGGGACTCTGTGTGCACGTGCATGTCTGGAGGTCTGAGTGCCAGCAACTGGAGAGAGTGGGGTGCATGCACATTGGGTGGGCATGCAAGTCAGTGTGTGCAGGCATAATGAATGTCATTATATCTGCACACACTTGGCCACATTTGGTCAGAGAAGTCCCTTTCTGGGAACTTCGATGGGTGAACAGGCAGCGCACAGTGCTGCGCATGTATATGAGGTAGCACCCTTCATTACGTCTCATATAACTTAAAGGAGAAACTTCCCGAAGAATTTAAAAGCAACCCCCACTGCACAAACACACCTCTTCCAAAACTATTAGCCCACCTGCATTGGCAGAGAGAGGCTTGGGAGAGATCACTGCATCAGTAACCCACTGGCTGGCCACAGAGGTCATGTAACATGCTGTCCTCAACCTGATGAATGGTACTTTTGAATTTGAAGAAAAGTGAAGGCTTACAAAGGCTTCCAGGCTGAAGCACCATTTCTAAATGTACAAACAATTCTCACCCAGTGAGATGTATGTGTGCTTTTATATGCAAAATGCCATGAAAAAAAACAACAAGGGCAGAGTATGTGCAGTCCCTGGGATTCCTTCCAGCATGTGTGCTGTTATTTCCATAAGCCAAAAGGCATTACCTTTCTGATCTATGTCTTACTGATTTTGCTCTAGGCTGTCTCTCAAGTCCCCTGAATAACAATTGACTCTCAAGTCCCCTGAATAACAGAAAATTCTGTTCATAATACCACACAAATGTAACCTGTTTACTTCTAAAAAATTGGGGCTGGGTGCTGAGCAACACCACAGTGAACTTATAACAATCCTCTGAAGTTCCAGGAGTGATTCCAGTTTAAATTAATATAAATGGAATTAGAAACTATTGCATAGATTTCTGTTTACAGAATATATTATCTTCATATCAATTTTCTATCCTTTTTTTTTTTTCCCCCCCAGGCATATGATGAGCCAATAATTATAATATGGAATGATCACATAAAGATTACTGATTACCAGCTGATGACTCTGAGATGTTCCCATTACAGTCAGCAAGAAAAACTATTCTGCAGTGTAACTCACAAACAATGCCTCTGCTTGCAGCAGAAGGGAAAGTATATTCAAAAGGGAATTCTTTGGGAGTTCTTGAGGAAATGCTCTATATTGCAAGCAAACAATTTGTTACATAAATTTTCCTTCTTGAACACTAAGTATCTGTCATATAATGGAAATCCTTGTGGCAAAATTAACTTGTATCCTGACCTTTCACTTTTACTTTTTTCTCTTCACCTTGACCTACTCACAGCCTCAGGATCACTGTATGAATATACACAATTCCAGAAATCCCTTGGCATTACAAGTGTGTTCTCTAAATAATATATTTTTTTGCATGAACATCTCATGGCTATATAGGCCTTTACCTTGCAGACCAAAAAAAACAATTAAAAACATACACTGTGAAAAAAAAATATCCATGGCATTTAAAATGTTATCTAGTACAGAGCAGGTATAGGAAAAGAAATAAGATTTGTCTCTTGACAATTTTGGCAACACTGGGCAGAAAAAGTTAGATGACTAGAAAGGGCATAATATTATCACACTCTGATGTATGAATTAGGAAGAGTGGATATGCAGCAAGTATGTATGTTTAAAAACTGGTGCTGTCTTGGATCTTTTTATTGTTCTGTCTGATCATCTGCTTTAGTCCATGCAGAGCCATCACTTTGTCTCTCCCAGAAAAATACCTCCTCTATGTTAGGCTGTAATAATTCTTCATGGCATTTGGAAATGTTACATACATGAAGAACAGCCTATGCTGAAAACCTTTATAGATTCCTGGAAATAATCAGCTAGCATATCACATTTGCTTATGTAGAAACTGCACCATTCTCTCTAGCTTAATTCCTACCCTCTACCCTGTTCTTTGTTTTACTTTCAAATAAAAAGCTCATGCCAAAAGGATTTTATTAGTTATGAATAGTCTGGTTAGTCTGTTTTTTTTTGATCTGTTTTGTCATTGTTGCTTGTGAGGGACGTTACTTTTTTTTTTTTTTTTTTTTGGCATGTGTGTTACAAATACTACGTGTGTCTGTCTGTTTCCTTTCTACAGTGTCTTTAAGGGAAGGAAATGAAGCCCATTTTCTGGCTTTTCTGATATTCTCTGAGTGACACTGTGTGACCAATAACACAGGCAAGCAAAGAAACAGAAAGAAGTCCTGTGATGTGAATATGCAGGTAGCTAATGAAGCTGCAGATAAGACATATTCTATATTGTCCAGACATTTTGACACATCAGAGTTCTACAACCTAACTTTTTTGGACATAAGCAAGCAATTTCTGAAAGCTAAGTGGGACAAATACACATTGTCCTAATGATTTCATTAAGCTTGTCACAAGTAAATTGAGATAGAAAATATCTGTTTAGGCAAATAGATTTCAATTTAGACCCTATTTGCTGATGCCTATGGGAATTATGAAAGTGAAGGGCAACAGAGACATAATGAAATGCAGGAAGTAATTGGTAGCATCAAAAAAAACACCTTCTGGAATTTCAGACTGGTTTCAGATACATGTCCAGGTCGGCAAGTATCTTTTAACTCATTTTCAAGAGATAATGTCAAGCTTTTGGACTCACGGATAAATGACGACAGAACATAACCTCTGCTGCCAAATTATTCTGCCCCTTCATTAAAACAAAACTCCTGAAAGTGGAGCAGAGTACAGGAATGGAGATAAATGGGAAATGAAGAAAGATGTCATATGAAGGAAAAGAAGAATCAAATTTCTTTATTTATTTCTTTATTTATTTCAGATGCATTACACTGCATTTCTGATTAGTCGTTGTTCAAACAGCTTATTGCCATTTTGTACTGATGGAAACATTTCCTTCAAATACCAAAATAAAAACGGGAAGAAAGCAAAAGAGTGCATATGATCAGTTGGGTAGATGACCTTATTTTCCTGACTCTTCTCTTTCCATACTCTTCTCTCTAGTTCATTAAAGTTCAAGGACTACAGGAAAAAGAAGTCAGTCAGTAATTGTGGCACACTTATTTCCTTTCCTGAGCAAGGTGTGACTGTGAGTCAAGTTACAGACCTTCCTACTCCCATCTGCTCTGCAATTGTAGTCTATTAGGAAGGAATAGAAGGCAAAAAAGTGCTGTGCTAGAAATGGTTCAGATGGATATCAAAAGGATGCTTGTAGCCTGTTGTAGTGTCTCTTTATATAATATGCTGAATTGTCTGTCTACAACAGGTCTCCGAAGGAAAGAGTGCTTATTTTTCTACATGTGCAATACATTGCAGCTCTTGAGACATATCTGCATCTGAAAGTGCAGGGAGATGCATGAGTGTGTTTGAACACACTGAACAGTAAGACAACCAGTAGCTAGGAAAAAAAACTAAGAAATTAGGAAGGTTGTTGACAAAGTCTATGCTTAGCTGTGAGGATCTAATTTCCTGAGCCTCCTTCTGTAACTAAGGGAAAGGTTTCTTCCAGGGACATCTCACAGCAGGAGCCTGACCGGAGAGCTCTGAGCAGCCTCCTGGAGTGGCCCCAGGCAGTCACTGAAGGTCAAGTCAGAGAAGAGCCACCTTCTGTGGACGGTTTTCCTTGTAGGACTCAGATCACTCAGGTGTGGGAAAGTTCCCATCCCTCTGCTGCAGTAAAAAGGACTATCAAAGAGCAGAAGTGCTGTATGTTATAATTTTCTCTGTCAGTAGGACTATAATCTATTTATCATGTCTTCAAAAATAACTTAATTTGTTAACTTTAAACATAGCCTTTGAACATGATTACATGTTAATTTTACTATATAAATTCACTAAGTTTGTATAATTAAATGCACTTTTAAACCTTCCTTTATGCCCTATTTTGAATGATTACTATGATTTAATTTTAATTCCCTTTCTAGGACTAATCCCCTCATGTCTTGAATTATCATTATCCACAAACCTTGTTCCTACTTGTGTGAAGGCTAAGTTCAAAATAATATAGCTCTTTCTCCTTTTCCATGAAAAACATGAAATTCTCAATTTCCCTTTATTAATTTTCCAACTGCTCAGGTTTCTTTTTTCCCCCCACATTGTAATAAACAAGAAAGAAGGCTGCATTCAACCGGAATACAGACTGCTGTGATGGCAACAGTGACAGTGACAAATTATGAGCTGCATTTTGGTTGCATGTCTTAACTTGCCAAAGGTGCGCCTGCTGAACTGTGCTCCTGACAGCTGCCTTGACCTGGAGAGGTGAGAAACCACCAACTCAGTAACAGGGCACTTCAGATTTGATTAGTTCTGCAGTATTGGTGCTTGATTATGCCCATTTCTGGCTGGCTGAGCTAAGGAAATCACAATTTTCCTTCACCTGCACTCAGACGTTTGTTGGTGGTTCCTGCTGTCACATATTGTTTTTCTCAGAGCTGGTCTTGAAACAACTTCAGTCAAAATGTAGAGAGTTATCAAAGACCAACTACTTAAACTGCCCACCCCATTTGTACAGAAATGGTTCAAGAGAGGCCTTATGCACACAGCTCACCACCAGATCTGAATGAGCAGCAGTCTCCAGTAAAAAGGTGGCAGAGAGGAGCTGGGCAGAGTTGGTGGTAATTTCTTCAGATATCGTGGCAAAGCATGGTTGTCTTCTGATTCTACTCCCATGTGGAAGTAAGTCCATGCAAGTACCTGCAAGAGCCCAAAGGGAAGATCACACTTAAGAAAGAAATGGTGTTTTAGTTTCTGTATTGGTTGTGTTGCATCCTTGTCCAGAGGAAAGGTTTGGAGCTTCAAAGAATGCCTTCAGCTCTAGATCTAAACACAGTGTTTAGGTGCAAATGGCTTGAAAAGGCATGGGATCCAGCAGCTATGTCCAGCAGCAGTTTGGGCAGTAGTAAGGCATAAGGCTTTCTTGCAAGCCAGTTCGAAGTTATTAGATGTATTCTTGTGATGCCATATTAGTGCTACAATTTGAATTAAGGTTTTTGCAAGTTTTCTTACAGAAGGATAAGCCAAATGGCTCTCTTTCCCCACAGAAATGGGGATAGATTTTCCAGGTTTCTAGCAAGTTGTACTCACACATCCTCTTCTTGTTTTTCTTGTCCTTAATTTATGGGGCAAGACTAATAGCACATGCAGAGTACTTGGGCTTCTGGGTCAACTTACGTCAGACATGGAAAAACAAGTAGAAAATGTTACTAAATGGATGTCATTTTCTGATTAGCCACACTCCCTGACTAAAGAAATTCTAAACCAACTACCTCCTCCTACTCCCACCCACACCAAAACGTGTTTGAGTAATAGTCTGGAATTATAGTGTACTGAATTACTTCATCATTTCCATTTGATGGAATATACCTGCTATGTGTTTTCTTATGTCTACAAAGGATGAGCAAGCCAAAGCACATTGGAAGAAGGCCATTTCTAAGATAAAGGAGCAAAATTTTGCTTTACTCTTAGTTTTTCCTTTAGTACAATTTTGCCAAGCAAATTAAAATACAGAGCAAGTTAAGGAGAACCAATATTGAATCAACTGGTAAAATTTTCACACCTGAAATCATCATGTTCATAAAAAATTATTGCAGTACTTGCAATCAAACTGAAAAAATGAATTGGTTGCATTGGCAGGTACATTTGTTATTAGCGTGATCTTGGGAAAACATGAAGAAACAACTTCTTTTCATTCTATCCATAGCGAATGTTCTAGGTAGCACAATGAGGCAACAGCAACTAGATCTGGTAACCTCTACATAGAAATATAGCATTTGTGGGATGCTGAAATAATGCTGGGCAATCCACAGAGAAGCTGCCTAGTTCTAAAGCCTTTCTTGTTCTATGTATAACATTTATTTTGTATGTAAAGGGTCTCCTAGTTTTACATGTGAAAATATTTTCTCCGAAACTCCCATGTGTAGAGTGGATTAGATTTATAATGTCAGGGACCTTTGTAGTTATCTGAGGCAAAATTTTGGACAGGTGTGTTTGAAGTTCTGTTCAGCCTTTACCATACCTTTGCAGGCACCTGAAGCAATTGATTGGTCCATGCTGGACCTGCAAGCTCCAAAGCACCTCCTGCTCTGCTTCTGGCTGTGACTTGTTGCATGTAGGCCTAAGCCCCAGTGGGATCTAGAAACACAGCCTGTTACTGCCGCTCCCCTTGAGAAACCAGGCACTGTGGGTGCTCCAAGAAGGTAAAGCACACACAGAAATTGCAGAGGATATAGAGCTCTGTAGAACTTGCCTGTAGCTGAATATGACAATAATCTCACAAAATAAGTAAGGTCAGATTGTTAACTTGAATTTAGATCTCACACTTTCTAGGAAACTGTACCAACCAGAAGGGTGTGATGCAAATGGCAAATGCTATCAGCACAGACATATTGTCTTCTCTGGTTGCATTTTGGAAAGAAATGAGACAGAAGAATTGTCATTCTAAGGTAGAGCTACATCAACTTCCACAACCAATTAATAAAATGAATCACTGAACACGCACTGTGGAACTGACACTGGTAAAAATGTGTCAGTTTTGCTAAAAAAAATTAGGGGAGGAGGTTTAAGTAGGTTTTATGATTCATGTGAAGATCTATGATTGCAATAAGACAAGAAGCAATGTAATTTGGTTCTGTATCACATAAATCACAATGTTCATATCCTTTATCAACTTTGGAGGTCAAGGTTACAATCTCAACGTCAGACTTTCAAACTTAATTACCTACAAGGACTAGTGCAACCACGTAATGGGACAGGGGAGTTTTAGAGCTGATGCACAGCAAGAGGCAGATCAGTCAGACTAAATGATCTAATTATTTCTTTTTACCAGAAACAAAGTTGTGAAAATAAGTCTCCAGTTGTCACAACTGTGAAAAAACTCACCCATGACTCATTCAAACCAGACATGACTACATGAAATGGTTGAAACCAACAAGAATATCTGTGTGATTTGATCTTCCCCAATCATCTCAGCAAACTTTTATTCAGCTGCCTCTGGATCACTTAAATTTCAGTGTGAACAACTATTCTGTTCCTCAGGTTAAAAAAAAAAAAAAAAAAAAAAAGAATAAAAAACAGAGGGCAATATTATAGGTGCTCCAGTAGATACTGGAGGGCAGACACTGCTCCTTGCAGATGAGAATGAGAGCTCACAGGAAGGACGTTAGTCGTAGATGGGAGAAGTCAGAGTTAAATACTGTAGGTCCAAAGAGTTTATACAACCATAACTTAAACAGTTTCCCAGCACACCACGAGCTATATCCAATCGGACCTCCCTTCTTCTCCCAGAGGAATTTAATTTCTGTTTAAGTAGAAATACCCACTTACAAAAAAACAAGGGTTAAGTTCAAAACTTGAGGAAGAATGCCGGTCTGCAACACTGTGTTAGTAATTTCACATCATTCATTCCTCCCGTTAATGGTCACATTTTTCCTGGACTTGCTGTGTGCCCTGGTCTTACACAGCAAAAGGTTCAGGATTGATTTTTGACCCTGCCATGGCCTTCCAGTGGCAGATCAGACAAAACACTTATTTTCTGTATGATTCAATTCCCTTTATGAAAAATTCCTGTTATGAAAAATGAAGATAATATTACTTCCATGATTTGCAAGACATGTTGAGACCAAATGAAAGAGTGGTAGCACACACAGTAATAAAATATGAAGGAAATTGCTTAGTTTAAGGATACTGGGACTAATATCACTTTTTGATTATGGGAGAACTTACAGCAAAACTACATAAAGCAATTTTACTTCTAAGAATTTATGAATTTCTTACTTTAAACAAGACAATGGATTTCTGTGAGATACGACATCACTGTGTTGGTTTCACCCTGATGGACAGCTAAACTCCATCACAACTGCTCTCCTCTCACTCCCCCTCCTCAAAGGAGGAGGTGAAGAAATTACGATGGAAAAGGCCTCAAGGGCTGAGATAAGGACAGGGAGATCACTCAGTGATTATCATAACAGGCAAAACAGACTAAATGTGGGGAGATTAATAAAATTTATTGCATATTACTAACAGACTAGAGCAGTGAGAAAATATAAAATAAAGACACCTTCCCTCCTACCCACCCTCTTCCACCTCCTCCCCCCGAGTGGCACAGGGGAACAGGGAATGGGGGCTGCGGTCAGTCCATGGTGCTTCGTCTCCGCCACTCCTTCACGGTCACTCTCTGCCCCTGCTCCCCGTGGGGTCCCTCCCAAACTGAGCCTGCGGGGGCTGCCCACAGGCAGCAGCTCTTCAAGAACTGCTCCCACACGGCTCCGTACCACAGGGTCCATCCCCCAGGAGCAAACTGCTCCAGCACAGGTCCCCCACGGGCGGCAGCTCCCCCCAGACCCCCTGCTCCTGCTCTCCATGGGCTGCAGCTCCGGCCCGGGGCCTGCTCCTGCGGGGGCTCTCCATGGGCCGCAGCCTCCTCCAGGCCACATCCACCTGCTCCACCAGGGGCTCCTCCATAGGCTGCAGCGTGGAGATCTGCTCCATGTGGGACCCATGGGCTGCAGGGGGACAGCCTGCTCCACCAGGGGCCTCTCCACAGGCCAAAGGGGAACTTGTGCTGTGTGCCTGGAGCACCTCCTGCCCTCCTGCTGCATTCACCTTGGGGGCTGCAGGGCTGTTTCACTCACATTTTTTCATTCCTGTCCCCAAGCTGCTGCTGCATAACATTTTTTTTCCCTTTCTTCAATCTGCTCTCCCAGAGGACCACCCAGTGTTGCTCATGGCCCATCTCTGGCCAGCGGTGGGTCCCTTTGGAGCTGGCTGGAGCTGGCTCTGATCTGACATGGGGCAGCTGCTGGGCTCTGCTCACAGAGGACACCCCTGCAGCCCCCTGCTACCGAACCCTTGCCACATAAAGCCAGCACAGGCACTAATTCCAACTAGATCTTTGCAATTGCTACCGATTGTATGCAAGCATTGAATATAAAACCTCACTTGTATAAAATGCATTTCTCTCAAAAGCCATTATTTTGTGAGAAACATCTCAGATATGTATTTTGTTTCTAGCAGAAAAATGCATTACAAAAATCTGTCTTTGAGTGAACTGCATGCTTAGCATAATAAAATAGTAATACTGACATGTCACACGCTTAGTGACAAAGAAAGCCTCCAGTACACCTCAGTTTTAACTAGTCTGCCATTTTTTAACCACTTGGATTATTTTGGTTCTTTGTTTGTTTGCTTGATAATAAAGACACATTGTACAAGCATATATAATGAATGCCTAAATGTATATTCTGCCCAGAATGGTTAGGCCATTCTAAAAATTGATTCAAGTGGCTATTAGTCAATAACCATCTTTGAATTAAGTAAGCTCAAGAGACAAATTGTCCAGAACAATCAGGTTAGTGTACTAACAGATACATAGGCATGAAATATAAGATCATATCAGGTTTTCCACTTATAAACATTATGTGTCTAGCAGTGATCAGACATTTTATATTAAAATTTAGTAAACTGTTAATACTGTAAACTCCTCACCAAAAGATTCATCAAATCTCCACTAGTTGACATTAGTTTTATCTCTTCTCCTCTCTCAGCTATGTAGTGCATATTTTTTTACAAATATTTGTTTAGGAAGAGAGTTTTGTTGCTCTTCTAGTCCCTATTAATGTCTAATTTCTGTTTTCAGTCTTACTAAATATGTAACACAGATATCCAGGATATTATCAATGAATTTCCTAGGTTAACAATAGAAGATATAAAACCTTTTTTTGATCTTATGTAAATCTAACTCGTACTTACCTTAAATTCAGTTAAATCTCAGTGTCCTGCTTAGCTTTTTTGTCATTTATTTCTACCAAGTCCTCTCTCATCACTTTTCCAGGCTAAACAACTTGTTTATTGTGGTGTTGTTCTTTATAATTCTTCAACATCCATATTCCAGATAGCACCTCATATATGTATTTATTGAGGTGATTTGTTATCTACTTTAGACATAACTGAGTCATGACAGGTATTGTTGTCTTAATCATCTATGGGTTTTACTATAAATTAATATCCTACTTGCAGAAAAAAAAATATATATATATATCAGATCACAGAATTTGCTTGATATTTAGACAAATATTCAGATAATATATGTATTATTTGCTTTGCATCTTGGCAGTTGGTTGACTAAATTTAGAATAACCTGGGGGCCTGGGCTGAAACAAATAAGAGCAAAGTTTTGTCCCTGTACCCAGGGATAAAAATTTAACTCTGAAGAAGCCTCATGCTGTCTCCTGATAGTACTTTGCTTTCTGTTGGCCCAAAACCGAGGGAGGAAAGTTTTGCTAAATGCATATGGTTGTTTTTTGTGTGTTTTTTTTTTTCTTCTTCTTTTTTTTTTAGGGGGGTGGAATGTTTGTTTGTCTGTTTGTTTGTTTGTTTGCTTTTTTCTTGAAGTAATTTAGAGTAACTGAATTCAGTCACACTCCACCCTGTAGGGCTTCTTTTGCAATCCAAGCATGTAGGCATCTGTGTTATGTATTTCATTGACAGAGTGCATTAACAGTTTTACTTCTGGATGTCATGTGGCCTGGCTGGATTCTTGTGTGTTCAGCTAGGGAGGCAGTAGGACAAGGGTATGTAGGAACGGAGGTGCTTCCCTTGAACATAGGTGCACGCACGAAAGGCCAGCACTGCTACCCGACACTTGTGTGACTCTCTCCTAATTCCAGAAGTACCATCAGGTGCATTTATTTTTGGTTTGTAACTCCACCAACAGCAATGCTATCATCTACCCATATTGCCTGAGGTGGGATTAGTTGAAGAGGGTCCGCCTGCGCAGACAACACTGGGTGCCTTTGGTAGTTTTCCCTGCAGACCAGAGCTCTGCTGCTCAGCACCACTTCCCCAACCTCTCACACAGCACTTCGGTTTCAATTTAGGTTATTGACACACCAGTTAGGATGCTTAAAATGTGACTTCACTCTCACTACAGTAAGAATCACGGAAGCAGAAACCAGAATACAGCATACCCTGTCTTAACGGGACAGTTTACCTGCTCAGATTCAGTGTTGTTCTCTGTCTCTTTGTTCGCTGTCCTGTCCTTTATATGTCATGTTGTGTCCTTTTCTCACACTGCTCCCACAGCTCTTTGTATTTGTTTCTCACATGCATACTCCCTCTATATACTTCTTTCTGACAGTATAATCATGTTTGGCACCCCTTGAACAATTTTGTTCTCTACATGCTCCAGCTAGCCAAGTCTGGATTTCTTATACAATCATCTGAGGAGCAAAGGAACAATTTCCTCCCCTTTGGCTCAGTATTGGCATGCACATCATTTATTTATTTATCTACCTATCTGTATATTTATTTATTTATTTTATATTCCAGCAGTGCATAGTGTCCTTAGGTATCTGGGCCTCATTGTATAAAACACGATATCATCAGAAAGCATCTAGGTATATTTATGCAAAGTTATCTAGGGATAAACTGTGTAAAAAAGGGAGTTCCACTGGTTTCACTTTGCAAATAGAGAGTGAAGAAAATAATGGAAATATTCAGGTACCTTCAAATAGTAATCTTGAGGGACTATCAAAAGTGACTGACAAGAAATTTCAGATAAAGGCTACAACCTATTATTTGTCTTCTGAATACAAGCTACTTCACTGCTTAAGGAATGAGCCCATAACATCTCTTGAATTTCTCTTGCTCCACCTCCCTTGAAGTGAAGAAGTTATTTGTTTTCCTTCTAGACTCTGCCTCCAGAAACTGTCTATAATGCTAGCAAAGTCAGCTGTAAATATTAATGGGAATATGAATGCATCCTCTGGAATGCTAGCCTTATTCAAATTCAGATGTCTCCTATTTTTCTGTGTCAATGTGGAGTAAGTAGATATTGTTCACAGAGGCTGTCAGCACAGGAAAGCCATACTGTGACTTCAAGAGCATAAAAGCTCCCCTATCCAAAACTCTCAGTTTTGTCAGAAATCCAAATGATAGCATTCACATTCTTTTTGGACTTAAAACCTGAACTGAGGTATAATTTTCCTTAACTTGTTCACCAGAGGACCAAGCCTAAATATGGCCTCAAACTTTGCAAAGGACAGCTATCAGCCAGTTAGCTAAACATTGGTAACAGGAAAATGTTTAAACAAATTCCTAAACCCACCAAACTGTAAGCACTTGAAGGATAATAAGCTAAAAAAACAAAACCAAAAACAAACGAACAAAAAGCTCAATATGGATTTTTCAAGAGCAATAATATCATTCTAGTTCTGTCTCTCATTGGGCTAACAAGTTCTAGTGGATAGGATAGAAAGAGTAAATATGGTATGTCTTGACTTTAGAAAAGTTTGTGGCACAATCCCTGCTACGTTTTCATATGCAAATTTGGAAAATACTGTTGAAGTGGATTTAACAAAAAATTTGCTTTCAAAATGGAAGGACCTGACAAATTGGGAGAACCTGCCGAAGTCTCTTCTCATTAATATTCAATATAAATATTATGAAATGGGATGATGAAAAAGGGGGGTTGACCCATAAAATTTGCAGATGACATCAAGTTGAGGAGTGTAACATGCACTGAACAGGAGCAGAATTAAGAACTCAATAAATTAGAGGACTAGTCTGAAATCAATATAATGAAGTTCAATAAGGCCAAATTAAAAGTTCTCAGGGAAGGAAACAAAAATTAAATTCATAAATACAAAACAAGAAAAAGCATAGTAACTGGGCAGCTGGCAACACTGCAAACAAGGCTTGGGGTGTGCAGGGGATACACACAAAATGAGTCAGTGCTTGAGATGCTGTCACAAGAGACAAGTCTCATTCTGAAACCTCATTACATACAAGATGCTGCTAGTTAAATATTAACATGCAGGTAATTATTAATGCTAGGTCATTATTACACTCCCCAGAACAAGTGGCAGAGACTCAATGACAACATTATGTCCCAGTTTGAAAACCATCATTAAATAATGTTACTGCTAAACTGGATAGAGTGTCCTAGAAATGAGCAAAAAAAGTACATGATCTAAAAAACTTTACAGGGAAAGCTGAAGAAAATGTTCAGGCCAGAAAAGAGAAGACTGAGACAGGACATTATAATCATATTAAGATATTTGAGACTGCTAGAACAGTAATCAACTGTTCTCGTTGGCAATGATCAACAAGATGAATAATTAGCATAATTTAAAAAAAGAGACATTTAGATTACGTTACAAAAAATAAAAAAATAAAAAATAAAAAATCCTAGCTTTCAAAATATATTTTAGCACAGATTTAGTTATCTCTGAAGGTAATAGAAATCCTAGCACCTGAGATTTTGATGAACAGCTCTAGTTAGAGAAATGTCTGCCAGGGGTAACCCAGAAACTGTGTTTGACCCTGATTGGGAATGAAATCAATGACCTTCTAAGGTTTCCTTCTAGCTTTTTGTTTCAATGAAGTCTATGATTTCTTTCAGGGCTTAAAGAAACCTCAAGTAGCAGATATGCAGCTGTCACTTGATCAGTTAAACCAAAATTTTAAAAAAGGTCAGATTCATCCAGGAAAAATGTGTGGCATCCACTTGCCAATATTTACAATCTGTGTTGTTGATGTCACTGATTTTTATTCTGGATCAGTTTGCAGCATTTTCCAACCACACATGCTGATTGTCACAGTCTTTGACACACAGTCACCTGCATCTTTTAAGGACCACTGGTTCATTGATTTAAGCCAAATCCCATCTGTTCACGTTTAGCTGGTCATTGTCTTGAATTGTTTGTCCAGTCACAGTAGTACAATTTATTCAGATAATAATTTTAAATGGACATAGCAGCCATAACATATATTTTTGACTCCGATACCCTACTATAATGATTTATCACTGATTGTCTCTCCCTAGTGGAAAGCAGACTTAATAACATTTGAGCTCATGTTGAACTCCTGAACTCCCCATTTTCATGTGAGCTTGTACTTAGATGACTACTGAAGACTGAATAATACTTTATCATTCACCCTTGACATTTTTTGTATAGGTCAGAAGCGTGTTTCTGGACATTTTGAAAAATAATGGCAATGAAAATATTTCCTGAAGCTGCTTACTTAAGTAGTGGTCAAGCTATGGCAGAAATGAAAACAGCTATTCACAATCACTCATTTGGAAAAATTAAAAGAAAAAAAAATGGAAGAGGAAAAAATAGCAGAGGATCAGTGATGGGAGATCATTGACTGCTTTTATTTGTAGAAAAAAAACCACTTGTTGATGATGCCAACTGAGCATTGAAACTATGTCCTTTGGGAACAGAGCATTAAGAAGAGCTCAGCTTAGAACAAATAGAATAATCAAGGTAAAGTCTATTCAATTAAATAAATGCCTTGATGATTATGGAAATTTTAATAAATATGTACTATATCATAGATACAAGGTAATAATCATGAATAATCATAATAATAGAATTATAGATTCTATTATAATATCATAGATGATTTACATTTGACAGATCATTTCAGGGGACCAGGCTTATAGGCTATGGAAATCTTATTCATATTTCCTTAAAAATACATTATTTTAAATAAATCTATTGTGCCCCTAAGTTCTTATCCCAGAACCCCTTAGCAGATGACTGTGATAAATGTGTATGAAACCGCTAATATATCAGAAGGGATATCCCCAAACCAATGTTGCTCAATATTTTTATCCTATGATCCACTTCAGTCACTAAATAACATTCTAATTGCTCTATAGGGGATTGCACTTCATCCCAGGATGGAGCTCCCACAAATGTAGTGTTGCTCCTCTCATTTGTGTCATAGCTGCAAGGATGAGATATGTAGCCTCAGGCAAAGTAGGGCTGTTATTGTATACCTGTGTACTGTAGATATATCTTCCTACTACACCTTTTTGTGTCTTCTCTGCAAGATATCATTTATACCATCTTACATCCTGAGTTAACAACTCACTGATAAAAAGTTTGAGAATTTCTGCTCTAAAGAGGATATATCTTCATTTGGCTTGGCTAACAGGAGCTGGGCCAGCCTAATTAAAGATCTGGGTTGCTAGGCATCATATTGAATGGGGGCACAAATCTATAAATGATGGGCAGTGTGGTGAGTGATTTAAATTTCCCTGCATCCACTCACAGTTGCTTAAAACCCAGTTTTCCAAACTGAAAAAATATAAAGGAATCTTGGCATAAGAAAGTTGGCCAAACGATTTTGCTATTGTGTAAGGACATGTTAGCAAATCTTGACAGCTTTTTTGCATTTTAAGGATTTTTAAAACAGAAGAAAGATTTATTTTTAGGAGGCAAGTAATCATTGCATAGTTCAGCACAATATGTAAGCCCAGGTTTAACTTCCATTGAAAAGCAGATTATTTTCATTTGGAAAAGAGATGAGTGCACTTACCTAAGGACCTAATATTAGAAGACCATAAATACCCAACAGGAGACTGTGTCTCATCACAGATGTTTATGAATGGATAAATGCCTTTGGTTTTAGCTAGACAACTTTCAAAATTTGATGTGATTGAATGTGAAAAAGATTGTGCAATGCAAATGTGAATGTGAAAATCTTACTGCTATAGAGAGACCATAATCAGTGTAATAAAAATGTAAAACCATGTCTATTGGAATTTATAAGTGAGTGAGGGCTAAGATCTTTTGAACTTCTCTCCAAATGTCCCAGTGAGATAGTTTCAATATTTGGCTGCTTTGCAAACATTGGAAAAGAAGACAAAACCTTCAAAACCTTTTCCCCAATGTCACTAAGAGAAAAAAAAATATTGAAAACACCAAAGAAAATAACAAAAAGTCAAGTTAAGTTTTTTCTGCATGAACAGTAGGACTGGTTATTCAAAGTGGGGTAGTAAAGTGAGGTGAACAATACTGAAGACAGCAAGATATGTTGAACATGAACTAGAA
The DNA here is from genome assembly GCF_009769625.2 of Cygnus olor. NCBI lineage: Eukaryota > Metazoa > Chordata > Aves > Anseriformes > Anatidae > Cygnus > Cygnus olor. The sequence goes on from NC_049169.1 coordinate 185,012,828, forward strand.
GTCTTGTTCTGTTTAAATATCAGTGTCTGATCAGTTTCACTGACAATAAGATGTTCTTTAGTCCAGTCATATTTTCAGGACTGCAGTTTAACAAAAGAAGCTTCAAAATCTCTTATATGTGAACAGAAAACTGAGTCCTTTGATGTTGTTCATTGCTTATCTATAGCTCTTCTTTAGAGTTTCAAGATACCAGGTTTCAATAAAAACAGAGCAATATACACAAAAACCCGTTACAACTGTAGAATAAACTCAATATTGTAGAGGTAATACTGACAGCTACAAGCCATCACCCTGTTTGCACATTATATGTAGTTCCACCTACCATATCTGTCTGTGATATCTATCCATCTAGCCAAATACATGCCCTCCCTAGCAAAGGCTGCCTGTTTCCTGTGCTCCCTGCTGTATGCCTGTGCAGCATCTCAACAAGATTCCATCTGATATCATCTGGAGCAACTGAGTGTAAGAAAGATGCAGACTATAGCTAAACTAAGCATTTAAGTCAAGATTTGAGGGAGTTTGTCTTGAGACTTGAGGTTACCACAACATAGACAGGTGAAGTCCTTACTGACTGGAAAGAGGGAAACATCACTCCCATTTTTAAAAAGGGTAAAAAGGAAGACCCAGGGAACTACAGAGTGGTGAGCCTCACCTCTTACCTGGAAAGATCATGGAATGAATCCTCCTGGAGGCAATGTTAAGGCACATGCAGGACAAGGATGTGATATGGGACAGCCAGCATGACTTCACCAAGGGCAAATTGTGCCTGTCCAATCTGGTGACCTTCTATGATGCAGTGACTGCATCAGTCAACAAAGCAAGACCAAGTGATGTCATCTACTTGGACTTCTGTAAGGCATTTGACACAGTCCCACACGACATCCCAATCTCTAAATTGGAAAGATATGGATTTGAAGAGTGGACCATCCAGCGGATAAGGAATGGCCACACCCAGAGAGTGGTGGTCAATGGTTCCATGTCCAGGTGGAGACCGGTGATGAAAAGTGTCTCTCATGGGTCTGTCCTGGGACCAGTGCTTTCAATACCTTCAGATACCTTCAGGTAGATAATGATAGGACAAGGGGGAATTGTCTTAAGCTAAAAGAGGATAGATTTAGACTAGACGTTAGGAGGAAATTCTTCACTGTAAGGGTGGTGAGGCACTGGAACAGGTTGCCAAGAGACATTGTGGATGCCCCATCCCTGAAGGTGTTCAAGGCCAAGTTGGATGGGGCCTTGGGCAACCTAATCTAGTGGGTGGCATCTCCCTGCCTATGACAGGGTGGTTGGATTTAGATGATCTTTAAAGTCCCTTCCAACCCGAGCCATTCTATGATTCTGTAATTCTATGACATATAGTTGCTTCTTTCAGGGCAAACACTCTAAAAGCCAAAGAGATAAAGGAGCTTGGCTTTCTGAGACCCTAACAGTTAAATTACCTCCTTACTTTCCTGGTGTTCTTTCACAAGCCTTGAAGACTTGAAGCTACTCTGAAGATGAGAAGATGTAGCTACCTAAAGGCTAAACACTAAACCCTAAGTTATTGCTCCAGAAAAAGCTGTGGTGGCAGTGGCCGTGGTGGGAGTGGACATTGTTGTCCCTGACACAGCCCCTGAGAACACTCCAGTGACTGCAGCACTGTGTGAAAGGAATACCCACAATCATGTTCTCCTTCAACTTTTGCCAAAGAAATGGGATCCAGGTGCATTTTTAGTGAACATGGTCATGTCCAGGAGTACCTGCTGGGACCCGAGAGCCTGAGGGTGTAGGATGAGATGAGCCCAGCCAGTTTCTGGATCGCTGCTGGGGGCTAACAAGTCCACTGGGAGGAGGCTGTGGCTGTGTGTACATGCAGCCACAAGGGACCTGGCATCCAGCAAGCAACATGTGGAGCTTCTGCATTGCCCAATTAGGGGATCTTGGGTCTTCATTATGAATTTCGGTGCATCAGATGGAAAGCTACAACATTTTGGCATCCACAGCAATGCCCTTCTTTGGCACATGGCTGCTGATATTCTGCCTACAGATGGTATCCCTAAATATTCCTAATCCAGGTTAGCTGGCTTTTGTTCATAGAGTAAAACAACAGAGTGTAAAACTGGGATTCTTGGTTTGGTGATTGAAAAGAAAAAATACCCTCATTCACATACAACAGAAAAAGAACAAAGGCCTGACTTCAAAAAGCATTAATAGTACCAAATGCCCAATGTGATTGTCATGTAAATTGCACAGAAATCAGTCATAGAGAACTTTCCTCGGTATTCAGTATGCATTTGATAAAATAAATCACATCATACCGGATTTCCTTATTCTATTTAACTGAAGCCATCACCTCAGCTAACTGGATTGTTGGATTGTTTCTAGTTTCCAAGCCTGAGTGTGGAAAAATAAAAAAAAAAAAAAAGAAAAAGTGTGAAAATTGATTAGGTTAGAAAAAAATGTGTGAAATAAATAATTGACAGAAATAAACCGAGTAAGATCAGTAACAGCTTAGAAACTTTCCTGTTATGTAGAAAAATATGAAATATTGGGTATTGTTTCATAAAAGGAATTCTCATTACAACCAAATTTAATTTTTTTTTTTTTTCTGAAGAGCAAATGACATAATGGACACACTCCAAACTGGTACAAGAAATTGTGAATTCCGTAAATAAAACAGATGCTGTTTTAGGAAAATCAGAGGTTCCATTCAAATATAATTAATTGTTGGCACTAAGTGCTTGCTCCTTTGTAATTTTAAATAATTTATTAAGACATATTTAATTATTTATTAATGATAATTAGTGATGTTTATTCCTATCCAAGCATAATATATTTCTTCCCTGCTGAAGAGGAAAGATGAATTCATTCTTTTGGATTTTATTTAAGTCTTATTAAAATAAAATAATATGATTGATAAATTCAAATTAGAACAGGTGTGTAGGAACAGAGGCCCAGAACTACAAAGCTGTCAAGGAATCTAGATGCAATTGAAATCAGATTAAGTGAGGGCTGCATATAAAATTGGAACCATGTAGGTCACTTTGGGGAAGTTAACAGAAAGTCTAAGTTATGTTAACAACCCAGCTGAAGTGCTAAAATAATCAAGCAGTCAAATTTTAAAAAGACATAAAAACAGACAATAACTCATTCAAGTCCTGTCAGCTCCAACTCATTTAATTGGAAAACCTCCCAGACACTAACAGAAATTTTATCCATTCCTAACATAGGTGCTACAGCAAAATGACATTTGGGAGCTGCCAAACAACAACAACAAAAAAAAAAAAATGCTTCTCCTGTCATTGAAAAATGCGTGAGACTTTATGTATGCAACGGTTCCTGTTAACTAGTGGGAAACCAGGGCTGCTGCTTAACTAATCAGTTACTAGTTAACTAATTAGCAATCTTGTTTTACAAAGAACATAATTATGAGAGAAATATGACCTTCAATATAAATTGCACTAAGAAAGCAAGCTCGTTGTTTGACTGGTATTTGTATAAAAAGATTAATGTCTCCTAAAAAGTTCCAGCTCAAAATCTGAAGTTATGGGACAGTACGAATACATGGATGACATCTCTCTACTTGTTTTCCTAAACTATTTTCAGACTAATTTCCTCTTTCATTACTGTTGTGGAATGGATGCATCTCTTTCAAAAATGTTATTTAGACAAGCAAAACATTAATTTTCTTCACTCTTTTATGGAAGTATCACAACAATATATTCAGATCACCAGGTGTAAGTACATACTGCAGCTGTGGTTGTTATCTGTCTCCACAGGAGCCCAAGACCTAGAGGCACACTGAGTGACAGTCACTATTCCTACAGCAGACAGCTGTATAAGGTTGTCTGTCAGGTACCTTAGTGTCCGTTTTGTAGGAAAAGCAAAAAGTGGTGGATTAACATCTGCTAAAGGCAATGGGAGTTCTGTCTTCACCTTCATGAAAGCAGCAGAAAGGCCAGAGCAGTCTCCATAAGAAGATTACTATTAGCTTCTGTTTTGAAACCAATAAAAATTCCCATTAAGGACTTGCTCTAGTGAATTTATAATTACTGGCAAGAATTTGTTAATACCATGATGATAAGCCATGTCATATGGACAGTATAATATACTAATGAAATACCATCTCTTTGCAACTTTATTACCCTGTCCTAATAATTAATCATTGGAATAGGTTACAAAGTGACAGACTTTAATTTTACTGTAATATTTAGATGCTTATCATCCACACTTAAGCACTGTGATAAGGTTATAGCACAACTCCCTAATATTAATTTCCGCAAAATACAAGTTATCTCTTCATTGCACTTTAGCCACCATTTACTTTATGCCTTTTATTCTGTAGCAGCTATAGTTATTGTATCATAACAAATTTATCAAGATGGAGACATTTCCTGACCAATCACATGTAAAAACGTTTCACTTCTTCACAGTTTAATATCCAAATGTTAGCTTGTATTTTCTATTAAAAAACTACTACAACAAAAAAAAAAAAAAAAAAACACAGCTAACACTATAATGAGGACTTAATTAGGTTATTGAAAAGAGCTCAGCTGTGACAGCTTCAGTGGTCTTTGTTGGAAAGATTGGTACAGTCTGTTGGGGAACAGGCACATTGTCACATCTCTTACAGAGCTTTTCTGAGTAATATTTCAGTGTCAACAGTCTGGTGTGGAGTTTTCCACCTGTCTGCAAATCCTTAGGTCCCACAGGTTCCTCCATTGCAGACCATTGGGCTCAGATGGACCACTTGGCAGGTTCCTTCTCTTTCCCATCCCCAGCTAACCCATACCCTGTGCAACCTGGATGCAGACACATGGGAATCTAGTGGTGTTTGTAGATCCCTGAAGTCTCTCAACCCTGAATGATTTGGACCCCTATCGGCACAGATTTCTCTCTATGTAAAGCTCTCTGGATGTCCTGGATGTCTTGGATACTCCAGGACCTCTCAAATGTCAGTAGATGCATATGTGAATCTACTGAATTATGGTCCATGACCCACCAAGTGCCCTTTTAGAAGATGCTGTCTCACTCTGGTCATCTTGCACTGAACCCCTCTGGGAAGATGATGGGGAGGGACACGGAGCCATGCACTGCTTAGATATCCAAACACGTAACCTGACTGAGCAAATGGAAAATCCGCTTTTCAAGGGGAAAATCCAAAAAGAAGTCAGTCATTCTTGCAGGCCTGAGGACTTGTAAGCCCTGGACACTGGATATCTCCATCAACAGGTCAGGGTCTCAGGCCTCGGGCTCTGCTGATGCCAATACTTCAGGACAGTAATGGGAAAGCTTTCTCAGACATTCCATTGGTGATAGTCATCTTGGATACCTCCAGACACTGAGCAAAGCAGGTGATAGGCAAAGTGAATACAGTATTGTCTGATAACCAAGCACTTATGATCTTCTCCCTGGGCCCCCAATGAAAAAAAAAAAAAATTAATAATAATAATAATCCTTTTTTTTTTTTTTTTTTTTTTTTTTTTTTTCCAGCAAAGGAGCCCAAGAAGTGGTGAATACACTGGTTTCTAGGCAGACCTGGACTTCCTGCAAACCCATGTCAATATTTAGCCAGCAGAATCACAAGAGCTTGCTACTGATGAAAGCCAAATCCCTGCAGTAAGTTCTACAACCACACACCTACCAATATAGACCTGCTGGGGGGACTATCATGTGCTGGGTGTTCTTAGAGCTGGACAAACACTGAAGTGTCACTGGGTATAGTTCAAACTGAGGCTGATGTGGGAAGACGCCCACTGTTGGATCATACACATTGCCAGAAGGGTTTCCTGGAAGAAATTCCCAGTGGTGCTGGTGCTACCAGAGCTATTCCTATTGTATCGATAACTACACTCTCATAATTTCCTCAAGAATACTCCTGGGGGGAGTCACAAGGTAATCTTGAGCAAATTAGAGCTTCTGAGTGTTGCACTCAGCACCTTGAAATGTGATTGAAAATACTTTGTCTTGCTTATTTTCGTAGGGTCTTAGGATCATGGGAAAAAATGAAGTAAAGGGTGGTTATTGTCACTCAGATGGTATAGCCCATGTGTTTGCTGCAAAACAGGAGACTTACCATCTCCAGTGAAAGTCCAGTACACACTCTGTGATGATACAGAAAAAGTACAAAATATATTGGATAAGGTATATAGAGAAAACAGTCTTATTTGATACCACAGTGTTTCTACAAGACGAAAAGAAACAAATGCCTGAGTCTCAGAAAGTCTTTCTGCATTTTATTTTCATGACTTTTAATGCCAAGTGCACGTAAATTCTTAGTAGAAAAGACCAGAACCAAGCCTTACCACAGTTGTCCAACCACTAGGTTAGCCAGCCCAGGTTTTGTGCCACTTTCCCACCCAGTGAAACTGTATTTTGAATTGTACTGCTGAAATGATAAAACATGCTTCAACCTGAAAATGGAATTGAGTTTACTTCCTAGATGAGAGCTCTACAAATCAGGCTACTATAGACTATTTGGGGAAGCAGGAAAGCAACGTCACTTTCTCTTGCCAGCCTTTAGAAGCCTGTAAATGCTTTCTGGGGAGTTTGATCTTCATGGAGTGGTAGGCAGAATTTGAAAACCTGTCACAAGCTGTAGGAGAACTGGCTGTCAGAAACTGGTTCCATATTCACAGTAGAGAAATGAGGACAGGTAATTTTCAGGGAAACAGTGACTAAAGAGAGGGCAAGGCAAGAGGTAAGAGTCTGATGAAAAAGAGGTGGGGAATGTTCATGGGATTATGGATAAGTAGAATGAAGGGAAGAAAATAGAGGACTGAAAATAGCCATGCAGGAAAGCTACTTTTAGGATGTGAAGCCCAGGCAACTAGGTCTATATGAGACAAGCACAGAGACTGAGACTGGGACAGAGCACACACAAGACAGGGCAACCTGCCTTCTGTCACTAGTGGGATTCCCCAGGGCTCCATTTTAGGACCAGTCCCCTTCAATAGTTTCATAAACAATTTGGATGAAGAACTTGAAGGCTTTTTGAGCAAGTTCGCAGATTATACCAAATTGGGTGGAGCTGTTGAATCTGTCAAGGGTGGTGAGGCCTTGCCAAGAGATCTGGACAAATTAGAGAGCTGGGAAATCACCAACAATATGAAGTTTAACAAGACCAAGTGATGGATTCTGCACCTAGGAAGGGACAACCCTGGCTATATGTACAGAATGGCGGATGAGATGCTGGAGAGCAGCCCTGCAGAAAGGGATCTGGGGGTTCCGGTCCCAGCAAGCTGACATGAGCCATCAGCATGCCCTGGCAGCCAGGAGGGCCAGCTGTACCAGGGGGGTACATCAGGCCCAGTGGGGTACACCCAGGGGGGTGCATCAGGCCCAGCACTGCCAGCCGGGCAAGGGATTGTCCCGCTCTGCTCTGCACTGGTGCAGCCTCACCTTGAGTACTGTGTGCAGTTTTGGGTGCCACAATATAAAAAGGGCATAAAACTATCAGAGAGTGTCCAAAGGACGGCTACAAAGATGGTAAAGGGTCTGGAGAGCAAGACATATGAATAGCAGCTGAGGTCCCTTGGTTTGTTCAACCCAGAGCAGAGCAGGCTGAGCGGAGGCCTCATGGCAGCCTGCAGCTCCCTCATGAGGGGAGTGGAGGGGCAGGCGCTGAGCTCTGCTCTCTGGGGACAGTGACAGGACCCGAGGGAACAGCGTGGAGCTGGGACAGGGAAGGGTCAGGCTGGGTGTTAGGGAAAGCTTCTGCACCCAGAGGGTGGTCGGGCACTGGGACAGGCTCCCCAGGGCAGTGGTCATGGCACCAAGCCTGCCAGAGTTCAAGAAGTGTTTGGACAACGCTCTCAGACACATGGTCTGACTATGTTTTTGTTTGGGGGTGGTCCTTTGAGGACCCAGGAGTTGATCTTGATGATCCTTGTGGGTCCCTTTCAGCTCAGATATTCTATGATTCTTTTTCTTTATCTAAATAGCAATGATCACACAGGGGTAAGAAAGGCAGATGTGGTTGTGCACACTCTTCTCAAGAGCTGAGAGTGGAGCCCAAGGCTCCCAGTGTTGGCCATTGCTGGATTGACACTCAACGGAAACTACACCATCCTATATTCTGCTTATCCCAGTAAAACAACCTCCTGCTTCTGCTGTCAGCTGCTCTATGAGTTTAAGCAGTGGAGCTCTCTGCAGTCATTCCTAAAGCTTTACCCTGTGGGTTGCTTGTTCTGAGCTCCATGATTCTGAGCTTCCTGATTAAAATACAAGCAGTACTCATGCTGGTGCTGTGTGTTGAATACTTGACTGTGGATTTATTTATTTATTTGTGTGTGCATCTCTGTGTGTGTGTGCAATAAATATCATACGGATGTAATTACTGTCTATGGAGTTATTAATTGGCTTGTATATCCAAGAAAGTCAATTTGCTCAAGAAAAGGTCAGGAGACACGTTGTAGTGTTGCTTCTTCTGCCTTGTGACTCTGAGCAGAAAATGCTGTAAGATTTCAGTAAATCTCATTAAACTTCCAAATTCAAATCTACATTTTAAAAAGGTAGATTTTCACAGGCAAGGCTATGAACTTTCTGATTAACCTGCACGCACATACACACATAGAAGAGGATGGTAATATTTATCAAAATCAATGCGATTACAGACCAATTTGTGTTTCTATTATAAAATTGTTTTCATAATCCAGTCACAAATAAACCTCAGATGACCAGTCTTATCATGTGAATTCCAAACAAGGAAGAAGCTTTTTTTTTTTTTTTTTTTTTCCATCCCTTTGTAGGTGCTGTTGGGAGCCACCTGGCCAGAAGCAAAATGCTAAGGAGAGGAAAAGAGAAAGGGAAAAACTTAGATGAATAAAATGGTGGAGCCAGGTGATAGGGGTCCTCTACTTACAGTCCTCAACCAAAAACCCTTAACGTCAGTCCATTTCTTTTAAATCACTGTCCTGGTTTCAGTTAGGACAGAGTTAATTTTCCTCCTAGTAGCTGGCAGGGTGCTATGTTTTGGATTAGAATGAGAAGAGCGCTGATAACATGCTGATGTTTTAATTGTTGTAGAGCAGTGCTTACACCAAGCCAAGGACTTTTCAGCCTCTCTCTGTCCTGCTAGCGAGCAGGCTAGGGATGCAGCAGGAGCTGGGAGGGGACAGACCCAGGACAGCTGACCCAAACTGGCCAAAGGGGTATTCCATACCATCTGACGTCATGCTGAACAATATATAGGGGTGGCTAGCCGGGGTGGAGGGGGCGGCCAGCTGCTCGGGGATAGGCTGGGCATCGGTCAACGGGTGGTGAGCAATTGCATTGTGCATCACTTATTTCGTACACATTATTACTATTAATACTATTATTATTATTATTATTGTTGTTATTCTTTTCCCTGTCTTAATAAACTGTCTTTATCTCAACTCACAGACTTCACTTTCCCGTTTCTCTCCCCCATCCCGGAGAGGGAGGGGGGAGGGTGAGCGAACGGCTGTGTGGTGTTTGACTGCCGGCCGGGCTAAACCACAACAATCATCTGCTTAGATAGCTCAAACCCTGGCAGCCAAACTGCATGTGGAACTTCTCTGATGGTCATAGTGGTGAAATTGTTCTGCTCCTTCTCTGCCAACTAGGACTGTTACTGGATCTCCGTACGGAAGGTCAGCTAAGCTTGGAGGGTACCCTACAGGGCTAGGAAGGCAGGCAAAACAAGCAAAAGCAGGAACAGACATAGCCAGAGCATGAAGGACCACATCTTGTCCCTCTTTCTCTCTTTCTCAAACCCCAGGGATGTCACTAGAGAAGAGTAGGATATGCTAAGGCCAACAATGGCAGGCTGGCCCTAGGTGCAGGACTGCTTTCAGCACAGTCTTTGCTTCACTGAAATGCACTGCTTGACATACAGACCTCATTCTCTGCTGCCACATCCCCCAAGGACAGCATCACTTCCCCTGTCAGCAACAGCAGTGGGGGAGAGCTTTGCCACTGTTCCCTGCCCCTAGACAGGCACCATCCATGTTCTTAGCACATGCTTTGGGAACTAGTCAAGAGAGGAAGGCTACAAAAAAATAATAAAATGAAATAAAATAAAATAAAATAAAATAAAATAAAATAAAATAAAATAAAATAAATAAAATAACACAGAGATTTTCCTCTCTATAGCAAATTCATATTTGCTTGATCACTTCACTTCTGAGAATCTTCTGGACCTCAGTTTGACCTTGGTCTATGAGCAATTAGTCAGCAATGAAACAGCTTTGCCACTTTACAGACACTGAAGGGGGGAAACAGTCACCTTTGGGAAGAACAGAAGCTCAGCTGCAGATTTGGAAATGCCCGTATTAGCCTTAGGCACCTAAATAACTATGGGGATCTGATCCTAAATTGCAGTTCTTTCCTCATAATAATAAATACTGCTGGAGCTTTACCTTGTGGTCATATGGAATGGTTGTCACTGCACTGCACACACTCACAAGCTTTGAGAGCTGTGGGTTACCAGTTACCTTTAAAAGGCATGACTAATAACCACACCCTAGTTTTTGAGATCCAAATTCAGAGGAAAAAAAAATATATCAATTTCATGGTAATGTATGGCTGTTCATGAAGCCATACATGAAGCTTTTCTCTTTGCTTTGATATCTTTTTCATAGAAGTCATAACATGCACTTTTCTTGCAATAATGGCATACCATGAAATTCGCTCTAGTTTCCTGAGGAGGATCAGGTTAAAGACCTACTATCTCTGGGATTTATGCTATATTATTATGTTGTTGTTAAATTTGATAACAAAGTAGATAAAAAGCTAAATAGCAGGGCTTGCAATAGGAGAGAAATCAGGCTTAATTACATTGCAGTTCCTTAGAGTCAGAACAGCAAAGTAATAATACATTTGCATTTTAGCCAAGGGAATTCACATTTCATGTTAAAACAGCATCTTTATCTCCTCTGGTTTGTCTTGGTTCTTCACAATTCACACTGCTAGTGAACTATGTAGCTTTGGAGTGTCAATACATATTTTGAGTAAATTAGAGCTATGTATCGGTGAGGAAACGACTGTGGAATATTGTGGAGTACAATCAAAAGGCTGTATGTTTTTTGTTTGTTTGTTTGTTTGTTTGTTTTTGTTTTTTTCTGGAAATGTAGTGTGTCATGGAAATGGTAACACACTTCAAAACAGATTCCAAGTGGCTTACACACTATGCAGGTTCATTTCTGCATATCAACTGAGTATTGCTAAATTTAAATGGCCACTCTGATTTCTCTTTGATTGTTCACTCTTCATGAAGACCTAATTGTAAAATCAGCTGTGTATTTATAATTTATCAGTGTACCGAACGAACTAGATTTCCCCATCCCAGGAAATGCAGAGTGCCTTCACTCCATTGTCTCAGTGGGAGTTGTAGAAGTTCAGTACATCAGTGTATCTTGTTCTTAATGCAATCCGTGAGTTTTTTGTTGTTATTGTTGTTGCTGTTGTTTGCTTTACAAGAACAAGATAAGGTTCCAAATTCTTGTTCAAACACAGAAGAATGATAAGTTTTGCTAATATTCTCACTAATAAGGGAGCTGAAATAACAGGAGCTAATGTGAAGTCAGCCATTCACACTTTCGTAAATCATTCATGTAGTAAGCAGCTGGTGGTGCAAAAGTAATAGCACCCTCACTGCTACCCAGCTGATAAAACCCTTTTGTCTTCAATGCTGAATTTCACCCAGCTCTTCATATACTCAGATGAGATGCCTATTACCCACAGTGAAAAGGCAAAGAGAAATAAAACAACCCTGAAGTATATGGTTAAAAAGTCAATAATTAATTTATTCTTATTCCCTGCTATCTCTTATTGCAGCACAAAGCCTGAGTTGCTGCATTAGGTCAAAACACACAGTAGGAGATGAGGTGGGGGTGGAATGAGCCATGAGAGGTTCTTACAATCCATGTTGTTCATGCAAGCATGACAGCTCCCAGGTGGCAGGTACTTATTGACTGTTCTGCAGCTCTGGAGAGGCTGCACCAGCTTGGCTTTATGAGTTTTGCACAGCCAATACATATACACTCTCAGGATGAACTTATGACCCAGGAGACTCTAACATCAGCAGCAAGAATTTAAGCATAAATTTCCATGCTCTGTGCTGCTACAGAGCAAGAAAGACATGTTCAGCACCTGTACAGAATGGTGGGGTTAGGAGGGGATGGTCCTCATCTCTCCTTTCTTAGCTCTCTTTCAGACAGCAAAGGCTTGGCAAAGGAGAGGGAGAATGGACCAGGAGATATAACAGACAGGAAAAAAAAAAAAAAGAAAGAAAAGAAAAAAAAGGAAAAAAAAGTGCATATGAGTATCAGAAAAGGAAAAACAGCAAAGTATTGCTAAATGTAACAAGACAAAAACAAATCTTTGGCCTTCTACTTTGTTGCACATCTCCAAAAAGGAGTAACGAGACACCATGACGATTCTTTCTTTTTTGTTTGTCTGAAGTTGTCCCTAATTTAGTTAAAAATAAATGTTTTCGTCAAAAAATATGTTACTCAAAGGACATGTGAGCCCCAGATACAAGGATTCGCTAGCAGGAACTGTATAAGTAAACTTCTGGGGGTTATTGAAGCAAATATTGCTGATTCAGATGTCTCTTACACTTCCTCTGGGATCTGACCCTTTTATGAAAATTAAAAGGTTCTTGTCGGTGTGGAAAGTGAATGAACAGGTGACCCAAAGCTTTGGTCACCATCCTTCTTAATCATGGCAGTGTATCAAATGAAAGGAAAATGCACACACACTTATAGTACTGTGGTCAACCAACCATCTCTGTAAACCATCAGGCAACAATAACAGCCACCCCTTCTCCCCTTTCTGGATGGGTTTCACTTTCAGAAATTGCTGATTAAGAAATTTCCCAAAAAAATCGTGACCCAAAGCAAGAAGGAAAAGAACAGATTATATTTGTGATTAACAGTCTCAATCAATCTAACATAAATGATGAACTCAAGATCATTGGCAATAGAAATAGTTGACTTAACAGATGGCAGGCAGCTCCTGTCAGAGGAAACCATTTTGAACATGAGCTTAATTGAATGGTTCAGATCTGTATAAATTAACATGTTTTAAAACTGTATATTCTCAGGTGGATTTGCAGAATAATTTTTTACAGTTTTTTGGGTCCTTTCAGTGAAATACTTGTTCTCAGAAGTTCGTTCCCAATTTTCAAATGGTTATGTGTAAGAAAAATGAATGTACTGTCATCTGTCCTCAGCAATGAGGCAAATGCTTGCTAATGCAAGCTGCACTCTGCTTCTGGTGCTTGTGTTCTTAAGTGTACTTCTTACAGAAATTCTGTTGTTTGAGCAGTTCCTAGGGGCAAACACCTGCCTATATGAAATTTTATTAGATAAATAATTTGAATATTCAGTAACTGCTCCCCTTGAAGATATTACAGTAAAATGAATAAATAAATAAATAAATAAACAATTAGGTTGTTCTCTGCTAACCCTTTTTCTTGTTTGTGCGTGTGTGTGTGTGTGTGTGTTTTGTGTGTTTTTTTAGTCTATTGTGGATTGCTATATGTATGTGACAGCACATCAGTTCAGCCACAGAAGCTGTCCTTTCTAAGAGAACTGTTATGAACACCCAAATAATTCTCAACACCAGTCTGAGGCTGTGCCTCAGCATAATTGTTCATGAGAGCAGTAAACAGATGCTGCACATTACACTGACATTTGCAACAGAAGCGTGAGCGGTGCGGGTTTCCATATATTATGGCGCAAATCGTGTGCTGTTCCTGTGAGATAAAGTGAAAGGAATTCAATACAGGTAGAAGAGTATGAATGGGATTTATTCTTTAGAAAACCTAAGGTGGAGAGAGGTCCAGCTCTACTTAATTTATCAAGTTTATAAAAACACAAGAGGATAGGGTGGTACAATGGTGAGCCCTATTCTCCAGTGCTTCACATCATGCACACACAATCTCAAGGCTGAAAAATTCCCCAGAAATGAATATTTAATGCAAAAGGAGACAAACTATCTGTCAAAATCCCCTACCTTCCATGAGTTGTTTCATTTCAGTACAACATCAGTATCTCATTTCAGACCAAATAAATCCTCAAAATATGCCTTTATTAAGATGGCATCCTGGCCTGACCCTCTGCATGTCTGTGAATCTTCTCATGAGCTATATTTCCAGCTGCTCTACTGTCTATTTCTGCCACTTCTACATTCCAAATGCTCATTTTTCTATTGTTTTTGCCAAGGTCAAAATGGCTTGAGCTAGGCATGATAGAGCAAGAAAACTGGCCTCCTGCCTGTAATTTGACATCAACCAAAGAACCTTTCTGATTATGAAAAGACTCTCTTTATTTCAAGTTAATTAATATTAATCACAGGTGATGGGCCAAATTCCCTACTGGCCTAAGGCATTCCAGTTCCACCAGCTCCAAGGCATTTGTATGCCCATCTATCGCTTGTACATTTCTGAGGAAGTTATTGTAAGTTAAGTGAGAGTATTGATTTATGGCAAACGCTTTGCTCTCAAATAGCTGCCTAAGTAGCTTAACCCTTATTTCAGCAGTATTTTGTTTGCTTTCAAACATAACTTTGCATTTGTAACATCTCTTAAGTCAAACAAATTGTAAACATCTTGTAAAAACTCCAGGCCCTATACCCTTGGCAAAGGACTAAATACTTATTTATGAATGTCTTTAATAAAATTGAATCAGATTCTATACTCATTTATACTAGACAACCACTCATGCCAGTGTAGACAGCATGAGAGGAAAGTATATGGTTGTGACATGACTCCCTGTGAGCCAGAGGTGAAATTACCTTGTTTTTTCTTCAGAGCATGGACATTGCAAGACATCTGAAGACTGCAGTAGTCAAAAGCAAGATTTATCAGAGTGTGAAAAAAATAAATGAGGAAAAAAAAAAAAAAAAAACCTCCTTTAATGGCATACGCTCAACATTGGGGTGAGACAGAATAAATTAAAAGGCTGGAAAATAAATCTCCCTCCTCAACATGCCCTTCCAAGGGGCATCTTCTCTTCCAGCTTTACTTTCCAGTCCAGCAACTTTCAACATCTTCCTGGGCTACTGTAACTCTCATAGAGTATATCTTCTGGCTCCCCAGGAAAACCAAAGGCATTGCTTTTGGCCTGCATCTGGCAAGATGCGGACCAAAAAACAGCCAGACACCGCTCATCTTGGGATCCCACAAGTTTTTGTGCCACTGCCACCATTCCCTGCTGGAGGTGTTGCTAGCTCCTCTTCTGCCCCATGCAGCCTTCTAGGAGCTGCTCCCTGATAAGTCTGCCCAGCTACTCATGGAAAAAGCTGTGCTGCTCTCCCCCTCTTTGTGGGACCAGCTACTGGACCCTCATTTTTGTAGTCAAGGCAATGCAAGTAGTCCTATCTTCCTGCTGCCTTGTTACACCTCCTAGCAAAACATAATATACAGAATATTTACAGTAAACTGTGCCCAAAAACAGTTCTGCCATCTGTCACAGCTGTGAATAATGAGTTCTTCATACTTCCATAGTTATACATTCAAAGATCTCCCCATAATTGCAGATATTAATAAATGTGGACACCTGGCATTCCTGTGACAGCTGTATTAATCCCAGTTAACAGATGGGGAAAATACGGTGTGAAGATATCAAAGGCAGATTTTAACTTACCTAAAGACACCTACCTAAACATAAGGCACCTTGTCTACTCTGCTTAGCCAGGTACTGTCTTTAGCCTATAGAAAGAGACACAGGCACCTCCAGAGGGCAGCTTATCACACCTCTTCTGGACTCCAGCCTTTGGGATATAGTATCCTCTGGAAATGCTCGCCTGCGTTCACTGACTGCACAAGCAGGCCCGATGTGAAAACTCCAATCAGACAGCTCACTTTTAGATGTCTAAAATTAAGTGAGATGATTTCATACCTGAATTACCACTGGGAAGTCCTTTAGAGTGCTGAACAGGGGCGCGCTTCCCAGGTTTAAAGGGCAAGTGGAATGGCCACAGCTCCTCTCCTGGAGAGCACCTGGGAATAGGGCAGGTCCCAGCCACCACCATGATCAACACACAGGGATGAAGCAATGTGTGCTGTGGGGGTTTTGCCTTTTACTATGGCTACTGACAGCTGATCATAAAATGTACAGTCTTTGGAAACCAGTGTCTTCTTGGCAGGAGGAGGATATAAAACTGAAGGGAACAAATTGGAGAAATTGAGTTAAAAGGAAGCAGAGAGGACTAATAGAAGTACAGCAAAGGTTTCTGAGTGCACCAAGTGGACAACCATTGAAAGCTACTCAAATCTTTCCTACCTCCATGTGCAACTGGTTTTGTAGGGAGGATAGGTGGCAAGTAGAGTTGGTCAGGTTAGCCTATACACTTGTGTGCTTTGAGAGAAGCATGATCCAGCTCAGCTGGCACTGAGCTACAAGTCAGAAGGTCTATACTTGGTTCCCAGCTCAGTCAGTGACCTGAAACACCATTGCCACAGACAGATCCTTTCCCTTTTTATGCTTCACCTTTCCTGATTTACTGAGCAAGGGTAGTTTTTCTCTAACCTTCCTTTATAAAATATTCTCAAGTTGAGTAAAAGGAAAAACTCATCTGCCGAGATAAAGGTTTTAAATTTACATCTCTAATACTTTCTGTTATAATCACTTGGGGAAAAAAGTTGTTGTGTTTTACTTTTTGTTTTGAGTTTTCTACTTTTAGAAATGGCAAAACGCTATACCACCAGGAACTGTTGCTACTTGCTAAAACAGAATTCAGGTATTCTCCTGGTGAAGTGAATAGCAAATTCCCATTGATCTATTCTGTACCAAAATTGAGCCAACTGTGAGCTGTGTGGTTTGCTTCCAATGGAGACCACTGCCAAGGATAGCAATATTTTCTGCATTGTGATTTGCAGTAGAATTAGAGGTATCTGGAGTATAGGTAGCACAACAAATTTATTGCATTTGGCCCTGACTTCTCCCCCATTCTCCCTCCAGCAATGTGCAAACGTCCCTTGGCTGCTCTGTGCACAGATTTATCAATCAGAAATTGAATGATGGGAGCATAGCACTGAGGGGTTTCATTCATGTCGTGGGTGTGTTTGGGCAGTTGCAACAGCTCTTAATTTGTTTGCCAAGTACATTTTCCTCATCCTTCCAAGGAGTCTGTTTCAAAAGAAACTTACCAGGGGCAGCTTCACTGAGGTGCAACAGTGCCTAAGAGCATGACAACCTAGGACAAAGTCCTTTCCCCACTGATATCAGCAGGAGTTTTGCTGTCAAGGGAAAAGTCTTGGCCTTCTATCTTTGGTCCTGGTTTTATCTAGTTGTTTATCAGCATAAAGGATTTTTAGGCCTCTCCAAAAACCTGAGGACAAGGGAAAAACTTATTTTTTGTTGAGTCCTGTGACAAGGCTTGAAATTGTACTATGATGTGATTTATCACTTGCCATAAGGCAGAGCAAAATACATATGAATGACTGATTTGCATCTCACAATTTTCAGGTTATTTTCCAGAAGACTGTATTGCTGGTTCTGCCTTTTCCTGGCTACAACACTCTGTATTAACAAGGAAATAAATAGGAGGCTTATATGGTTAGCCAGATACAAAGTTAAAAAATGCTTTACAAAACATCACAATGTCAAACGTGTCATTTCATATACAGTAAGGACTGCGAAGAATGGGAAGCCATGTGTTCCAACAGGAGTCTGGAGTGAAAAAGCAGCAGGCTGTTATTAATGAGAAGTATAATTTTTTGCTATAACCTGCGATATTTTCAGTAGGTAAGGCATATATGATATACTTCAAAATAGTTATCATGCTACTTTAATTGAGAATAAATAGCAAAAACTTACAGCTTGTTACATATTGAATGAAAAGACATTTTTGGAGCCACCTTTTCTCAGCTCCCAGATGTGCTCCCACATCCATGTGTTTGCTTCCTGTGAATGCTTCAAAGAGTTAGGCTATGTAGTGCACAAAGCCATTCATATGCACAAGAGTTACCAGCTTAATGCAGTTAGAATTTGAATTTTTAGGCATGCATGGCAATTTTCTCCGTTTCATCTCTCCCAATGCCATTCATTTCAGTGAGGATGATCTGCAAATTTACAATTACATTTAAAAGGAATTATTAGGGGTATGAGTCAGTGGAATCTGAAAAGCTGTTCACCAAATGAAGGTGTTTACCTTATGGTGAGAAAAACAGTTATTTCAATGGGCTACAGTGGGAGCTTATACACATAGCTCATAGCTCACAGTACCTTTTGCTTCAGCCTACCACATCCAAGATTCACACAGAGCTGGTGGCTTATGGCAGAGAACGTAGAGAAGATATGTGCCCTTCAGGAACTGCAGACGGAGCCATCTCAGAGCATACCAAATGGCTATAGATGTCTGTGAATAGTAACTGAATCAGAACCTAAGTTTAAGAGCCTGGATCCGAATCCTTCTCTTAGTGGGTAGCATTTTTATGGGACATCACAAAATCGCAACCTGAGCACCATAAAATTTTCAGAGCCAACATTTCTCCCTGGAATTTCAGGCAGAATGCCAATACCTCCCTTATAAATTAAAACAAAAATACAAAATGCACAAACTATCACTGGAGTCTTAAAAGTTTCTGAAAGTCTTCCAAGAACCCACCAGGAGATGAAGAAAGCTGGATCAAATTTCCATTAAATGCATATTCATTTCTAAGTTTATCTAAAAATAAACTTTTTAGCTTTGTCCTCATGCTTCAAAAGCTGTTGAAACTAATTTTTTTCATGTATTGTGTGTACCCCTCATTGTGATGGGGTGGGTAGTCATCTTGTTTGCTTGAGTGAAACAAACAGCTGACATTATTGGTACTAAACAGTGTATAACTTGGTTTAATTAGGAGTCTTCGCAGTATTTTTAACTATAGGCAATTGAGAGCATCAGTACAGAATATAAGATTAAGCTTCAGATGCTAGTAATTTATATGGAATCCCTAAAAAAAACATGGTGAAATTGCCTTTGAACACGTAGCATTCAGAGGTTGAAAACCTGGCCATGATGAAGAATATTTTCTAAGATATTTAATATTAAATTGAAACTTAGAGTTGGTCTGAAACAGAATTCATTTGGTCAGAGTTACCATAAGCAGAACTGACTCCTAAGAATTATCCCATTGATTCCAGTGCAGAGGTCCCAGGAAAGCGTGGTAAGATCCACTTTGGCACTAACCTCCCTCTGTCCCTCTGCACCTGGCAGACAGTGCTCTGGAGATGGTGGGGAGATGAATGTAAAGAAGAAGAAAAAAAAAAAAAAAAGCAAAATATCAGAAATATCAAAAACTTGAGGTTTTTAGCCACTTCCCCCTGCTTTCCAAAGGGTGGACCACGCAACCCACTATAGATGTCTGGGTCATCTAGAGGTTTGTAGAGGTAGTGCCTCTGAAAACTGACACTGAACAGGATGCCACATAGGGGTAGCCAGAAAACCTACAGGGCTCGAAAATCCTTCCTGCCCTCACTGAAATTTCAGTGAAATTTGAGTGAAATTTCAGCTGAGTGAAGCTGTACAGGTGAACTGAACTCTAGCCCTTTGAAGGCTGCTTGTTGGCTGTGTTCATGCCATTTTTATAATAGACCACTGGTAATAGAGAGTACTGTTTCAAGAAGGGAGTGATGGGGGTTTGACTCCTCCTTCAGAAGGAGAGGGCTCGAACCTGTATCCCTGTATCCCCAGAATTTGCCCTCTAGAGCACATTACAGACCCATCTTTTAGGGTTGTGGTGGGAGGAAAGGAAGACAGAGGGTGTTTGCCTGGCCATACCTCAGCCTGGAATATTAGACTCACATGGTTAAAAGAAAAATGTGAAAAGGACTATAACTAACTTCAACCCACTCGTTGAAAGATTTCTATTCAAACAACACGCCTTGGGTTTCTGGTCCCTCACCTCCGGGTGATTGCTCCAACCGCAAAACTGTTGTGTAAATGTTGTGCACTGACACTAGTTTCTCTGAAGATTCAAATTAACACATACAGAGGCTAACTTCAGTGCCTGGCAAGCTTTCAGGTTGGCCACAAGGTGCCTATTGATTTTGAGCAGATGAGCATTATGTAATGCTGCACTGTTGTTGAGGCAGAGATGCTTAAATTGCTTTTAAACACAACTGTAGCCAGGAGTTTTAAAGGTATGGATTCAATTCTTTGCAATCAAAGCTCTACGACACAGAAATTTTTTAACACCATTGTTTACTTAAAAAAATAAGCTATTGCAGAACAGGCCTTTCAAGCTCTGCTGCAGGTAAACCAACAGAAACAAAGAGAGGCCGTATGGCTCATTGCCTCTGGAAGAGAGCGCACTGCAAACACTGCTTGCAAATATTGAATGAAGTGAAGTACAAAGGAGCATATTAATGAAGTCAAAGCAACATCACCGAACACTGAACTCCCAGCATTAATTAATTACTCCTATTGAAAAAAGATCAAACATTTAAAGAACTGTATATGAAAAAAAAACATCATGCAACAGGAACTTTATATATGTATTAGATAAGGTGATGCAGATATTATCAGTTTCACATGGGTGTCATGGTCACACCAATCTACTGATGAGTACTGTGTAAAGAAAAGCTGACTAAGTGAAGTTTGAGTTCAAAGAGTATCTGTTATGACAATGGAAATCAGCCATGAAGTCTGTTTAAAATACATGGTAAAGATGTCATAAACTTGGCAACAGGGGACTTCAGTTCTTGAAGAAAGCATCAGCAACCCCTGCAATGTGCCCAGAGTGTGTATTAGATCCTTTAGAAAAGCTAAAAAAAAAAAAAAAAGCTGTTCTGCAGTACATAGCAACTGCCTTCCTCCAATGTGGGGAAGTGTTATTACATTCATCATTGGCTCCATTTCTTTCTCTGTTGTCGGCAACAACTACATCTGTCTTAGCAACTCAGGATATTATTAGGTAAACTCTGAACACCCTCCAAGGCTCTCAGGGCATCAATATATCTGTCACATTTCAAAATCATCAATTTCATGTAAAGAACTGACTCTTCCCAGCATCACAGCAGGGACCGTGACAGCAGCTGCTCAGGGCTGGCAGCACTGTCCCCACTGCACAAGCCTCCCCAGGTCACCTTCCCAGCCTGGCAGGGCAGCTTGCTCACCTTTCCCAGCCACCACCACTGCTTGTTCAAGGGCTCTCCCTGTATCTGGCTCCCCTGTAACCACGATACAAGGGAGACATTGCCCCAGGGGCCTCATATTTGCTCTGAGGAGCAAAGTATAATGGAGCATCTGGTGCCGTACAAGTACAGGCAGGGCTGTGGGCAAGACTGGGGCTCCCATGGCTCAGGAGCTGCTGACTGGGGATGGGTACACTCATAGCTCAGACAAATAAAGGATGAAATGTGTGGTGTAAATGCCCAAGGACATTTGCCATCACGTCTTCAGCACCAAAAGCAATTAAACAGGCAGACTGCAGCCCATCCCCAGAAGGCTGCTCCAGGCAGTGCCCTATAGGCACCAAGAGCCCTCAACCTCCTGCCCTGTCTTTCTGCTGCAGCCACTGCTGGCTCCCCACAGCTCCCTGCAGACCTGCAGCTCCATCCCCAGGCCACAGCTCTCTCTCCTGGTGAAGACAATGCTTGGCTTCTTGGGCCTCAGGATGAAGGAGTCAGAAGCTCTCTGGCAGCAAAGGCTTGGATTTGTAAGTGGTGACAATGTCCCGAACAAACTGGACTACTATTGTCCTACTGTGACAGCCGAGCTCCCTTTCTTTGGAGAGTTTGTCATTGCAAAAAGTGTCTCCTGGGAAGTACTTTGTCTGTGAAGGCTGACATCTGCTTATCATCTGAAAACTGTTTGGGTCTCTGTGGAGGCAGATGCTTGTTGATAGTGGCAAACAGCAAACACATACACAAAAGCCTTCACCTTTGCTCACCTATGAAAATCATTGCAGCACTTAACATTCATAACTAGCCCAGACAATGACATAGATAGGAATTTGAGATTTCAAAAGAAGTCTTGGGAATCTAAATGATTTCTGTAAACATCTATCATGTTATTGATGAAGGAAAGGAGCATACTGTGTTTCCTGAAGCCAGAGGAGACTCAGAGTACCCATACACTTAATAAAAAAATCTTTGTCTTCTTGTCAGTCAAACTGACTCCAAAACTCTTGCTGAATATTACAGTAGGAACATTACAGGAGAATAAGATACAACTTTAATGACTTGATTGGCTTTTGTATATATATTACATTTTTCTCAAACACTATTCTGACTCCTTAGAAATGCTAGTAGGAGCAGTATTGCTGAAGAAGTTATGACCTTTATTGCTGAATATTATAATATTAAATAAGCAATAAGGACAAAAAATGCATGTAGCAAAGAAAATGAAGGCCTGACATTACTCCACTGATTCCTTCGTAGTTATAGGAAAACATGAATTTGCACTGGTATGCAAACACTGGTAATGAGGTGAAAGTTTCAATGGTTCTCTGTCGTACAGTAAAGAAGCTATCATGGACAAGATGAGATTCTCTAAATGACTGGACTGTCTGTTATGATGGCTGCAAAACTGAAATTTAGTTCTATATGCTGTTTCTTTTGACACTGCACCTCATTTTGTTCCCTGGCACCCTGGCATAAACCAGAGTTATTAAGGCTACTTCAGAATAAAACTAGCATAAAAGAACGATATTCTTGCTTGCAAAAAGTACGTGTTCTCAATATGAACTGGACTTCAGTAGAACAATACACATAAAGAGATAAATTTGGAAGTCAGTTACCTTGTTGAAAATTATAGACTACACTCAGAATAAAATGGTAAAATACAAGTGCTTATACTCAGAATATAAATGAAATACCTAAATACATAAATATATATATATATATAAAAAAAAAAGCATCCAAAGTCAAAAAGTTTGTCCTTTGTTTTCTGAACTACACTGAGAACATAAGATATTTCAGCTTTCCATGATAATCGGGTCACAGAGCCCACATAAAAATTGCCTTAATATCTGATACCTTTTGCATAGTAAGACATTCATATTGTTGAAATACACACAGCAGGCACACATTAATGAGTCTGTTGATAGTTATTAATACTGATAGAGTTGTTGCTGAGCTAGATTAGGGCATATTCTTATCAGCAGGTTTTACTCTGAAAAGGAAAGAAAAGAAAGAAAGAAGGAAAGAAAGAAAGAAGGAAGGAAGGAAGGAAGGAAGGAAGGAAGAGACAGAAAGTGAGAAAGAAAGAAAGAAAGAAAGAAAGAAAGAAAGAAAGAAAGAAAGAAGGAAAGAAAGAAGGAAAGAAAGAAAGAAAGAAAGGAAGGAAGAAAGGAAGGCAAGAGAGAAGGAAGGAAGGAAGGAAAGAAAGAAAGAAAGAAAGAAAGATAATGGGTAGAAAATATAAACTGGAAACTAACATCTGATTTAATCCTGGATGGGATGCTCGAAAACAGAGACATCACTGAAATCTCTGTTTATTGAAGTGAACGTTGTGCAATGTCCTACAAATTCATTCCTTGTGCTAATCCGTAGTCCTGGAATTGAACCACATGTATTCTAATAAAATATTGTGGGTTTAAATAGTTAATTAATTATTCTTCAGATGAGAACATAATGAAATTAATTTCTTGAAATTCAAGGAATCCCACAGAAGACAGACTGAATTTTATAGTTTCCACATTTGCCTTCCATTCTTCGGCATGCTCTCCCCTAGTTTTCTCCAAGAAATTAGTTCATGGGCTTCAGCAGAATACTCTTCCAACAGTTGCACTGGGGAAGATGAAGTAAAACTTCTGTTAGATCAGGGATGACATGAAATTTTTATCTGGATTAGCAAAATATTCTCCCTGGATGGACACATTCACACATTGCTTTAACTGTACTCCCTCATGGCATTGTGGGTTTTGTAATTTCATTTAGGTAGCAATAAGAAGTACAATAAGATTTCACAGGAATAAGAGCATATTCTGCTCTGGGATCCCAGAGCCAGAGTTATAGATTATGCCAAAGGTGAGATGCCAGACTTCACTGAATTATTTCATATGAGCATATTCTCAAATTCAGAAGCTGATAGAAAAAGACAGATCAAAGTCTCCTCAAAATTGTCTTTTTGGATTTACACGGCCAGCAATGTTCCAGACTGAAATGTTGTATGATCGAGCATGCTGCAGATTACATCCACCAGGAAACAAATCTAAGTAACATGGTCCTGAAGTTGACCCGGACAGAACTGTGTTCATAACTTTGGGAGGTCAATACTTCTGTCAAATCAAGTGAATGCTATGTAAATACAACCTTTCTCAATCTCTTGGACAAAAGTCAATTTTAAATGTTGCAATACCTTCAGAAAAAGAAATGCTATAACCACGTTTGCATTACTTACTGGCTTCCTTGAGATGGCATCCCCCCAGGAAGTGTGTTATTCATAATCTCCCCATTTTCAATGACTGATTGCAAACACCATGAAAGAATGCAGGTATGATTGTGCATTCAGGAAGGTGCACCACCATAACATATAGAAACAACAACAGGTCTTAATTTTTCCTTGTCTCAGCAGAAATGTCCAAATATGTTACTGTATGGAATTGCTTTATGTTTGACAGTAAGATCAGTTTGGCTAGATGGGCTGGTTAATTCAGTTAATGATGGTCTGGAGTGTTCTCTGCTCTGTAACAAAGCATCGTGGAGTACATTACTCTTTTGCACTTTACTGTAATGACTTCCTTGCTGGCCTCAGCTCTTTTTTATATGCTACCTAAACTCACTGACAATGTCTACACTGCTAAATAAAAGAGGGCTAGGATCTGACTGAGCTCCCACCCTGTAATGTCTTGGCACTGAGTGTCTTGTACCAGTGATGTCTTGTACACAGTATAAGACTTCCCTAGGGTAAATATGTCTTGGGCAGCAAGAGTTGTGAGCCATAACAGAGCTGGGGAATGAGATAACAACTAAGCAGTGAATTGTTGGAGTGACCTTCTTTCATTTAGTCCAGACTTATGAATCGGTGATATTTGGAGCCCTGCATATGTGATTGTGCTGCTTTTGTACTGATATCAATATACTATAGTTTGTAACCTAGCTAACAAGGTTATAATGATGTCTAATCTGGGTGCTACATATCTTAAATTTCAGGATCTCTTATGCTGAGGATGGGTGAATATTAAAGTCATTCGTGCAGACATAGTAGAACATACCAGGACTGCTGCAAAATATAGCCAGGCACTATTACAAAGAATGAGGGAGACAACTGTATTCTTTTTCAATGACTGCTTTACCTGTCTCTGTTTATGTGCTTGACACTTTTTGTTTGACTGCATGAATTTAATCTTGAGCATCTGTTAGGAGGAGTACTCATTTTAGTCAAATAGAAGTTATTGGACTCACTACAAGGATAAATGGGTGAAATTAAAGGGCCTCTGTTATATATAAGATGAGAATAGCTCCTCTAATGGTCCCTTCTGGGCTTAAACTTTATGAATCTATGTTTCATTTCCTGCTTGCTCAGTGATAGAGATAAGATATCTCCAGGGGAAATACCAAGAGTCCTTCAGAGAACAATAGGTAGGCTATTAATCTGAAAGTGCCTACCTGCCTGGTTCAGGCTCAGGTTAACAAGCTTATTGTCCCACTTCTATGGCTTGTGATCAAAGGACATCCATCTGCTAAAAAACCTTCCCAGAGAAGAAGTAAAGTGGAGAGCAAAGCTACTTGGGGAAGGGCAATGTGGGCAGACAGTGAGGCAGTAACTGTAGGAGATACTGTCCATCTTGGTCCAAATATCATAGGTGCCCAAACCAAATATAATAAAACCTATAAAGCAAGCTGAGGTGTGGGTAAACCTCAGTGCTAGTTTAACTACACTCCTCACATAGTTACATTTGCAGAAAACAGTTATAAACTGTGCTTTAGAAGGTTGTTTTGAATCACTGTTAGCAGCAGCTGCTGGCAACTTTGAAAGGATAATTGCCTCCAGAGACCAAGCCCACTTGGATCAGCCAGAAAGCAGAAGCCAGTCCTAGTAAAAAGAGTGTTTGAAACACAGTCAGTCCAAAAGTGGTTGAACTGCAGTGTTTCCGTGGGGATCTATAGAGTCAGAGTGACCCAAAGCTTGTTAACCTGCAGTTAACACTCAAAGGCTGCAAAGACTATACAGAAATAAGTTCTAGCAATGCCTTCCCAAGCCACAGTGAAAGGCTGACCAATGTACTCAGAGCCTTCCTAACCTATTCCCTGTCGTCATAACTCACAATACCATGCAACACACTTGGTCCTGCTGCTTAGCAATGTACCATCTTCTTGGCCTAATTGTTTTGTCCATCTGAAATTACTAAGGTACCAGCTACCACAGCTAGGACATAAACATCTCAGGAGGTGAGGTTCTTCCTGGACCTTTGCTGGAAGATGGCATACAATGTGGTATGATGTTATGAGCCATATTCTGGATCCTCATACACAGAGAGAAAAATATTTGTAACACTCAAGTTAAATGTTCAGGACATATATGTTACCCAAGATATATAGGCTAATTACCCAGCCAGTGTACATACTGACAATACTTCAGTGCACTAACATGGCTTTCAGCACAGATTATAAATCTTTCCCTGGACCCTGGATACTTGTAATTACTAATCAAGTCCACTGTTAGCAGGACATAGGTTTGTTAATTTACAGCTAACTCAAGTATGCCTAGATTAACTGCCATAAGCTCTCCATTAAATCATAGGCATATTCTAACAGAAACCATCCTTACCCCTCCTTTGATTTCACATGTGGATCCCATAGTCACCTGAGTGATCTTTCTGAGATCTGAGCACAGGCAGGCTATATACTCTCTCTCAATTTGTCTTTGCTTTTTGAAAAATTTTTGCCCTTCCCCAAGGAAGAAATACACTGGTCCCATGCTACCTTCTTTAACGTTGTCAGTGACCAGTCCTGCTATTAGTTTTGTTATGTATCTCACCATTTCTCTCTGTTTCTTTTACCTGGAACCATTCCACATCTCCCTCTTCTCTTGTTCCTTAGGAAAGACCAATGAGATATAGTCCCAAAACCAAAGCCTCAGTAGACTTACATGCTTACAGTGTTTCCTTTCCTCATGGTATATGTGAGCCCTCTTCCCTTAAAAGAGTGCAAGGTAGTTGAAATCTGTCCTTTATAAGCAATAAAACTGTTTATAGCGCTTGCAGGGATGCCTGCCAAGCAGGGTTATACTGATATGTCAGCAGCTCTGTTATGATAGCAGACTGTGGATATTTCGGTTCAAAGGTCACAATATCCTGTCAAAAAAAAAAAAAAAAAAAAAAAAGAGAGAGATAAACTTACATTATGTGTGGAGTGTGTTTGAACAATCTATCAGTAAAGAGAAAGGATGCAGAGAGGACGCTAGGTAAGTACTGTCAAATTATATGAACTTTTATTTAACCTTTGGCAGCATAGTGCAAGAGGCAGGGACTGCCTGGGAGGGTGTAACAGGGCAACTTGGACGTATCCTTGCTTCCATCCAATTTTGGATGGAAGTTGCTTCATAACTCCATCCACGGGGATCCAGTTATGTCTAGAACTTACTAATGGCCTCAAGTATGGCAATGGGGAGTTTAGTAACACCATCACCAGGGCCAATATTAGATCTGTCGACCCTTCCAGGTCCGAAGTAACAAATTTTGATATTTTTTGCCAGTGCATCCAGCATTTCCACAGATGACTCATTTGTATGAGTAGTGCGAGCCAAAATTAAGTTCAAACTCTGCACTCATATCAATAGTGTAGGAGGTTGGGGATTTTTTAGGATCCTGCCTAAGCAATGTCGTATGTAGTTTGAAAAGGATGAATTTTTAAGTCTTTCATGTAGCTCTTATTTCTCTTAGCTACAACCTATCCCTAAAACACCACCCTCCTCTGAGGTATTCAGCACCACACTGGCTTCTTCAAGCCCAAATGCTGACAGTTATACTCATCCAGTGAGGGAAAAGAGACAGAACCATGTTACTTATATAACCAGTTGTCACTTAAAGATGTTGAAAATTGTCTTATGCACCTTTCTATAAACCAATAATCTCACATATATGTACACTGATAAACTGGGATTCATTTTGAGTAATTACAGTATGGAAGGAAATCTTCATAAGATTCCAAATAAGTAATCAGGAAATGGTTTATTTAATCCATTAGTGCAGTTCACTTCCAATTGTCAGTTCAGTTCTAAATGTGGGTATCTTCCAAGCCACCAAGTGACTAAGAAAACAGTGCTGCTGGTGGAGGATTAGTCACTATGTTGTGATGTGTTTCTGTACATGCCTTATGGATAGATTTCTGTGGGTTGAGATAAACTGCATGTTGCTGACACACTCTCCAGCATGAATATGTGTGAAGTGAGAGAATATATTTGAGTCTTCTTGTGTCATTACCCATAGGGCTTGGGACTAATCTCTGAAACTGGTTTTGTCATGGTATAATGCCATTATCTATGCTGAAATGGCTTAATGTTTGAGCCTAAATTTGCTTATGCCTGTTTTGGCCAATAGTCAGAGGCTTTCAGATAATAGGACGCCTGGATTTGGGAAGCTGTCTCTGGGGATGCAGCTCTGGAGTTCAAAGTCCCAGTCCTGTCTTTGCCTTCACCCAGGGAACCTGATCTCACATCTCCTTGCATTAACTGAAGATTCCCAAAAATTAATGCTAGAACCACCTTCCTGCATGAACAGACCATGGCATAAGATTGGCCAGGTTATCCCTTTTCATAGTAAAATATGTCAGAAGGCTTTTGTAGGCTTTCCTGTGACTCATTCTTTCAGATCAAAGAATATCCCTGTTTGTAGTGGCAAAGGGGGTCTACCCTGCACCCAAGATGTCCACTACCTATAGCCCAGCCAGAGCCCCCTGCCTCGGTTCATGCAGGAATTGTGTAGTGTGGCAATCTTCCAGACAAAATCCTTTTACTGCCAAGTCTGCCCACTCTCCTCTCAAATGCAGCACTGTTCCTACACCGTGGCTTTTGTACAATTCTCAGTGCATCATTCCAGCAGGAACTAGAGCTCAGCAAGAGTATCACTCAGATAGAGATAACTTTGAAAGTTGATTGCATCTTTGTTGTTTGGACATCAAGGCATTTAACAGTCTGTACAGAGCTTAGCTCACCCACAGGTAGAGCACAATTATAATGCAGACTTACATTTAGACTCAACTCTAAATCTGTAACTATAGCTCTGTATTTTCTCAGTGATTCCCAACAAAAAATGTGATAGATGAGAAGAATAGCTTTGCTCTTCCCAAATGCCACCCTTGAAAATTCAAGCCGGGGTACCACTATGAATTTGACTTTTCCATTTCATGCAGCAGAAAATGCAGCAGAATCATAGAATATCCATAGCAGTTGGAGGAAACCACAAGGTCATTGAGTCCAACTTCTTGGTCCCCAAAAGACCACCCAAAAAATCAGACCATATGTCTGAGAGCATTGTCCAAGCACGTCAACAACTCCAGCAGGCTCAGTGCCTTGACCACTACCCTGGGGAGCCTGTCCCAGTGCCCGACCACCCTCTGGGTGCAGAAGCTTTCCCTAACACCCAGCCTGACCCTCCCCTGTCCCAGCTCCATGCCGTTCCCTCGGGTCCTGTCGCTGTCCCCAGAGAGCAGAGCTCAGCGCCTGCCCCTCCTCTCCCCTCGTGAGGAAGTTGTAGACCATGATGAGGTCTCCTTTCAGTCTTCTCTTCTCTAGGCTGAACATACCAAGGGATTTCAGTTGTTCCTCATATGCCTTGCCCTCCAGACCCTTCACCATCTTAGTTGCCCTCCTTTGGACACTCTCTGACAGTTTTATGCCCTTTTTATATTGTGGCACCCAAAACTGCACACAGTACTCGAGGTGAGGCTGCACCAGTGCAGAGCAGAGCGGGACAATCCCTTCCCCTGCCCGGCTGGCAGTGCTGGACCTGATGCACCCCAGGGTACGGTTGGCCCTCTTGGCTGCCAAGGCATGCTGCTGGCTCATATTCAGCTTGCTGTCAACCAAAACCCCCAGATCCTTTTCTGTGGGGCTGCTGTCCAGTTGCTTGTCCCCTGGGCTGTACATATAGCCAGGGTTGCCTCTTGCCAGGTGCAGAATCCGTCACTTGCTCTTGTTAAACTTCATATTGTTGGTGATTGCCCAGCTCTCTAATTTGTCCAGATCTCTCGGCAAGGCCTCACCACCCTTGACGGAGTCAACAGCTCCACCCAATTTGGTATCATCTGCGAACTTGCTCAAAAAACATTCAAGTCCTTCATCCAAATCAATTGTGACACCATTGAAGGGGACTGGTCCTAAAATGGAACCCTGGAGAACCCCACTAGTGACAGGTTGCCATCCCAGTGTAACCTCATTTAAAAGAACCCTTTTGGCACAACCCATCAGGCAATTGTTCACCCATCTTATTATGCTTTTATCCAGCTGTATTCAGCTAAAATCACAGTTTGGTATTTTTACCATGCGCTACCTCCACTAAGAGATTATGTCTGCTATTTATTATCAACAAAGGTGTCTGGTTAGCTCAGTTACATTTGAAATGCCAAAGTAATACTGAGATGAAAAAAATCAGTTTGATCAGATTAATATGGGGCTCAAAGCTACACTGATATGATCAGCCTATTTTTGAAAAGTAAAAGATGACTTGAAAATAATAGTAACTGCTAAATTACCAAATTCTAGAATTTTATATCTACAAAGCAATGATCATCATTTTTTTTCTGGTCCTGAAACAAAATATTGTGGTGGCTTTACCTGGCTGGGCAGCTTAACTTCACCACAACCACCTTCCTACTCCTCTTCCCCAAGGGAAGAGGTGAAGAAATTACAACGGAAAAGGCCTCAAGTGTTGAGATAAGGACAGGAAGATTACTCACCAATTGCCATCACAAGCAAAACAGACTCAACATAGGGAGATCAGACTAGAACAGTGAGAACCTAAAAGCAAATTAAAAACACCTTCCCTCCAATCCACCCTCTTCTACCTTGTCCCCCCAAGTGGCGCAGGGGAACGGGGAATGGGGGCTGCGGTCAGTCCTCAATGCTTTGTCTCCACCACTCCTTCACGGTCACTCTCTGCCCCTGCTCCACGTGGGGTCCCTCCCAAACTGAGCCTGCGGGGGCTGCCCACAGGCAGCAGCTCTTCAAGAACTGCTCCCACACGGCTCCGTACCACGGGGTCCATCCCCCAGGAGCAAACTGCTCCAGCACAGGTCCCCCACGGGCGGCAGCTCCCCCCAGACCCCCTGCTCCTGCATGGGCTCCTCTCCACAGGCTGCAGCTCCGGCCCGGGGCCTGCTCCTGCGGGGGCTCTCCATGGGCCGCAGCCTCCTCCAGGCCACATCCACCTGCTCCACCGAGGGCTCCTCCACAGGCTGCAGCGTGGAGATCTGCTCCATGTGGGACCCGTGGGCTGCAGGGGGACAGCCTGCTCCACCAGGGGCCTCTCCACAGGCCAAAGGGGAACTTGTGCTGTGTGCCTGGAGCACCTCCTGCCCTCCTGCTGCACTGACCTTGGGGGCTGCAGGGCTGGTTCTCACTCCTCTCTCCCAGCTGCTGTTGCACACCTTTTTTCTTTCTTTTTTCCCCTTTCTTAAATCTGCTCTCCCAGAGGCCCAACCAACATCACTCATGGCCCATCTCTGGCCAGCGGCGGGTCCCTTTGGAGCCAGGTGAAACTGTCCCTTATCTAACATTGGGCAGCTGCTGGGCTCTGCTCACAGAGGCCACCCCTGCAATCCGTGTCCCCCCACCCCACTACCAAACCTTTGCCATGTAAACCCAATACAAATATATATTTTTTCTTATCATCTTCAGTGAATTAAGAGTAAATATTTTTTTTAGGAAATCTCATGTCTAATGTTCATTGATTAAACATAATTAATATGAAAACCCTGACACAAGTCATGGAATCAGTTTCAAAATTATTCTGATGAAAACACTCTATTGTTACATCCATTACAAGACAGTTAAATGTGGTGTATGAACTGGAGGCGTTGATGTCTCAGGCTAAGCCACATAATTGAGCTGAGGGGATTTTATTATTTGTGCTGCGGCTGATAATTTAGCCTGAAGTTCTGAGTGAATCTGATGATCTTTACACAGTCCTGCAGGACTACAGTCCGTCATTATGTCAATACAAAGTACTACCTTCAGTCCCTGTAGAGTCCAAAACGCCTGTTCTTCAGATAAGAGTTAGATCATACTACATTAGAATACAATGCAATGTTGTCACGAGTGTTATTTCAAAGCCCTGAGGGTGTTGTAACTTGATTTCTTTTCACTGGACCTGCTAATGCTTTTCAGGCACAAAATAAGTATTCTTTCTGCACTCCTTTAGTTTGGATACCATCAGCCTACCTCCAAGCAACTGGCAGTGAAATCCAGCATTCCTGCTGGGAGAAAAAATAGAGGCTTCTGCTATCAAAGGCAGTGCACAGCACTGACTCGGGACTAAGTATTTTATAATGTAGGTTTGCAAGTTTGCAAATGGAAGTCTGGAAGTCTTGAAACAAAGAGCTGGCTATGAAAACTTTTATAACATGCAAAATAAAATACACATGCGTGCACATATGTTTCTATGAAACAAAGCCTTTTTTTTTTTTTTTTAGTGTGTCATTTGTGAAAATCTGTTCCTGCGCCTTTATGTCACAGACAGACTGCATAGCGGTAGTCCAGCTGTCACGTACACACTAGTAGTATATTTATGAGGCTTCTAAAAAATGTGAGTAAATATGGGGCAACTGTAGTTACAAGAGTAAAGATTTCTCTTCATTTTTGGCATTGTTGTAAATTAAGATCTAATACATATTCTACCTCAAGGGTAACTAATTAGATAAAAGTTAGTTGTTTACTAGTGTGCCTATTATTTGTCCTGTGCAATGTGTATCGATCTACCCACCATACCTCCAGTTTTACCCTGGGTGTTATTCTCCAACACACTTCTGTTACAAACAGATTATTCTGAATCTTCACTTGCTATGAAAAGTAATTCTTTAATACACCCAGTCTACCTTTTCAAGTAAATCACAATTGGCCTGAGTACTGAAGAAACAAGCAGGAAAGAAGAGGCAGACAGGCTGAAAATGCTGAAGGGGAAGAGAAAGGTCCTGAGAGAATGTGTTTAAAACAGTCTGTTAACCCAGATATTGCTTCCCTCAGACTCTCTAGTGGCTGGCTCACATAGAAATTTCATTTTCTATCGCAGAAAATTAACTGAAAAGAACTTCTTAATAGAAAATGGAAGTTTTACATTTGCAAGCTGCTTGAGAGGTGCACAATTAAAATCACCTGATCCAGTCTAGATGGGAAAATGCCAAAAAATATCGCTAAATGGGCTCAGAATTTTTATGAAAAGGAAGACAACCTCAGCCTATCCAAAATGCTTCTATCTACTACTCTAAATCCTTGAGTGTTTGGCGCATGTTTTTCTCTACCCTTCTGCAGGTTTTATTAGCATATTTTCCTTCTTCCACATCAGTAAATTATGTTCAAAATGGCAATCTTACCATCCCCAAAAACAAAACAAAATTTCACTGACAGAGCCAGCTGCAGTATAGGAAAGATTAATTGCATAAGTGCTAGGTTTACAGGCAATGTGGGCATATCATTCATGTCAGGAGTAAGGCAGATTTAGAGCTCCAGCCAGGAATATGAGGTGTTTACTTTAGGTAAATAGTTGCTCTCAACCTCCTTTATTAAATCAACAACAGTAGGCGAGGACATCAAAAGATGGCCCTGTGTCCCTGCTTGCAAACCTCTGAAGAGCCACATCCATGCTATTAAATGCATCCTTTCCAATGAACGGTCTGTGACCCCAAGGTCAAGTGATGGGAAGGGTGGAGAGGGCCTCCACACCACTCAGGTCTATCCTGACCTAGAGCAGGCTGGTCACGTTGATGTTGCTTAGCAGTAGTTCTTCAGATATAATTTAGATCATAGTACGTCAGAATGCAATGTTGTCATGAGTGTCATAGCAACTGGTCCAGGATCTAGAATATAATTATTCCTGTATGTGTTTTTCTTTTCAGCTCAAAGTTCAGAAATTATAAAAGTACCATGTTGCAGCCCATCAATAACAAATCGAAGCTTGTGTTGCCTGCCCTGAAATGCAGATGCATCGGGTTTATGAGAATGAAGAGCCTTCTGGGATCCCTGGGACTGTGCAGAATGGAAAGAACCAGATCTGGTACAGTCTCATCAACAATGGCTTTTAGGATCGTCCCTGAACTGAAGAATATCCCTGCTTGTACCTGACCATTGGCTTCGAGAGAGTTAGTTGGAGTGGTCCAAAACAAAAACTGGGAGCAAAATAGTGGTTCTAAGGTGTGGACAATCAGAAGTCTCTCTGCCTGGTCCCATCTTTATTTAGCAGTGTAGCTGTATCAACAAGACTCCTTTGTAGAACTGTACAAGGGTGTCTCATTACATTGGCTTACATCCCCCAAGAAGTGAAAATATTTAAGAAACAGCGATAGGCATTAGGGTTTGGCCCATTCCCTCCCTCATTTTTATGTGAAAGTGTGAAATAATTTGATCCATTCCAACACTGGAATAGATGACACACTTGTACAAAGTGACTTCACTCTGCAGAAGCAGAGCAGATCTGTACCATCGCAGGCTGATAAAGACAGAAGAGAAGGCAGCAATAGTTTGATAAACTTATTGGGAAGTTGTCTGTAGAACTGGACTTACTGTGAATAAAAAAGATCACAGTGACTCATATTTCTGATTCTTCATCCAAAAACATTTTGAATGCCAGCTAACTGATGAGATTAAAATAGTCGATGAATGAGGTCTAAGACATTTTATCCTCCAAAAGGCAGATGAGACAAACACATGCCTTTTGATACAACCACATTTGATATGCTAACGAAGTAGGAAGATACAGCAACTGAGGAAGCAGAAGGAAGGAGAAGATGAGGTTAACACAGCTTTTTCAGCAAATTGCACAAATCATGGCTTTTTGTGTTGATAAGAGGAGACTCTTAGGTCCAGTGAGGATGAGAGATTGTAACATGTAAGACATTTGCGGTGGTCCATAACTGTGTATATGTGACAAGACTTTATTTCTATTGTAGCAACTATTGCTCTAAACCCGTTAATAAACAAAAGGGAAACGAAAAAAAATATATATATGAGAATTACACTTAAAGCATTTCTTAACTTCTATTGATTTTACCTTTCTCTTTGGCAGTGGATGGTGTCATGGTGGGGAAACATCAACTTTTTTTGAGCAATCCTTTTAACTGTTCTAAGAAATTCATTTACACAGGCTCTGCTCTGAGGACCATGGATATTAGTTTTCTAACCTTTCAAAGAAAAGAAATAGAACACAGGAAAAGGCAATTCTTATCACTGGAGTGGACTTCCAGAAGTGTATAAGATTACATTATTAGTTACTTGAACATCCAAAAAGCTTTTACCAATATCATGCCATCCTTACAGCAGAAGTTCTTAATGTCTCTTGGTATCTACGTGTAGTCACCAAGAACTTTATGAGCAGCTGCCACATGAAAACTTATTATTACACAGTTGTATTTTGACTGTGACTGTCAAAACTGTCGCCACTGGGAATTTGGCAACCACAGAAAAAATGTGTTTGAGAACTATAAGGATAACTCTAAATGAGTGCATGCAGAGAGATTTGAGATCATTTTGCCTGTGCTCAGAGCTGGTCCTGAAGTGTGGTGCTGTGCCTGAGTGAAAACTCTAGAATGAAGAGTCAAGTTATGAAACCATGCTCTGGAAGCTGGACCTGGGACCATGCAAACATGCTTTCTGAGCATCCAGGCTGATAAATCCCTGTAAAAATGGTGCTGGGACTGTGTGTTCACCAATGCAGTTGTGCCCATGGGTGCTGTACCTGGAATCCCACCATACCAGGGAACAGGTGATAGCTCCCACCAACAGGGAATCCCCCATTCAGTTTTCTCATAGATTTTAGTATTGTCCTATGGACTTCCAGAATCTCAAAACTTTCCCTTTTTCCCCCCCATTTTTATTACATTTCAGGTATTTGTCTCCAAGATGACTTGTATTATTTTACATTCATTATAGTAATAACTGTCAAGTCAATCATAATTATTTCTATATGTTTTGGTACCTATGCATTTAGAGATTTGCTACCAGCAATTTAATGTCTCTACTGGACAGCAATATGCTAGTAATTAGCTGTTTATGAAATATATTTCAAATACTTTATATATATAAATTAGCGTGAAAGGAAATAAAGACACTGCATCCTGTAACCTCTTATGAATTCATCCAAGCTGTTTTCATTTTCTGTTTTCACAGTACACTTATTTAAAACCTTGGACATCTGCTGCCACACAAAGTAAAAGACGTATGAAAAGGCGATGTGATTTGCTCTATTATGTGCTACATTACAGACTGGGGATAGCTCATATGGGTGCCACTGAAGTTGTTGGTAGTGGACGCCCAAGGGGGCGAGTAGCAATTATCCATGGCCTCATAAATCCCTCTGCCATTGCCAAAGAAAGGCACACAGAAAAGCTACTGTTCTTAGCAAGAGCGATCATCACAGTGTGCTTGCAAGCACATTGTTTGTAGTACAGAATAATCCCTCTGAATGTACATTACCTGAAGAACATTTTTAAAGCCACTTATCCTTGCCAGAGATGACTCTTGTTGTCATTCTCCTGTGTATTCTTCTCTCTTCTAAGTGATGCTGCCAGCAGAGAAATAGTCATGAAGCCTATGCTAAAGTACATGACAAAAAAGATTTGACGCTGTCATTGACATTATCTCTTCTGACAACAGCCAAATTACACTAGCGTGTATATATCAATAGCACTGAGTCTTTGGTACAATTGCTAAAACACAAGAAAGAAAGAATAAAAAGACTGTAGGTAGGCCCATACCAAAAGCATCATTGGCTGCTACAGTAGCTTTCTACCTGAACAGTAGGAGTTTTTTATATGTGCCAACAAGTGATGCTGTGCGATTAGCCCAAATGGCAGCAACCTGTCCTTCTAGATCCACAAGGAAAGTTCCCTACCCCAGGGTCATCTGCGTTGGGAAGAAGAGCTGTTACTAACAGCCATATGTACTTCATAGCCAGTGTACTTCTGACACGAAGTCCTTGGACTCAGAAATTAAAACTCTTCCTCAGAGTCCTACTCCTTCCATCATAATGTCACATTTCTTCAGTTCTGCTCCCCACTGTGAATTAGTCAACCTGTGGCAGAAAATTGAAATTGGCACTGGATTTCAGTGAGGATGGAAAAACACACTTTCTGAAGACTTCAGATCTGATTCTCTGATTCTTTTCTGATGCTGAATGAATCTGGAAAAAAAAAAAAAAAAAGGCAAACAATTACAGAAAAGTAAAAAGAAAGAGAGTTATTCAAGAATAGACAATAGGCTAGGGTCACAGTATTCACCTGGGGTGGGAAAGACCTCCTATCTAGGCTCATTTTTTAGAGAAATCTTGTTGATTAGGGGCTCCTGGCAGTGCTGGAAGTAGAAGTTTCTCTAAACCCCAATCCAACTGCATGAATAACAGCATAGTCCCTAGGCAGGAAAAGAGCAGCACATACAAAGTAATTTTATTGCATTCATGCTACATAGTTCCTCTTTTTCTTTATTAAATTTTAATTGCCCTCTGTTACCAAACCATTCTGCATTGACCAGCATTGTTCTCAGCCTCATGGGACACTAAAAGGTAGTTCTTCACAGCCATCTCCTGCAAGGCTTGTTGTAGGACTTCACTCCTTGAGAGCTTGTAGCTCTTCATTCTTTGAGCTCCACCAAGCCATTGTTCTTCAACCTCTTTTGTTTCTTGAAGTCCTGTTTCAATCCCATTTCTAATCTAACCTTTTTGTTTATTTTGAAACCTTCTAGATTTTTACCTCTATGCAAATCCCACCCCCTGATCCTTCCCTTGTTCCTGAACTAATTCTTCACTTGCCAACAAGTGAGTACCAACTGCAGTCCTGCACTGAATACAGTCACGTTTACACTTAAGATCTTCCTATAGGCAGAAAGAAGTGAAGATTTTAAACAAAGCCAAGTATTTATTGCTAGTGTAATGAAGTTTTAACTCTCTAATCAGGGAGTTATTATTAGCATCAATCTAATTATTAGAGGGGAAAAAAAGAGAAAGGAAAGGAAAGGAAAGGAAAGGAAAGGAAGGAAAGGAAAGGAGCGGAGCGGAAAGGAAAGGAAAGGAAAGGAAAAGGAAAGGAGCGTAAAGGAAAGGGAAGGGAAGGGAAGGGAAGGAAAGGAAAGGAAAGGAAAGGAAAGGAAGGAAAGGAAAGGAAAGGAAAGGAAGGAAAGGAAGGAAAGGAAAGGAAAGGAAAGGAAAGGAAAGGAAAAACCACCAGAGGAAGTCATAGTATTATAAAAAAGACTTCAATAAGGATACAGTTAAAATTGTTTTACACCCACTTCTTAACACTTGCCCTTTTTTCCACTGCTGTGCTCCACCTTCCACTCTCCCTGAGTATAAAGCTCCTTTGTTTCAGTGTTGCAGGTCATTGGTATGCCAGGTCTTTGTCAAGAGGAGTATGATGCTGATGACGGGCATTTCTTCCTCCATGCTCACAGCATGAAGCTATCATTATATATCTTCTATCACACCGTACACCTTGCTCTCAGTTTTCAGGATGGCATTTCTTTCACTATCAGTGGTTGACCACTGAAGAGCTGTTTACAGCCCTGTGGTCTCCAGGATCACGTCGTGCCCTTCTGTTATCTTCTCATTCCTGCACTCCTCTGTATTCCACGGTTTGTCATCCCTCATTGAGACCTCTGCTATGATACCATTCCTTTATATTGGATCATTTTTCCAGGGTCAGAAGTATTTAGTTCCACACAAAATAACAGCTTGTTAATGCCATCTATTTAAAAATTATGGTTATACCAGATGATTATACAGAGCTAAGCAATAGTAAAACAAATTAAGCAATGGCCACCTGGTCATTAGGAAACTGCTGTTAACAACAGCTTGTTTAGCTAAACAAGCTAAAGCAGAGCTGCAGGCAGCCCAAGAAAAACCCCGTCAAAGCCTGACAACTCCAGAGGCTTAGCAGCATTAGTGTGAAGTCTCTGGTCTGTTACTAGCAATGGCAAGCTGCATCTACTGGGGTACAGGGCTGCTCTTATTTGCTCAGGACACTGACTTTTGGTCACCTCTCTGGCAAGTCTTACAACATTACCTGGGGTGCATTGAGACAGATTTGAAACTTCCTATGGTGTTTGAGATCAGGAGTGACTTGTGACTAGTGACTTGGTTCTCCTGCTGCCCCAGGTTCCCACCAGGTTCAGAGAGAGGTGGGTACGACATTTGCCACAGCTGACCTCCACCACAGGAAAAGCCCTCTCTCTCACTGACAGCCCAGTGGTGAAGCAGATACAGCAAATTTCACGGTTTGCTTCCACCTAAGTACACATTTTCTGATTGATACATACTTGAATTTTGCAGTCATTCTCATTGGGATCTTTTTTGGCTGCTCAGCAGCACCACTAGAGTGCTTACTAGAAAGCTGCCTAAACTTGGGACATTGCTCTGAGCTTGATTAACCTCAACTGGCATCAGAGAATTTTATCCCAGAGGATTATTTGGCAAATGATAACTGCTTCTTACTTCTGAAGCAATGCTTTCAAAAGCCCACAGGATCTGGATGCAAATTTCTAATGAGGACATTTTGTAGAGTAATCTCAGCGATACTGTTCAGTGTTAACACCAATTTGTGGCTTCTTTCTCTGACAATTGAGGATGGAAGAAGGATTAAATAGATTTTACTTCAAATAGTGTCCTGGTTGTCTAGTATATACGAAGACTGCATTTCCTTTCTGTTTCTATGTGTACACTTTTATCTTTTTTGCAGGAGTACCTGCAACTGGCATGTACTTTTTGCTATGGAAATGAGATAGTTTTTATTTGTCTTATCTTCTTCGATGAGAAAATACAGAACCAAATTGAAACAGCAGGCAAAACAGTATATATGCAGAAAGCAACATGCAGTCATGCCTCCTCCAGGCTGGAGCTGTCGTCAGTTACAATAAAGCCAACAGACAGGCTGTGCGAAACAAGCCAATAATCTATCTCTCTGTTCAGTTCATATAGAGCTTTGCATGAGGTGTGATCCAAGGGAAGTACTGTTTTTGGGAGAGAGCCAATATCTGGGAATATTTTCCTCTCCATCTGATGTGAAAGAGCCTCAGTGTGGTGCTGCAAACACTAAAGGCTCTGGCTGACAGCGAGTCCAGATGTCTGAGGTCACACGTACCACCATACCACCAACTGTATCTCAAAGAGAAATGTGGAGTCTGAAAGCCAGTGCTTCGTACACATCAGAAATCCTTAAGGCTGAAAAATATTCTCCGGGTGGCATGAGGTGATTTGGTGCCAAGTAGTTTAAAAGCCTTCTCAAACATATGTGTTTGCTTTGCTCTGAGGCACCAAGTCCATTTTGAGCACTGCAGAAATCAGAGCTATAAAGGCAATCAGTTCAGGGGGATGGAAACAATTTTCCTTTTTTCATATGTCTTCAAAATGGTTATTTTGCCATCATGGAAGTTTGGAGGGTCACTGAGAAAGACTGGAGCAGAAGGACTTTAGAATAGGAAGGTAGTATAAGAAGCAGATTTAGTGGAGAAAATGGACAATAGCAGAGACTGCTGTGGCCATTTCTTCCCATATTGTCCCACTTACTTATACTGGTTGGTGCTGTTTCATGTGATTAGAGCTGTGTAAAAGAAGGTTCTTAATCTAAGGCAGTTTTTTTGCAAACAGAACGTGTTTGTCATAATGCATTTTCAATATTTATATGGAAAAAAAAGATAACATAGAAGGTATCGGTCCTGAGCTATATCAGCAGTTACAGATAAGGTGAATGCCTGCTAGCAGATTTCTGCTTACCTTGGTGAGATTCTGTTTTTACTGATACCAATGCAGATTTCTGTCTGTCAAAAGCATCACCTTTTGTAGTACCAGTAAGACCTCTCAAGCTCTTGTGTAATTTAGCTGTGATGCATTGTTGTCCTGTCAGAGAGACTTTGGGGGCACAAGGATGCAGGATTATCAGTCACCTTTGTGGGAGGCAGGGTGAGGAGGGGCAGCAAGTGTGGAGGTTACTCCAGGGGCAGGAGCAAGGTGATATTGGATCCTGTTGTCCTATCATGGGAGAGGATTTATGAGCCTGGGCTGCAGGAGGAATGGGGAAGAAGTGGAGGAGTTGACCGCTGGGCCATGCAACGCAATGCAGCCCCTCAACCACTGCCAGGGAGCTTGGGGACTGCCTTATAGGCTCTTTGGAAAATGCACATTTTTAGCACTGGGCTTTAATATGTGGGTCTGAGCTGTTATCAGCACCTCATGATTTCCCTTCAGAAACATCTCAACTCCACTGCATCACCATC
Source organism: Cygnus olor (assembly GCF_009769625.2). NCBI lineage: Eukaryota > Metazoa > Chordata > Aves > Anseriformes > Anatidae > Cygnus > Cygnus olor. The sequence goes on from NC_049169.1 coordinate 185,054,114, forward strand.
ATCCCCACCTCTGGCCTTCTGCAGGTCCCAGAGCATCACCCAGCTCACGTCAGTACTGGGAACCAGCAGGGAACAGCACCATCGAGCTCCTGGCTGAGTCCCAGGCAGCAGGTTTGCTCCTTGTGGCATGAGTGGAGGTCCTTCTCTGATTACCCATTTTGATTCCGTAGAGAAACTCTTTAATGCATGAAGTTGCTCAGTGACTAAGCCTGTTCCCTGTGCCTCACCCATTCATTATACATTTGGCGTTGCTACACTGGTGCTAACCCTACTGAAGATCTGGATGAGCTGGACAGCTGTCACTGCTTTCATAATGTATGGTATGCCTCCAGCAGTGCCTTTCTCCCTTGTTATCTTACAGCAATAAAAAGGATGTCAATGTTTAGGTTTTTTTCCCCTTTCCCTCCCTTCACCTAGTCTCATTAGCCTCTGTGGGGGTCACCATTACTAGCTATGACTCCCTTAAAGCACACACACCCACACACATCATCCTTTGCTGTTTGTCTATACTGCAAGTGCTATCCTGAAGACTATTTCTCTGACAGAGTGTCTAATGAAATTGTATTTAACTCAAAGAAAAAGAAAAAGAAAAAAAAAAAGGAAAAAAAGAAAGAAAAAGGAAACGGAAACGGAAACGGAGAAGGAGAAGGAGAAGGAGAAGGAGAAGGAGAAGGAAAAGGAAAAGGAAAAGGAAAAGGAAAAGGAAAAGGAAAAGGAAAAGGAAAAGGAAAAGGAAAAGGAAAAGGAAAAGGAAAAGGAAAAGGAAAAGGAAAAAAAGAAAAGAAAAAGAATAAGAAGAAAAAGAAAGAAAGAAAAAGAAAAAGAAAGAAAAAGAAAAAGAAAAAGAAAGAAAAAGAAAAAGAAAAAGAAAAAGAAAAAGAAAAAGAAAAAGAAAAAGAAAAAGAAAAAGAAAAAGAAAAAGAAAAAGAAAGAAAGAAAAAGAAAGAAGGAAAAGAAAAAGAAAAAGAAAAAGAAAAAGAAAAAGAAAAAGAAAAAGAAAAAGAAAAAGAAAAAGAAAAAGAAAAAGAAAAAGAAAAAGAAAAAGAAAAAGAAAAAAAAGAAAAAGAAAGAAGGAAAAGAAAAAGAAAAAGGAAAGGGAAAGGGAAAGGGAAAGGGAAAGGGAAAGGGAAAGGGAAAGGGAAAGGGAAAGGAAAAGGAAAAGGAAAAGGAAAAGGAAAAGGAAAAGGAAAAGGAAAAGGAAAAGGAAAAGGAAAAGGAAAAGGAAAAGGAAAGGAAAAGGAAAAGGAAAAGGAAAAGGAAAAGGAAAAGGAAAAGGAAAGGAAAAGAAAGAAAAAAAGAAAAAAGAAAAAGAAAAAAAAAAGAAAAAGGAAAGGAAAGGAAAGGAAAGGAAAGGAAAAGAAAAGAAAAGAAAAGAAAAGAAAAGAAAAGAAAAGAAAAGAAAAGAAAAGAAAAGAAAAGAAAAGAAAAGAAAAGAAAAGAAAAGAAAAGAAAAGAAAGTGAGAAAGCAAGCAAGCAAGAAAGAAAAAAAAAGAAAAAAAAAAGGAAAAGAAAGAAAGGAAACCCTGCTCTCTGATTCCTTTGTCCATGAGTACCATGACCTCTTTCTGCTATTTTCATGTTCATCGACCCTTTTAAGAGTCTGTCTTTTAAGCAAGAACTTTTATAAAAAATGTTTATATATATATATATATATATTTTTTTTTTTTTTCAACCAGTGTTACTATCGCTGCCTGTGGTCACCTCTAGGGCTCCCTCTTTCCAAGGCTGGGACATGAGACAGCTTGCTACCATAGTAGATGCAGCTATCTTTAGTTTTCAAAAAAAGAATACTATTGCTGCTCTGTGGCAACAGCAGTGACAATTTTCTCTGTTGTTATGAGTGCTCAGCATTTCAAAAGTTATTTTTAGGTTGGTAACTTTTGAGATGAACCTTCCGATTTAATCTCACCATGTCTCCCAGCTACTTATATTACTGCTGGGTATAATCAGGTCTATGAAAGTTTAAAGTGACCCATCTTCATCTCTCAGCTTCATTTCTCTTGTACATATGTGTATACACCTGAATGCAAGTCTGTGCATACACTTCCATAGATGGGAAAGTTTGATGAGGCAAGAAATATGTCCTTGAATATCTGATAGTCAAAGCTCTATTACTTTACTGCATTAAAGCAACCACATAAAAGCAGTTACTTTAAGTTCTGTCAAGTTAAGGAAAATTATTGAAAGCAAATAAATTAAATGAGGAAATAAGGGTTAAAATGAGTTAACAAAACTCAAGCTGGTCTCACACTGGGGTAGCTCTGCTGGCTTCAGACATTCAAATTTATATCACTATGAATTAAAAACACATGAAAAACAGAATTAAAATATTAATCAAAAATTATTCCATCTTGTGCCATTTGGGAGATATTTTAAAACTTCCTTTGTTGTTCAGAGAGGCAGGCTCTGGTTCTCGTTGGTACAGCAGAAGACTTTTTTGTGCTATCTAACACTTTATTTGCATTTAAGAAGAGTGTAGCATTCCAAGGCATGTCCCTCACAATACTTTTTTGCAGCACAAACGGCTCTCTGAATGCTGGTGAAAGTTTGAAGAATTCATTAAACACTGTGCAAGTTCTGTGAGGTGACTTTATTCATCCAGTTTTTGAAAGAGCAACTGCAAATGTCAGGAATAAAATAATATATTGTTATTTAGTGTATTTTTATTGTCACAAATACCAGTTTCTTGGTGTAGTAATTCCATGTAATTACCTTTGATACCTAGCATTAAGCACAGTTTTGACCTTCAACCTCAGCAGATTTGTACAATATCTTAGATGAGGCATCCTTAAAAATTACCAGAGTACCTGTCCTTTTTGAACTTTCACTCTTTTTTAGAATTGTATTCCCACCCTCATCGTTATTTGTTCTCATAATGTGCAGCCAATGTAAAGTTTCATCCCTAGTATTGCTACCAACTTCTTATATAAGTCAGCAAAGAAAATGTGAAAAAAGGAAAAATAAATGAACAAGTATAAATAAAATGTCATTCACCCTGCTCTTTCATAGTATATGTCATGGGTAATCCGCAAACATCTAGACATTCACATTTTTCATGAAAATATTTGTAAAATCAAAAAAAAAATCAGAAACTTAATATGGAACACCTTTGTCACTGTTGTATATTAGCTACTTTCCTCTTTATAAGATTTTTTCAATCTGAAAACATAAATATTATTCAGTAAATCACTTAGCCAATAAATTATCTACAACAGGATTGAAAGACAAACAACCAAATCCAACATATCTTTAAGAAAATAAATGCAGAAATGTCTCTGTATTGCTGCAGCAAGCATCTGTTGATGATAAATTATTATGGAATAGTGTAGTTTCATAGTTTGAGACCATATTCTCATTCAAGGGGTTGTGCATTCCCAAGTTCTCCCTTTTATCCACACCAGCAATCATATAGTTCAGCTTATGAAAGGAGGAGGGAGGGAGGGAGGGAGGGAGGGAGGGAGGGAGGAAGGAAGGAAGGAAGGAAGGAAGGAAGGAAGGAAGGAAGGAAGGAAGGAAGGAAAAAAACCAACTTTGCTCTAATGCACTTATAAGCAACCATTTGGGCAGGCAGCTTGAGTGAATTCACAGTGGTATTGTGCTCTTTTGTCTCTCTTCCTTAAGCCAGAAGTTAACTCACACCTTTTCTTATAGAGTTTACCACCATTGCCCATTATGTAGTGCTTACAAGGCTATCTGTTTCATGCAACTTTGTCCCTACATTATAGCAAAACTGGACATGAGTCCATTTAGTGTTGTTGATGCCTCAAAAAAATCCTTTCATCCTTCCTTTAAAACATTTTGTCTCATTAAGATATTCCAGTTCAAGGATCATGCAGCTATTTTATCAAAATGCATTATTTGTCTGGGATGTTTTGTTGACAGGAAGTTTAAGCTTCACCATCTCCTTTACAAAGATTTGCTAAGCTTTCAAATTGTTATTCAGTGAAGTGAAGTGGTAAATCTGTCCTCATCCACGGTGTATTCAGACTACTGACTGGAACATTTTTGACTGACGTTATTAAAAAGAAATATAACCCCAATCTCTTTTATTTTCAGTTTTCTTCGTCTTCAGTGATGTATGAAATTTCTTTGAGGTTATTACAAATCTTCATCATTTTTTTTTTCACTTGTCATACTAACACAGACCTTAGCATTGTATTTTGGTTTTCACTAGTGAAAGAGCATGACTTGAAGTTCAGTCTGGCATAAATCTTTCCTTGGGTTTGGAAGCAACATATATTATGTGTAGTGGGACTTTACCCACCTGGTCACACCAAAGTCAATGGGGCAAATTACAGTGGGGATTTTGTCTCTGAGGTCTTTGAGAAAAAAATGCCAGCAACTATAGTCTGATTTCTATGGAGCTAGGTTTGCCAGAAGCCTTTCCATGGTTTCTGAACATGTAGTCTCTACTCTTGTTTAGGATGGCAAAGTGGGACCATAGCCCAGGAAAAGTCCTAAAATGGCTGTTCTCAGATAGTGTAGAGGAACAACTTCCTTGTTCTAACTGCAGGGTAGGCCCTCTGATGAACAGAGAAAGTGGGATAGGGATTTGTAACTACTTTTGGGTAAGGAAACAGATCTTCGATATAAGCAGTTTTGAGAAGCAGTGCTTTAAGCGCATGTTCCTCTTTCTTTGTCACCCAGTCAGTTTTACCAGATTCCACGTAACTAACACTGGCCGATGGTTCATGTGCTTTTGAAAGTCTTGCCAAGTTTCTTCAAAGTTCAAACATTACACTTGGCACTCAACACTCTTAACTAGAGAGACACATCGGTAGTCCAGAAGATTACCAAGTGATTATGCTGGTGTAAAAGGCAAGTGTGGGTAATTGCTTAAATCTAAGAAAAATACAAGGCAAAGACTGTTTTTCTTTCTTAGAGAATAATATATGATTGAATACTGTTATCCATGATTGAATTATTTGAATACTCTTTGCTGGAGTATTTAAATAGTCATTTTTCTTTCCTTTTTATTTTCAGCAGATAAATGTGCATTTAATTGTGTACTGCTGAAGGTCATTCTACAGTTTAACCAGGTTCTTTTTCTCCTTCATTCACTCCATTATTTCATTCCTGTCAAGATTTTTTAAAACTTACTTATTTTTTCCAAAGTAATCACCCTACATGTTAACTTAAATATTTAATGAGGACAAAATACATATGGCCAAGTTAACATTTTAAATCAGAACTTTGCACACTAGGTTCAGTAGATGCTATGAAAAAAGACCATGATACTTGGCAGGGGGTCCAGGGTACTTAACACAATGGAAAGGGAAGGTATTGCAGCTACATCTCCCAGAAGGAACAGTGACAGTGAATGCAGTTGGGCTCTGAACTGAACAAAAGCAAAAACAAAAACAACCCCCCCCCCCGCCCCAAATGGCATGAGATTAGTCTCATTATACTCCCTATGGCAAAGTTAGGTTACTTAAATATAACTTTCTAATGACTTGACACTGGTTCTATGGGATGTCCATGTCCCTCCATTAGAACTAGAAGCTAGAAAGGATACTTTAGGGCAGAAAAAATGGTAAAAATCAGTGACATTTAGGCAGTTGAATCCCACCATTTGTGCCATAGATGAAAAAAGATGGCTTGATTGTAGACATGGAACTTGAGAAACCATTTGAGATGTCTTCAGGGACCTTATTTGGTCTCCAGTTGCTGACCCTGAAGGCATATCTTTCCTCTAAGTCTAGTGTGAGATCTGCTTGTACAGACTAGATACCCTGGCTGTATTATGGCATTTCAAAATCCGTCTATATAAAGGCAGCCAAGACTAGACTCTGAGTATGGGATTCAGTTGCTTTAACATTAATAATTAGTATTACGTGAGGTCAAGTGCATCTTACCATGAATAAATGGAGACCAACTGGTTTTCTTGTTAGGCTCTGGCTATGCAGAAGCAGTAAAGAAAACATGTAAACTGTGGGGAGACAAATTAGTTAAATCCTCTTATGGTTTTGCCTGATTTTTATTTTTGTTTTTAAATTTCACTTCTCTTCTGCTATGTGACAGAGAAGGAAAAAGCGTGGCTTATCCTTCAGATTGTATTCAGAACTTTCTCTGATGAAGATAGGTTATGGATCAGACAAATAAAATGACAACAAAATAAATCTTGAATAGTAACTAATTTAAAAAAAAAAAAAGGAGCAAGAAGGTGGAGCATAACTAAGGCTCAAATTTGTTCCATATTTATGGAACAAGTCATATAATATAATTTAAGTCTTTTACATTTCATGGATCTATTTCTTCCCTAACTAGATGTTTCTGATTATCACTGAGAACTTACAGCTGATTAAATTGGATGCAAAATATCTCCAAGTGAAAATTCATAATGTACTTAACCTGGTGACAGTGCACGACACTCCGTCTGTACAGATTCAAATACAACTGCCAAATTAGAAGTCTAGAAGTCCTGAAGCTTATTCATCTTGCAACTTGTGCCTGGAAAACATCATCAGATACGTTTGATGTTTGGAGAACTGTCGTTATGACATACAGCCCATATGACAAATCAGCCCATTATGACCGCTGATTAAATAATATAAAAGGTGTAAAATACTGTAAGATCAAGTCTTTCATGACTATAGCTTTGGCATCTTCAAATTAACATAGAGACATTGCAGGGGGAAAACATGGAAAAGTGCATAGAATCTCGTATTTCATTATCCTAACTGCCAGGAGTACGCCCTGAAATATTCTATCTCCTGACTAATAAATGCCCTTAGGAAATATTATTTATTTATGTGGTTTTGCAAAGAAAAACATTCTGAAAGTTTATGTGGGATAATTCTGAATATAAGGAAATGCATCAATAAACTTCTAATTAGGGCACTGACATCTTTCCCTTGGGGTGATAGAAATCTATCCTCTAGTATTTCAAAACTTGTAATCGTGTCATTAGGACCCCATATACAATGGGAAAATGGGTAATTAAATGGATATTAAAAAAAAGAAAAGCTAGAAAAGATTTCTTTTCTGTTGGTAAAATACCCTTTTGTATTGCAGCATTGTGCTCTGGAAAAAAAATAATAAATAATAATACTAAGGGGGGGGAGGGGGAGGGGGAAGCTGAGGGAGAGGCAGATCTGGGATTCAGGATTTTCTTCCTGTGCATGGCCTATCAGCACATAAGAAATTACAACGAAAAATTTCCACCACTGTCTTTCCCTGAAAATAAGCAGTCTGCAATACATGGAGCAGGATAACCACATAAAATACAACAGACAATGCAAGAATATCATGAGTATACCTTTAGAGAATATCCTCAACTTGCAATAAAGGTTATTTAGGCAAAAAGTATTTGGAGATTACCTATGACCTTAGTCAAGGTACATTTAAAAAGGTTCTTGAGGATGTCTCAAATTGTAAAAGTTTCTTGTTTCTGTTAAGCTACCACCCTGAAGTGGGAAGATGCATATGGTAGGAGACATATCCATAATGTTTCAGAAGTGGAGTACCTGAGAAAGGATCATAAATGGGCTAAACAAATACAAAAGGATAAACAGAGGGTTTTAATAGTACACCCCTCAGCCTAAAGTAGATTGTACTGAAAGAATTTACATGTTAGAAGTTATCATCCCCACCATCAATACTCGACATCCTACAAGGACCAGGAACTAAGAAAAAATGCTGCTAACCATTTTCCTGTTAATTAACATACATGCATTCTGACATCAGGGTGAACACTTAGGGGGGATATTACTGTATTTTATGAAGGGTGAACACTTAGGGGGGATATTACTGTATTTTATGATCATGATTTAGGTAGTGACCTTGCCATTTTTTGAACCAAGTGCTGCTTTGTTCTCAGAATACTCATGAGATAAAAGAGAGGTCTCCAGGAGTGCAGTGCAACCTTTAGCAGATGTCCTCTTTCTTTGGTCCATTTGGCTTCCTTCAGGTATCAGAGGAGCATTCTCCTTGCTTGCCGTTTTTAAAAATAGACCTGTAGCTATGATTCATTACTTGAACTTTATTTTTCCATTCATTTTAAAGCCAATAAGCCCAAAGGCCCACATCACACTGTTCTTTGTCCCCCCAAAAGGCTTCTCAAGAATTAAAGATTAGCATGAATATTCATGACAGTTTAATAGTTTCTCATCCCTGCTTGAAGATATACAATATATCATGTCTTTCTCAAAGTGAAGAGGCATAGCTATGTATTGTTCCCTGTTTTCTCTTTCTGGAAGAAGACAGTTACTACCTTTTTTGCTGACAGACAAATTCCTCTGGAGTGTCTTACGACTTATTTGTGGCTGTGACTCCTTCAGGATAAAGACCTGTTGAGTCCTGACCATATTGTGTCTCAGTTGAGTAGCCTTTTGAAACAAATGCTTCTTTTCAGATACTCAATAGAGCCAGGATTTTTCCCTGTCTCTGAGTTACATCACCCACCAACACTTTCTTTACAGTTTCTGTAGCCTTTGTTGTACTACTTTGAACATGCCTGTGGTTCCCAAAGCTCAAAGCAATGTTTGTACCAATCATTTCCTACCTTCATGAGTCAGTGGAGCCTCAAGAGTTATTCAGCTGCCCAAATGTTAGTCAATGGTGTCAAGACTGCTAAATGTAGTAGCTAAATCTTCATTCACTGTAATTGAAACTTGGATAAATAGCTCACATTCAGACACATACATTTCACTGTATCTGGAGCTGAACACCAGTCACTGTATAATGCCTCTGAATGCATAAGCCAAAACCATGCAGGTCCACTTCTGTCATATTGCGTACCAAGATAATAGCTCATTTGCTGTGTGAACAAGGGATGGGAAAGATCTGAGCTGGATGGGATGGAGTCACCTAAACACAGAGTTTCAGTATGTCTTTCAGTACTGAAGTGTATCCTGCCTGTCCTCTGGCTGCTAGGTGAGTATGGTGTAAGACCTCTGTCAAGTGGATATCTTGGATATGCTAGAGTATCTCACAGTAGGTACCTACTCATGTCCTTCTGCACACTCTACTCTTCTTATCTTTCTAAAGGTCCTGAAGAAGAGTAATGTTCACCTTACCTCACTTCCAGTGTTGTAATTGGCATTCAGGGGTTGATTGAGTTGTAACAAAGTAGAGGTGATTGGTGCTGTTTGAGATGTGGTTGGGTAAACATGAAATATCATGTTTCCATCTCTACAGAATCTGTAAGCTAGGAGGGATGTGTAAAAACATCTCAAATAGCCTCAAATAGCTACAGCTCCCGTGTTAGTGTGTCCACAGGAGTGTTGTCATGCGGGTGTACATGTTTCCAAGACCTTAAGGGTCTGACTGAATCCACTCATTTAGTATAATGTAGAACACATTGTTGGAACCCCTTTAATAAACAAATAATGGTAAATCATTCTTAACCTTATTTTACCACCATTATTTTCCATTTTTCTTCTCTAAGATTGAAATCCTTACTTTAGACATTTTTACTTTTTTTTTTCCTGAAGTAGATCCTATGTTACTATATTCTATTTTATTCTGAATTCTTCAAGAAATGATTTTTACATTCATCCAATTGTGCTGAAGTTCTCATAAAGTATCCTCTGTTAGTTTCATTAGTGCTGTTTATTTTCTCTTCCAGCTCTTACCTCACCAAATAATTAGCCCTCAAGATACTGTGCTTCTTAATGTTCCTTTTTCAAATAGTGTTTAGTTAGCCTTCTTTCCACATGATAACACAATCACATGGATTGTGAGTCCTGAGAATGTGAATACATTTTAAAGAATAAAGTTTAATGAAATGCAGAAAGAAGTGTGCATGACTCAGATCCACATATCTACTGCTTTTCTCTACTTAGATTTTTTTTTCACTTTGTCCAAAAAAGCAAGTCTGCCTAGTAAATGTGCTTACAAACTCATGCTCCGCACTGTAGCATGCTTGGGGGGACTCATTCACCTCTATGTTAGTGCACATTGGCCCGCTGAAGTAACAGAATGAGAAATTAGGCATGCTAGTCCTCATTTAGTTTCAGTAATTGGTTGGGCATTGTTTCTATTTCAAAATATCAATTTTCCATTTGGGAGAATGAGAATCCAGATTTCCAGCTGCAGGTAATAGTTCTGAAGACTTCAGATATCCTGCGATATCCTTGGCTGGTGTAAATTGGACTTGCCCCAGGAAAGCCTATAAAGCTAAAATGATTTGTTTCAGATGAAGTTTGGCCTATGAAATACATTTCTGATCTGATAATGAACAGTCTCGGTACCCAAGAGCACATGACATTAGGCCTCTTTCTCCTGCAGATACATTGGGTATGCAATAGGCAGTTTCTAGGAAAAACACTTTGCTTGCCATTTATTGATTTATAGACCCTATCAACAGGATTATTGTCATGAAGACAGCAAACTGGATTTTTCCCTGTGCGTATCTACTGGTAATTCTGTCTTGAACATCCTTAGCTACCTTTATGACTGCTGCACATAAACTTTCTTTAGCTTTTCTGTTCCTGATTTTCTACAAATGTTGCATGTGAGATGCTAAAATCAATTTTGTCTATGTTCTATTCAATATCTCTGGGTATTTTTGAGGTAGGACAGGAGATGTCATCAATACCATCAAGGGGAGAGACTTTTTAGCTGCTGAAAACCTTCAACTTTTTTCTCCATCTCCTCCAAAATGCAATTTAAAGTATCCATGTGATTTCAAAGTATTATTTCAATGAATTTTATTGTGACCTTCAATTCCTTACTCCATTTAATTGCTAAGCAGGCACATATGTAAATTCTCCTGTGGCTAAACAATTTTAACAGATGGGAAGCCTGTTTGAAAATTAGGAGGCCGGAGGGCTGGCTGCAGTAGCAATATATGGCAGAGGGAAGGGGGTATCTCTCTTCAACATCACAGCCCATACTTTAGGGTCAGGATGATGCAATGGAATGGGTGTTAATTGGGAGGGGAGAGTGATACAGTACAACACCAGGCATCCACACATGGATATGTCTTTACAGCACCACACACATTCACTAAACTCACAGTATTAAGCTTGCTGCCTCCTGCCTAATGGGTAAAAAGAAAAAAAAAAATCAATCACATGCAAACCATTATTCCTTAATATTTCTGGGTATTACAGTTTCTCTGGATGTTACAGTCCTGCCCTGATAATGGGAAGGAGAAATGTCACTGTCAGGGGTGTTTTTAGCAAGAGCTGCTGGTGATCTTGCATAAAAAACACAGAAGGATTTTTGATTATCCAGGGAACTGAGTAAAACAAGTGCAATGAACACTGAGCTGGGCAAGTCAAAAGCAGAATTAGCCCAGAAGCATACCCAGCAGGCAGCCAGTGCCATGCACTTCCCTCTGTAAGAGGGAGCAGTTGTCTGGCAAGCAGCAGCCTCCAGCTCAGCTTGTAGCTTTGATAGCAGCTGGTGGTGCCCCAGGCCCATGTCCCCTGCACCAAGCGGCTCTGAATCTCACATTGTTCAAGCCTGTGGGTAAGCCCCCTGCCAGATCAACTCACAGTGGGCAATAAGAAGGCGTTTAGATGAAAGATTTTGCAATCAGAAAGGCCACGGGCTCAATGACAGGTTAGCTCAATCTCATCGCACTGCAACTGTGGCCCCACCTTCTCCTTGCGTGGAATATGCTCCTGATCAGCACAAGCAACCTTGCCTTTTAACATTATGTTTAATAGTGCAGCTCTATTCTGAAAAGTGACAAAGTAAAAATGTCACCTTCTAATTCATCAAATTTGTCACTTTAATGTATTCAGAAGCAGATCTGCTCACTTTAATGACAAAAGTAAGTTTTTACTACTTTTTGCCTGTGTTAACTCTATAGAGCCAATGTAGCCAGAGCATTGGACTAGATTTTTTTCTTTCTCAGCTGTGCGAGAACCATTTATTAACATTCAGTCATGAAGCCAATTGCAAATTATAATTTGCAAATTCTAATTACAATCTCAAATTCACAAAGCAACCGGAGGCAGCAGATGAACAAATTTCAGGGTAGGTTTTATTTACAGACAATGATGTTCTCAAAGAAATCAGGATTTGAACTGTGTAAGTTATGAGGAAGTGGTAAAAAGGAGATTGGCTTTCCAGAATTAGATTGGATTTACAAGGCTGATAAGTGCCATAATTTTTTATCAGTAGAACATTGAAAAGACCTTAAGATATAAAATGGAACGCTATCATAACACTTCACATGTTTAGTGGTTTTCTTTTCAGAAGAATTGAGACTTAGGCTTGTATTTTGTGACACACTGAAGAGTACATGCAAATAGGGAATGTGAACCAGTGCTTTCCACTGGGGACCAGAGCTGAGAGGAAGTTTCATATTTCAAAATCAGGTTGAGTCTTCCCTTCTCTGTGCAACATGACCTCTTTTTTTTTTTTTTCTCAAAGTCTTTCCAAACTTGTCTTTCCTCCTCTCTCCTTTTTGGTGAGCTCACAAAGACACATAAATAATCATGGAGCAACTGGAAATCAGTCATATCTCTGACACTGCTTTTGTTCTTCTGCTCATTGTCCTAGCAACTTTCCTTTAATTAAGAAATTCTGAAGGGCTCAGAGTAGGTGAATGTTGATGTGAGTTTGCAAGACATAACTAGAGGGAAGAATGGGGCAGGAAGACTGGGGGAGGAGATTGCAAGAATTAATGGGTGATAGGGGGCTGGCTGAACACAATAAACCTCAGACTCACACAGCCCAATCTCCCTTAAAAGTCTGTGCCTTTTGCTTAGGACCAGTGGGCTAGTTTTGGGCTTTAAGAGGCCCTTGGATTATGTAACAAAGCCCCAAAACCACAGTGTTTGTACTACTTCTTTTCAATGCCTGCAGACATTCATAATAAAAAGTACTATAAAAATTTCACTGTGTTGAGACTCTTCTATCCTTTCCAGAAAGATATAAAAAAATCCTCTTTGGGAAGATCATGGTTGGGAGTAGTAAACAAATGCTTTAATTGACTACTTTGGGCCCACTAATACTCTTCTAATACTGGCATGGTTGTATTTTGTTGTAAAACAGAAGGCTGGGCAAAACTGTATTTACACTGGGGAGGGATCTTTCTTCTTACATGCAATATGGCTTTTCTTTCTCCATTCAACATTTTTCCTGGTACTAAGCTGTGATTACCCTTTGAATCATATCAGTAGATAAAGATATGAATATTGCAAAATAACTCACTGTTATAAAAAAGCATAGAGTCCGAAAGTCCCATTTATTTTCATCTTACATTTTTTATATCCAATATTATTTTAATGCCACTTATATTAAAATGTCAACCAAGTGATGCTGCAATCAAGTGATTGTCAGGTCCTGTTTTACAATGTTTTCTGTACAAATGTGTGTCATTTTAACAATAAGAAAGCTATTCTCCACAAAGAGTCATCATAGGGGAATGTCTTCACTTTGTAGAGGGAGTTATTTTTCCCCAGTTAGAAGGGGACTCTGTTCTGAGGTTTTGGAGCTGTAAGCAACCACATAGGTGCTACAATTACAATGATCTTCTGTACCTGTAGAATATAAAAGTGATTTGATTCATAATCCTTTTCACTTTGATGGAACCACTGGGAAGTGCTGTTCAGTACAAATAGTAACTCAGGTAGTTAAAGGAAAAGCCAGAGAATGTGAGAGACTGGGTTAACACAAAGAAAAGGAGAGATGACATAAAAGTCTCATACTGAATGAGATATGAGACAGAGCCCTTAGCTGAATTTGATTCTTGTCATGACTTGGGGTTAAGCATCTGCTTAGTCTTGTGATGGGATGGCTTGAAGCACAGTCCAATAGACCATGGCTATCTTTTCATTTAATTCTATGGGTGATGGATCACATTCTTATCGAGCACAGGGTATGATTTATTAGGGGCTACAGGATTTTTACAACCCCAGGTTTGTACATTCATTACTTGAACTACATTGGGCAATGAAAATAACTCTCCTCTGTTTACAGCTATTACAAGGTAGAAATGGGCAAACCTTGAAAAACTCTGTCATCTCTCCTTCCTTGTCCATGTAAACCAAGCTTCTAGGTGTCTAGACAGAATTCTCCTTTCCATGTATTATAGTTGATTGGGACTGTTCTTACAAAGACTTCACAGGTCATACAAAGCAAACCATTCATTATTAAACTGCTTTTTTTTTTTTTTTTTCTCCTGAATATGTGATTTAAAAGACAAATACTTCACAGTTGTTCACAGATGTTGAGAATGTCAGTAAGCGTGGAAGTCAGATTCTTTCCTTTTGCTTTTTGGCCCAGAACTTTTGGACCTATAACTGCAAAATGGCCCAGCTTCACCAGAGAAGAGGGCTGTTGTCTCATGCTGTGCTCTTCTGGAAACTGTGGATTTCCCTAAGGTATCTAACTTTCAGAGGGTGTGAGGGCTGTGTGTGAACTGTCTTGGGTACTTTTCTAGAACTCTCCTAAGTCCATGACTTTGCAACACGAACATTCAGAACAGCCAAAAGGGACAACAAATAGCAACAGCAACAAAAAAATCTTCAAACCTTTGTACTGTTTTTAATCCCTCTCTCCTTGGCAGCACAGCCATTTCATGCAGGATTTTTGACACTGCTATAAGGACTGAGAGAATGTTTACAGAGACACAAGGGAGCCTGTCCTCAAAAACTACTCAACGAAAGTCCAATTAAATTTCTTGACAGCTGTTAAACCTGCTCAGAACAATTTTGAGTACAATTGTTATTCATTAGGGAATCAAATAATACCATGATGAAGAAAATGCAACAACGCATTTGTTTTCCAAGTTTTGTTTTTAACAGCAAATGACAAAGCCAGGCAACAGTGTCCCTGTTGCATGAATTGTTGAAAGTTAGGTGTTTATGGCAGGTGAAAAAGCAGAAAGAGTACAAGCTTCATTTCCCGCAGACTTGGCTGGGCCTGCAAGGCTAAATATCAGATTGTTTTCATTCAATCAACATCCAGCAGCAGTCAGAAATTGAATTCCACAAAAGATTTCTTTGGGGTGTATAACCCTTAGGCACCCTCAGGTGCCGCATTTACAAGGTAAACATGGGAAGAAAGTCTGCCAAAAAGAAAGAGAAGGATAAGGCAAGTCATCTCCTTAGGCTGAAGATATTTGTATTTATTGGCTTAATTGGATACATCCTTATTGCGGTAATGAACATAAAATCATTAAAAAGTTCTATCAATTCTATTGAAAGCTCTGCACCTTAGGGGGAAAAAAAAAAAAAAAAAAAAAAACTTTTACATACTTAATATTGCATATCCCCCTTTGGCTTCCTGTCCCAATTTTGGCTAAGCACCTCTCTACTACATCTTCAGCTAGGTATCTCTTTATTACCACCAGGTCATATGAACAATATTTATGACCATAACCAATAGACCATAGGGTGGTAACTAGATTGGTTAGGTGAATATTTCACTTTCATGGAGATAAGGTGACCAAAGGAGACATTTCTATTTGTAGCATGGACGACATCCATGGAATGTTTGGTTGCATCATTCATTCTAATGCCCCAACAACTGCTCTATTTCACTGCACAGTTCATTTAGAAGAAGATGGAGAAATCTATCATTATAACTTTCGCTGCCGTAAGGCTCTCTCTTCCTTCTCACAATACCATCTGCCACTTTGTCTACCTGAGGCTGTGAGGCTGAGCAGGACTTCATCCAGGGACAGGGTATATGCATAGAGGTGGCTTCTCTTTCCATTCCTAATCCGGGAGAAAAGTCCATCTCTGTCATTTTAGATACAGAGGGGCTGACAAAACCTGAAATTAATCCAATAAACAGGCCACTACTCAATGACCATCTTCTGAAACACTTTCCTTATGTGAAGCAGCAACCAGCTGATGGGGAGCTTCACGCATTAGTGGGACTCAGGAGGTGCTCAGGCTCTCACCTCTTGTGACTGCAACAAGGCAAGTTAAAGGGTGGGGGTACTGCTGTCTACTCTGATTTTGTTTTGGAAAAGCTCTTGTGCATGAAAATACTTTGAGAATAACACTAGATGAAGCAATTGTGATACAATAAACTTTAGAAAGTTTGATTGGAAAGTAAACTTTATGCATCCTTCTTTTCTCTATGTAAAATTTTGGAGAACAGTAAAATTAAAAGGGTTGGAAGCTGTTTGTTGGAAGCCCATTCCTGTCTCTGAGAAAGCCCTTCAGGAGTCATGCACATTTGAATATTTGCCTCTCTATTGTGATTCTTATTAAAGATACAGATTATTGACAATGACATTTTTTTCCCAGTATAGGCACCTCACCACTAGAAATTGGACTGACACCGGCAGGTAGTAGTGATGATTTTTAACTGCTTCAGTGCTCGGTGCTGTTCAAGTCAGGGACACAAAATGAAAGGCTCCGCCACCCCTTACCAGTCACTTAAAACATACAGTCTCCCTGAATATATTTAATTCTTCAACACTGATTAAAATAGCTTCATTAAAAAATGTATTCAAGGGCCCTGGAGTTTTAGCCTCTGATGCTTTTTATGTAGGCCAAAGAGTGCTTGTTCTACAGGATTGAAGGAGGATTAATCAGCAAATTGGCTGCAACTTCCTTCAGAAACAGAATGCTGATTTTTAACTACAGTATTTTAATGGTATCTCCAAGCCTGAGACCTGATTCTGTGGCATTCAGCATGTGACTCATGTTCTCTTATAACTTTGAATTATGCATTTTATCTTCTTATTTTAGTTTTTACCTACAAAGAGCTCAGTCAGTCCCGAATAAAGCCAACCAGGATGTTTCTAAGGCTCTTTTGGTTTGGTTTCATTTCTTATTGTACCTAAATAGGCATTTATTCAGTTATTCTTCAGGACTCAGAAACCTACATTCCAGCCCCAGACTGACAACTTGTGTTTGCCTGAGCACCTCCCATAGCCTTGCAAACTGCCCTGCCAAGTCAACTGTTTTGGAGTCTGTCAGTTTCCTTCTCCAATTTTCACCTATTTTTGAGATTTCAGAGGCTTTACTTTCCTCCTGGGGTGCATTTTTTGAATGCTTATCAACCAGATAACCTGTCTGCTGATCCGCTATGCCGCCTCTTTATACTGCCACAACTTGTGCACAGACCTTTCTGCACGTGAATCTCTGGCAGACAAGTTGCTCCAGTATTTTTATTTGATTAAATCTCATTTCAGTTGCCTGACTTATTCCCCCTTCTTGCTATTTATAGGGCTACAGGATAATACAGTTTGCAGGGGACCTCATTTTTCAAGCACCTGCTCCTAGCACAGTCAGCTACAAACTCAGCAACCACTCACCAGACACCACTTTGATGACGCTGGCTCAGTCTTCACTGTACGTGCTGGGGGGGTGTTGCTGCGACCTCCCAAATCTGTCTCTTCTCCAAGCTGAACGAGCCCAGCTCCCTCGAGTTCACCTCATGGGGCAAGCACTCCATCCCCCTACCATTATAGTAACCTCTGATGAACTCCCCCCAGATTATCAGTGTCTTTCCTGAATTGGAGGGCCCAAAACTGGATTCAATATCCTAGATGTGGTCTAAGAAATCCTGAGCAGAGGGGGCAATGACTTCCAGCCCTACTGCTGGCTCATCCCTACCTCCCCATCTTCCAACCCACAGGGCACCTTCAGCAGAGCTGCCCCACAGCAGAGCCACTCAGTCCTCAGTCTGTATTGCTGCCAGTGGTTCTTTCTGCCCAAGGGCAAGGCTTTCCATTTTTCCTTATGGAATTTCAGGAGGTTGCTTTGGGCCCATTCCTCCAGGCTGCCCAGGTCCCTCTGGCATCCCTGCCCTTGAGCACATTGCACCCACACTTGGTCATAGTCAGCAGCAAACTTTCCTCCACTTTCCCAAGCAGTCTCTTCTCTCTTTTCCACTCCTCCCTCTTCTTAGATCCCATTTGCTTTTAGGTTACCTGCTTACTAAGCACAAGGTAAATTACACTCTGCCGCACTGTTAGAGCTGACAAGCAGAACTCTGCCTGTTTTAATCCAGATCACACTCCTTCTGACACAATCCATTCTCATTCATAACATCCAACCACAGGGACCTGGAGAATGTAAATTTTCTCACTGCTGCAACAAGGTATTTTTCTAACAGCTATGTAAAACCTTAATTAAAGCTTACAGGAGTAGGCAATGCAACAGTGTACTTTTGTAATGCATCAGTAAAACCAAATGCCAGCTCTTTCAGTGCCGGCTGATTAGTCTAATCTCAGGCAAACCAGCTAGTAAACTGTGCTATGAGAGTACTTCCAAACTGGATTCCTTTCTTTGATATGCAAATAGTTCTTTAAAACTTCCAAAATGCTATTTTTATTTAAATGAGTAGATTTTTTGTAATGAGCAGATTTTTATTGATGTTCATTAATATGCATTTTAAGCATTGATAGTTCTCAGATCAGCATGGTACACAGGTGCTGACACTTTTAAAGGAAGAAGTGGTAATCCTATAGTTGCTTTAATTTATTGTTTTATTGTATAAATCAATGGATCACTAATTTTGAACACTTTAATATATGTAAAGCTCCCTGAAAATGCAAAGACCAAAGCTCAATTAGTGTTCTGCATTTTGCTGTTCCCCTAAAGGAAAAAAAAAAAAAAAAAAAGAGGAAAAAAAAAAAGTGGAGGTCACTGTTATAAAAATACATGCAGAGTATATTTTGCAGCTCAAATATGTGTCAGCAAGTATTTATGAATCAAAACAAGATAACACCAAATAGATGACACTAAAAATGTCAATGAAAACATTAGAATGGAAATACACCTCCTATTTGTTTGTCAGCCAAATACTAAACCAGGACTAATGTTTTTCCTTTGCCAACCTTGTGTGGCTTTTTCAAGCCTGTGATTAGCATTAAGGAGAAAATCATGTGTTCTATGTGCCTGTAAATATTCACATATCCCATTTCCCTCAGCTGCTCTTTTGTCCCCTGACTGAGATATATGGATGTTCACCTGAAAAGCAAATGCCTGGCTGTCATTACTCATGTCTGAACGCCAGCTGCAGAGCAAGGAGAAGCCAAGGCTCTGGAAATAAGCAACACTCAAGGAAAGTTTCAGCAAGCACCCAGGTATTATACCTTTGACAGCTGCCTTTTGATGACAAGGCTGTTCCTTTCCTGAAGGCACCAACTGAAGAGAGAGATCAAAATCAGGCTCAGGATCTGTCTGTGTCTTTTCTCCAGACACCACGTAATAGTTGTCTTGGCAATGTTCAAAACAAAACTAAAGATAGAAGAATACCAACTAGAGGATACTAAGGACAGCACTGAAGGCATAATATAGAAACATAATTCCTGTTTACTTGTCTGCCACATCCAGAACCAGCTCTATTGTCCTCTTTTTCCAAGCATCACTCAATGTCATACATGTTTGGCAATCAAGTTGTTGGATGCTCTCTGCCTGTCCTCTCCAGGAGATAAGAAATTGCAGGCTGGCATCTTTTTAGCTGAGTACATTTTATTGGAGTATATTTAGCTTCCCAAGACTTCATTCACAACCTTAAATTAGAATAATTTAGGATTATTGATCATAGGTATCTGTTGGACACCCAGCCAGTTCCAGCAGCTACAGGCAGGTTGGGAAACAGTACAACAACAGCCTTCACCTTTCTTTTTGTACTTGGCTTTGGCTATAGTTGGGCAGTGCTGCATGTTGGCCCTGCCACTAAATTAGCAGATGTCTTTCATGTCAATAATCCTCCATGTTTTTGTTTTTGTTTTTCCCCAGAAAAAAAATGCTGAAATCCAACAAAAATCTTTATTTCAATATGCAAGGGTCTGTCTCCTATGTTCATTGCTAAAGCACATATATAGAGTAATAAAAATGCAGTCCACACTGAAAGCAAACACACCTAAATTAAGTTGAAGGTCCTCAGATGCTATCGTAATTGGTATCACAACAGTATTGTACTGGATAAATGTAAATATTTAAGTAAGGCTTTGTATGGAAACGACCATACAGAAAGACAGAAGGGATCCCAAGCTCCTAACAGCCCAGAACAGATCTATTTCATGTGTTGCCTGGATTTGCTCTTGCTGTGAGTGATTAGTTCACTACAGAAAAAAAAAAAAAAAAAAAAAAAACGTGATTAGCATGACAAGTCTTACCTCGGATGGTGTAAGAATTACCTGTAAGAGCTGAGACATTCTCATGCAAGTACAGATAATGCACACAGGGACCCTATTTTTCAGGTCTCTGGGTTTTTCAGACTGAAAGTACACTACGCTTATCAGATCCTTTTCCGTTTATAGAATGAATTGCTCCACTCAGCTTGTAGTCTTCTGCAGATCTTTTTTTTTTTTTTTTTTTTTTAAATCAGTTCACTGCAAACTCTCCTTCTATTTCAAGAGAAAAGAAAGAAGACTGAGAGAAAAGAAGGACAGTCTGAGGATGCCACACTGCTCTCTTCACTAGGACATTCTCTCACCACTCCAGCTGGAACAAGCAATCTAACCAGTAATGGATTTTGTAATCAGGATGCCCCGCATTGCATTGTAGTCTGGCCTCTGTCTAACAAAGTCATTTAATGCCTTGTGAGTTAGTTAACCCTTGTGTAAAATAAGCCCAAATGTATAGATTTTCCAGTACCTCACAGAAAAGACTTTAAGTGAATTTATATTTGCCAGACTGCCTTAAAATATTTACAAGATCATACTCAACAAACAATTATCACAGAATTATCAGTCATGTTTTCAATGTAGAGTCATACGTGATATGAAAAACACTTTATGTAACGCTTAATGACTATTTTGAGGATCTTTTAATATCTCTTGTCTCCAGTACCAAGGAAACTGATCACCAAGAATATTTATTGAAGTTAACTGCAAAAAATGATGCCACGAGGTAGAGAAGGTATTTTATCCCAGTTTTATAGATGGGAGTCTGTCTGGCAGACAAACTGACATAAACCTTGCTGCAGCACACTGGAGATGAGAAGGTAGAACAGGGAACAGACATTTAGGGTAGAAGTCATCTCAGCACTTCAGCAATCTAAACATTAAATATCCAGTCTAAAATCATCTTTAAGAGAGCAAGACAGACATCTCCCAAGCAGAGTACACCACATACTAAAATAAGTGGCTAAGGCATACTGCCCTCTGAAAGTGCCTCTCCCCACTGATGGTGACATGAGCTCAGGCAGCCTTCTGACAGCTGAAGCCCAAAGTCCTGCCTTCGTCAGTGCTTCTGCTTCCTAGGTAACCACAGGGGTACCTAACCATTTGGCTGTCCTTGCTGTTGCAGCCTAGGTTATTTTCCCAGGTGGTTTATCCCCCCTTTCAATTCCCTCCCCCCCCCCCCCCCCCCCCCCAAAAAAAAAGATAAAAATAAAAACAGTAACAAAGTCACTGCTAGTCATTGTGTTCCATTTTTAAGCCAAAAATATTTTGCTAATCAGGATACAATATGCCATTGCACTGAAGAAGCAAATGTTTTTGAGCAAAATCAACATAAAATGGCTTGCCCTTGCAGGAAAGCTGGCAGATTAAATGATTCCTGTCTGTAGTCTCCTCTAGGGAGACCCATGACATTCATTCTTTTTTTATTAGTCTTCTATTATTATTTTAAGGGGGTAGACTATGCTAACCACAAGAAAAGACCAGCACTGAAATTGTAAGCCATATAGATCACAGACCTCTGGTCCCACAGAGGGAACTCTTAAGCAGAGTCAAAATATTGTTGGTTCAGTTGCATCAGCCTTTCACTTATGGCCCGAGTCCTGAAGGGAGACAGGGAGTCATGCTGTTCTGCTTGCTCATGCAGAGGAAAATAAAATCTGTTATGAAATAATAAATGCAGTTAGTAAATGCAGTATGAAAAATCTAACGCCAGTCTAATCGCTTGCAAATCTTGGTGTTAAGTGGGAAAAATGCCTGTGCTGCACAGTGACAAAAAACAAGACTGAAGCCAAGGGGGGAAGAGGAATAGAAATGCTTTAATATGACTCTTTTCTTCCCTTCCATTCCAAAGTCTTGGTTCCAAAAACTGGTTCACATCTGCATTGGTAAGAAGTGCCGTGCAATTGGAGTGAACCTGCAAACTTCACAGGCACCAGGGGTCTGGAGGCCACTCTATTTTGTTTCAGGAAGCAGTACTTCAGGTAGCTCTACTCTCATCCCATGGGCCAACTGTCCAAAACTGGCTGGAACATTCTAAAGGTTTTCATGAAGTCCCTCATTTTGTTCAGTTCAATCAAATGAACAAAAGTTCAGTTGCTCAGAGACTGTTCCAGGACCCAAAGCAGGGTACACAGTGACAAATGGGAGGTTTGCTTCAAAGTGTGCCCCCAGTCTGTGCTAAAGAACTGATCTAGATTCACTAGGTGCTGTTCCCAAGGACTTCCTGGAAAAAAGAAAAAAAAAAAAAAAAAAACACTGCATGGCTGGGCAGTTGACTCTCTATGGCTTAGTCTGTAGTACTGAAATTAGATTGTCAAAACCACCTAACAAAGTTGCAGCTCATATCTGAAAAAGGACCTATTTTCCTGGCAGCATTACATCATACTTCACATACACCAGCCTTTATATTGGCACCTTTTACCAGAATAAACTGTCTACAAATTGCATTTTGCACAATCTTTGCTAATGGAGCTACTTCAGCAAGAATTTTTCATCTAGACATTTCATAAATTCTGTGAAGTCTACTCCATCCTGAACTAAGTAAAACAAAATGTTCAG
This sequence comes from Cygnus olor, assembly GCF_009769625.2. Taxonomy (NCBI): domain Eukaryota; kingdom Metazoa; phylum Chordata; class Aves; order Anseriformes; family Anatidae; genus Cygnus; species Cygnus olor. The sequence continues at coordinate 185,076,675 of NC_049169.1, forward strand.
GAAGGGATAAGAGTACCTAAACTTTCCCCTGGTGGACCAGAATGCTTTTCCTAAGCACATTTGATTCCAGCAAAATAACTCTGTCCTCACACACTAAGTGTCTGCTCCACATCAGTCTTAGCTGCACTAATCGGATATTTGTGTGAGCTAGAATCTGCTTTAAGTAATGATTAAATAATCATGGAAAGAATGTGGCCCTACTGTGAGAAACCTTTAATCCTCCTCCTTCCTGTGTCCTCCCCAAAATGCAGGTGCCCGCAATAACATTGCGCAAAACTTTAAATACCTTTCCTGTGACCTTTTGTGCTCTTCAGCCTCCTTTGGTACACAACTGATTCCCTGTGCCACATTACACAGAAATTCACTTTATGTTCCTCATAGTGTCAGGTTACCAGAAAAGAAGACAACAAATCTGTTTTGATATTTGAGGTCCTGATCCAGAAAAAAAATATGGATACATGAAAATAAAGTTCTAAAAGGCCTCTGCCAGGGCTTCTGGCTCTTGAGGTGAATCCCAGAGCTGAGATTTGGCTTCAAAAGACAGTTATAAAAAAGACGATGCCTTCAGTAGCAGCTCCCTAAGCCTTGCTATTAGGAAACACTAAGTATGATAGAAGGTCTTAAAGCCTGTCTCTCAACAGTTTAACTGAGACAAGACTATAAGAAGATATCTTCTTATGTATTTTCCATGTATACATGTATACACAGACACATACACACATGTATATGTACACTCTGGATCCACAGCACAATGTCCTGCTCACTGGACAGTCTTTGCAAGGATGGGGTCAGAGACCCTACTTTGCAGTAAGCAGAATTGGAGGTGCCAAGGTGAGGAAGTAGGCAGTAGGAAACCAAGGTTTACCTCCTTCATGTTGTGGTTGAAGATGACACATTCGAGTAGCTTCTTCTAAGTTGACAAGCAAGCAACCTAATCCGGATGTGTTTGGCGCCCGTGCTTCTTTTCTTGACTTGATCATACTACATAGCAAAACTCTTCAGACCCTCTGAGCAAAATCACAGAGCATGTGCAGTTTGGAAAGTGTGATAGTCAGTGTGAAGACCGATCCCTATTCTTGTCCTTCTGGCTCATGAACCTTGCACTTCTGTCTCTGCACATCCTGGCACAGCAGCCTGGCCCACCACAGCCACACAGAGCTCTGCTGAAGTCAGAGATGTAGAGCCAAGCTTGCTGAATGGGAGTGCTAGTGGCCCTGGTCTCCTGAGAGATGCCTCAGGCAGCGCTGTGCAGAGGGAGACCTGCTTAGTCAGCTGTGTGATTGAGGCTGAATTGTGAAGTTCTCGGAGAGAAATAAACAGCTGGATGCTTAGCTCAAACTAAGTGGTAATATTTCCAGCCTTGCACAGGATCATAACTTTGTGCACTTGAGAATATTTTGTCACTAAAACTCAGATCTTTCAGCTGCTTAAGCAAGCTAAACACTATGGGAAGGGAAAGAAGTGCTCTCTTGTAGCAAATTACATGTAAGCTGCATCTTAAGTTCTTAAATACTGTTTCACTCCCAGAGTCCTTGAAAGTGAAACTGGGCAGAGAGCAGCAGCATAAGACTTTTGCAATCAATTTCTTAACTGTGTCTTGATCCTATTTTACACATCAACATCCTGTTCCAGGCCAAGCCTAACTTCTGATGAGCAGAAAGGCCAGAAAATAAATAAATAAATAAATAAATCCCAAGCTGTTATCATCAGCCCTCATCTTCTGGAATTAGCGGATGAAGGTCACACATGTTCCAGGTGTTTCTGATCTAGTGACACATGAGCGCATTGGGATATAGAGACATCAGTTCTCTAGTTACTGCACAAAATCTGGCTGGCCAGTTGTCTGCACAGAATAAAACTGTGAAGTTGGTAATACAATAAAATGCTTTGAAATCTGGAGCTGTGTGAAGCAAAGAATTTTGCTTCCTGTCCAACCTTCACCACCCTTTTATTTTCTCCAGATGGCTCTAATTTTGGCCCTGAGTCTAGTTCCTCTTCTGGCTGTCACTGCAACAGTTGAACTACACTCAGGAGGTCAGCCTGGACTGCCAGACTGTCTGGCACTGATGCTCCATGGAGAACTGTACCTGGCACCTTTTTCCGTTGGAGAGATCAGGATGCTCTACAAAATGCCGTACTGCTGCAATTTCAGAGAGAAGGAATACCCACATGGCCTCTGAACAGTTCCACTTAACAAGGCACCACAGGGCAACCCAATGACAGGTGTAATAAACTGCTGCAGGACCAAAAGTCCAGTGGTACTGAGAACATGCAGGAGCTTATTTGAAATCTTGCATCAATGCAGATGGCAAACACGTGGGCAGTTACCTAAATTTATCACCTCATTGATCTCAGAACTATATTTGAGTCTGGCAGAGATATCACCCCGGATGGCTTCTCTTAGGGTATCTGCAGTAGTCTATTGTTTCATCAGCTTAGAGAACTCGGTTTCATATTTGGAAGGGTTGAGGTCTGAACTGGCAGTATACACTTGACTTCAGCTCCATGTAATTGTTACTACTTGGAGCTAATCAAATTCCTACCTGCTTTATGGGAGAAGAGCACACCTTGTATTTTGTTCCAGTCCTCTCAAAAGAGAAGAACCAAAAAGGGGGTGCTTCAGACTGTGGCAGTTTCATTTTTTTCTAAGTCCAAGAGGCTGGTTGAATCACCAGGAAATCACCACTCATGCAGCAGGAGTGCATATGTTTATTTGGGGGGGCACTCACATGTGAACATTTCCATATCCCTCCATAGACAAAGATTAAAAACACTAATATGAAGATATCCTTAAATAACTCTCTGATATGGTTGGTGGGAGACAGTCCAGTCTGTGTGCCTCACGTAGATACACAACACACTGTTAAAAAATGTAAATGAAATGCATTTAAGCAGGTAGCTGGAGAAACTGGTTTTAAAATATCTGTATTGTTCATTCCATTAATTTTATATGTGAAATGAAATGATTTTAAATTAGTTTCTGATGAAAGCATAAACAAAGCTTGGAACTAAATGGTGAATTATAATGATCTACTGAATGGAGAAATCTGCTCAGTACATTTTAATAATCAAGCAGTTCGAGAAAAAAACATTTACTGTGGGTCTTTGAAAGTAAGGTGGTCTCCACTAGAATATTAAAGTTCCTGATGTAGTTTGTACTGAGAATGCAAACAGACAGAACAGCATCAAGTAAATTCTCCTTTCTCTCTCCACTTCTTTTTTCCTGAGGAGGATACCAAGCTACCCAGATTTCTGTAAATGTGACTTTCATTACTAACATACCTAGAAACTTTTAACTGAAAACGACAACGCCTGTTTTTGTATGAATTTTCTCAGAAATATGCCTTTTTCATCATGAATAGAAAGCATTTGCACTACCAGAGGACAGGAACTACACTCTTCTAATACGCTTCTGAGTCTCTGAGAATGCAGTACAGCAAGAAGACTAATTTATCTCATCCAACTTTGGATATCCATGTAATAGATACCAACATCTGACCCAACAGAGAGCTCCTTTGGTAAGGAGGGAAGTAGATACTTTTAAAGTGTGACTTGGCAGCTACTTTAAGACAAGATGAACAGCTCCTTAGAAGCTCTTGTTTCCTTCCATGAGCAAAAAAGAAACTCTAGATGATAAGCTCAGGCACAGATGTCCACACTAGACATCTGCAGATAGTCAATGAAGTCCTCACTAGGGGAATTGTGGCATGCATCCCTGGGTGAAGCATGGTGAAAATAACAAGAAAAAAAAATGCTACTCCTTACCCCATTACGAGCTCAGAAACGGATCAATGAGTTATTTTCTTCTGCTGCTCTTTCCTGCTTTGTACTTTAAGGCCAGTACCTTGTGAGCATTAGCACAGGTGGTAGGCTTTTATACTTTGAGTAATCCACAGATTTCAAAAGCAAAAGTGCATACATGTATATGTTTTAGTATGAGTAAGGCCTACACTGCAAGTTATTTCACTATTCCCATGACAGTCTAATTACAGAAAATGGCCACTGAATCTGCAGTTTCTGTTGAAAGGCTGAAATAAGGGTAAGGAAACAAGAAAGAATTTAGGTACTCTAAAGGACTTGTCTGTAGTCTCTATTTACCTTCTTCCATTTAATTTCTGTCATCTTTTTCAGTAAAGTTAGTCTAAATAGCTGTAAAACCAGATTAAACCTCTTACACGAACACTGTTATTCAGAAAGAAACACAATTTAATTTACTTTTCTTCTTAAGTCCAAAGGGAAGTAAATTATAGTAACTGAAAGTATGTTTCATTTTGCATCGTTGTTTCCACTGGCATGAGGGCTTACTGTAACTTCAGTAATCAATTTCAGAATCACTATGTTTAATTCAGATCATTTTCCCTCAGCAACAAAATGTAGACAAGTTCAAAATGGGAGTTATTTGCTCTAGTGCATAGGCCCCTAAGAATAGGTTAAGAATGTTCTTCAAGAAATAAGATTAATTGTCAAAAAAAAAAGTCAAATTCAGTTGCCAGAGAACCACACGATGAAATGCCATGGTTCTTAATTAGCCACTAACAACATCCAGTATTATTAGGCAAGCCGTGGTTTTACCAGCAGTCTGCTGACACAGCGCACTGTTGTGCAATAACAGAGAGTATAAAACATCATTTTAAAGCAATGTGATTACACTGGATTTGGGTGACCCGATTCTGCAGGACTCAAAAAGGCCAGTTTGCTGAGCGCTTCTCCAAACACATCCCATCTTGTAGGTCACAGATTAGACTTTGATACAAGCTTAGGTTTTAGAACAGCTTTAGCATTCCAAAAATATTGTCGCAGGCATGAAATTGAACCGTTAATTTGGCAGGATATCGTTCTTTTCACTAGCACTATGACATATGTGGGTGGAGGAGGAGGAGAGATGGGAGGGAAAGGTGGTTGTTTTGCATCCCTCCTCAGCTCTCTCTCTTTTTAACACAGTCATCCATTGCAATCACTCATTGAATAAACTTGGCAGTCACAGGAGCCAGATGTCAAAACCTGGCTTTGACTGTAACTCTCCAACACCGGCATTTGTCTGTGCCATTGCCTTATTCCTGGGCAGTCCGTTTCTTTTTTTTTTTTTAGTGGTGAAGCTGTTGAGTTAGCTTCATTGTCTCTTCGTATTCAATTCAATTATTTGCAATATAGCCATTTTGTCATGGAAAATTCCAAGAAGAGGCCAAGAATCTGTAACTCCACCCTTTTGTTTTGTTTTGTTTTTCTGTACTAGTAGGGGTCAAATAATATATGGTTAATTAGCTGCTTCCTTAGTAATCTAAAGTCACTAATCCTGGTATTGAATCCAAATACCTTGATCTGTAAGGAATCCAAGAGTGATCCCCCCAGTCTGCTTTTGTGTTTGCAAAACTCTTATGGATGCCTATAAGAGGTAAAGAAATGTCACAGTAAGTTGTGTATTAATAGGGTCAGGCTCAGAGATGGCTATATATCAAAGCTAATAAAATAAATAAATAAATAAATAAATAAAAATCTTTGAGAATGTAAAAGCATTCCTCTGAAGTGCTGCTGTATTCAACAGCTGCAGCCATGTGCCAGAGCTTGCCACCTTCTATGAGGAGTCTCAGTTTTCTTATGCAAACTCTTCCGCATGAACAGGGACAGATGAGCTGGGCCCATAATAAAAGGGTTTGAAGTCTGATTCCTTTTGTGGAAAGAGCAATCTGCTAACCAATAGATCTGAGATGTATCTGTGGAGCTATATATTGCTGCCCAGTGATGGGGGAGGGATGTGGGAGATGTGTCATCATTCCAGCTCTTATAAAAGAAAAATGAAAGCTATTAGTTGGCGAAAGAAAATGCCATTATTAACAAGAATGAAGGCTGCAAGGAAAAAAAAAGCAATTGAAAGCAAATGCATTCTGGTATTGTTTTTAAATATTCATTTCTATGAACTGAAGATACTGTTCATTTTTATTGACTAAAGGTGCTTGACATTAATATTGGAAAACCCTATACGGACTCTACTACATTTTAATTATTTCTTGCCCTGCTTGGGATATTAATATTGTGATTACCCTTGAAAAAGTATTACCATTGGTGATTTATGCAAAACTCAGCCAGTTCTAAGACTTTATCAGTTTGAATTAAAAGAAGCAACGGAGGAAGTATGCTGCTATCATGTAAGCTGTAGATCATCATTATTTTCAGTAGTTGGTATGGTCAGCGTACTTAAAATATTACTTCAGTCAGTGTTCTGGAACCATTCCTTTCCTCAACCAACAAATCACCAAGGGAGAAAAAACGTTGAGATTTGGCTCCACGGTCTTAGATTTAGGACTATAATAATCCCATGAAGTAATGTGTTTCATCTGCTGCGCTTTGTTTAGATTCAGCATTTCAGGCCAACGCTTTTATATTTTAACTGTTAATGGCTGAGCTGGCCAGAAAGTGTCTTTAATAGATACAATTTTCTGATTGTGTTAAGCTCTATATGATCCATCTCCTGACACTCTGTGCTGCTGGATTTAATCATAACGTATTCGTACCCACTGAAACTGAGTTACTGCAAATGCTCAATAGGCTCATTTATCTCAATGACTTAAGATATCTGGAGGTCAGAGGGTGTCACAGTGAATCCCAAGGATCCTGTTTCTCTAATTACTAATTTGGCTATGGTCATTTTAAATCTCATCTAGAGTTGGCAGCTCCTTCCGAAACCTATTCCAGAGCCTGTCAGAGCTTGCTTTCCTGGTCAGCAAGGGGCTGTTCTGCTTTCCTAGACAACAAGAGGCCAGACCATGATGCCTGATATTACTGGCAGTTTTGCTTTAGTCTATCCAAAATATGAACTACCTCTCTGCCTTAAACTGGGATATATGAATCTTTGCTCCCATCTAACTAACCTGTCAGGGAGCCTATGGCTACCATGCAGTATTTACCATTTGATCTCCAGAACTGGGACATTTTTGAGATGGAGGCTGTGGTGGCAGCAGCTGGTAAAAAGTGATGCTTTCGCGTGACAGGGCTGTTGACAGGATTAAGCAGATGTTTTTCATTTGTAAAAAGAACATTTCTCTGTTCTCTTTCTGGCTGTGGTCAGTCTCACTGGAAACCACATGGAAGTTGTAGTATAGAGACAACATAACAGTGGTGATGCCGAGGAACAAAGTGAAGAAGTTTATTCTGTTTTCTTTTCTATCCCAATGTAAATGAAAAAGGGAGATCCTGAGATACCCCACAATAAATCTCACTATTTTCCCTCCACAGGAAATACAGTACACAAAATATAATATGAGGCCACATTTGTCATCAGTGATGGCCCATCCCCCAGATGTTCTTTCCCCTCAAGTCCTTTTTTTTTCCACACTATAGCTACGGATACATCCCGGAGTGAAGGTGCTGATCACAAACCCGAGTTAAAGAGTCCAGGTTCCTGTACGGTATCTAGGACAACTAATCAGTTTTAAAAGAGAGTCACAGTAACCAACATGCTGTGTGAAGAACACTTAGTCCAACCAAAGGAAACATAAAAAACATTGTTCCAGAAATCTAGTCCTCTTGTCTTTAAGGTACATACTTGCATTTTTAACTTACTTGGTTGAGAGTTGGTCTTACAGTCTAAAATCACTGTAAAAACAGTGCTTTCTCTTAGAAGATAATGCTAGAAGACACTGAAGAATTATTCATTTCTTGCACAGAAATCAATGAGAGGGACACTCTGTTCAGGAAGTGAATGGCCTAGATTCCCTACAGCCTGGAAGGGTTCAAACTCACTATCCCAGGTAAGAACCCAAACCCTGGAATAGCACTATGTGCTGAAGTCAAGGAAATAACAAGAAGGTATAGATTCATTTACTCACCATTCTGCAGCCTCAGGCAGTGCGAAGACCCTCCAGTGTGTGATGGTATATAGCAAAGTTCCCTCAAGGCAAAGAACAATTTGGACCCTGGTCTTTAACTCCATGGATGTGTTCCAGCATCTGTGCTGTTGTGTAAAAATGATTGGGTTGTACATCTGTTATTCATTTGATTGAGTTTTGGTTTGTCAGAAGAACACTTACATTAACATATGCTCAGGAATGTGTTTTGTAGCCAGAGCGAATAAAGGTGCCTCCCTGCAACCCTCACTTCAATTTCAGGTGTCTGACAATAGACAGGAGTTTTGACTAACCCCTTCTTAATGTTTCTTGTCAGCTAGCTCTAGACAGCATCCTGCTCAGTGTGAGTTTTTGAGTCCCTAGGTACCAGTAGGGATATGCACAAGGTGCACTACATCAGCCTTTCGCTTCCACTCTGGGACCAAAGTATTCACTCCATATATCTTGTCTCCTACACTTTCTCTTTTCATTAGACAAAAAGTCAAATGCTGTCTTGTATTACATGTGGTTTACAAAAACACTTCCTCATTTCCTGTACTGACAGGGAAATTAGATGAGGTAACCTAGAAAAAAACATCTGAAAACACAGTACAAAAAAGGTAGGGCATGAGGAAATTTTCTAAACAGAACACACAGAGAGATATCAGTTTAACCATTATTACCATGACTTAATATGGTGTGGGCTAAACACCAAAGAAGCCATTACAGTTATCTGGAGTTACGATCACAGGGCCATTCATGAAAAGCCCACAGGTGTGTAGAGCTGTATGTAAACTCAGGAACATGTCTGCTGATGTCTACTGAAGGGAAGTTTTAGCTGTCTTTGAAAGCACATGAATATGCACTTGCTGTATGTCATTCAAAAAAGCATGTGAAGTCATCCAAAGCATTCTGTGTTTCTGCTTGGTCATCATGACAGTTTTTCTGATACAACTTCTTTGACTAAGCCATAAGTTGTCATCCTCCTCTGCATACAACACTTGCTGTGGGCAGAAACCACAAGGAACAATTGTCACCTCGTCATTAGGCAGATTGCTGATATCCAGAGATCACTCTGTGGGCACTGCAACCAGACCCAAAGAGTGTGCTCACACCACCTGGGTATGCATAGGTTGGCACCCTCTCCTTATCGCTGGAAAGAAACACTTTTTCTTTGGAAAAGAAAGATCTTTTTCATCTGCTCTGTAGGTGACAGCACTCATCTGCTGCCTGAGATCACACAGTCTTGTTCAGTACTTGCCATAACAAGTTGAGTAATAGCTTCAGCATCAATTGTTTCATGGAGGAATACATATACTTTTGAATGGCTGTCATCAAGACAGGTACTCTCAGTGTTGACCCTGAGAGCATCTCTAGTGCTGTCAGAATGACTGCACTTTGAATAACAGCTTCTAGAAAGTTATTTTTGGCAAAGCAAGAGATTGGCCTCTGGATCATTTTTCTCCAGCCTGACCCCACTGTGGGCAGTAGGCTCACTTAAAGAGTGAGGGAATATTCTCAATGCAGCTTGTGGTTTGCTGCACAAAAGCAAGCTGTAATATATTCTGAAAGGCAAATGGCCGGTCCATGAATCGTTCTCCTTCTTTACCCCAAGAATCTAGACTTTCCCTTTCTCTTTCCTGGCTTCCTGTAACCCAGACCAGAACAGACATCTACATGACATTCCTAGCTCGTAGCTGGACTAGTGGCCTCTAGCACCTGGCCCAGCTGGGTGGTCACGGCAGGCTACAGCTGTGGACCATGAATACAGTTGACCTGTTTTGGTTCCCATGAAACAAGTCAAGGAGGGAGACCATGTACAGAAGTTGTAGAATTTCCCCAGGTTTTTATTTATAAATGAAAGGTCTTTAAAAATAGAAAGCAACAAGCAGCAAAATGTTATGTTTAAGATTTCAAGTCTATCCCCTCCAAAACAACCAGCAGAGCACATGCAGATTCTTCTCCTCTCATAACTCATACCATGGTTTTCATGCTAGATGCAGGTCAGCAGCTAACGGTGTCCCCCTGGACCTGGGCCAGAAGTTGAGGTCATTGTTAATAAAGCTTCCTTGTGTACATGCTTACCTCTGGACTTTTGTCTGGTTTTAGGTCCAGGATTGGGGGAACACTAGAAGCAGAAGCCATTGATGGCACTGTGTCACAAAAAGCTTTTAACAGTGTACAATTAAGCAGGGGAATGTGTAAGTGAAGAGGGAAGAGTAGATGTGTGTGGACTGGAGGGGAATATGAGGTTTCAAGGCTACTTTTGGAGATCTTTTTATGGCCAGGGTGTACCTACCAGGATGAAGCCACACGCACACTTCTGAGATCTGTGAGATCTGCTCACACCAGTGACCAGTAAGTGTGTTCCAGATGACAACCTCCAAACATGCAACAACTTGCAAGAAGATGAGAGCTGGGAATGAAATCCAGTTGTTCCCTAATAGGGCAATACGCATGTACCTTCAAAAATTTGCACTTTAAATTTTAAGTTTTAAAAAGAAGAAATAATTTTAAATATTTTTCTATTTAAAAACAGAAAGGTAGAATTTAAAGTTTCTGCCATAGGAAAGTGAGTGACAAAAGTCTTCTGGGACTATATGAACTTAAAAACTCTTCAACAAAGTTTAAATATAAATGCATACTCACTAATATAAAAGCTTAACCCATTGTCAAACTGAGCCCCTAAATGTCAAGTCCAATCATGTATAAAGGATATTGTGCATCTGTGTGTGTGTACATGCATACATATATTTAAAATATTTAGAAATGTGATATATGTTAATGGATATATATGAATTGAGTAATTTATTTTCCCAAAGTTCCAGGCTATCACATCATTGCTTAAAAGTATGTCAGACAACCTTTCAGATACAGATCAACATTTTTTTCTTCAATTTCATGATGTGCCAATAAAAAACTGTAAATTTAATTTTTATTTAATTGGCCCTATTACATGGGGTAAAACAAACAGTCTTAGAGATGAGATACATCTTCCAATGTTTTTGTATTAGAGATGTGTGATGGGCAATCTGGTTCATCTGCAATATGAACACTAAAAATATGAATGGGAATATCAATAAAAATAGAGTAGTTGCTTAGCACTTAGCGGAGGAAAATTCAGTTGATTTTAATATGAGTTCAGAATAAAGATCACCAGTTAAGAAAACTGAAATTGTATCTCAGGCTACACTTTTTTGTTTAAACTTGCATGGTAAAGAGAGAGTATTGTTCTCATTTTGAGGCTCTACTTTCAGTGCTTTATAATAAGCATTTTAAAACATGTTGCACTTCATCTTTTCCTTAAGGAAAAAAAAAAAGGCAGTTGATGGAATGAGTATCAATGGGATTCATTAACATTCCTAAGAGGTTCTTGAAGAATCACAAGACAACCAATGCCTTCAATCTGTGTGCAGTACCTCTTTACATGATCGCTTACTACGATTATGTCAACATGTCAATGAGAAACATGAGGTTATTGCAGAACATTTGACTGAAGAATAATCCAAGAAGATGGAAATGATTCCAAGAAGCAAAGTCCCCCTGAGGAGCCTACTAAAACCCTGAATGAGCATACTCTTCACAGAGGGTATGTTTTCCAAAGGCAGTACAGAAGAAAGCCTTTAGGTCTAATCAGTTTCACCATTATGACGCTGAGACTTGAGCAGTAACAGAGTGTCTTTATAAAGCCTGTCAGAGAAGAGGCATCACCCAGTTCTTGCCATAAGGAATGTAATGCATCTATACACCTTCTCAAGATTGCAGCTGTATAAATACTATTGCCATTCTTTTACTTGGGCGTATGACTTACTCAGAAACTCTTGCTTGTGCAACCTCTAGCCTTCCAGGGCAAAAGTGCTTTACACACACTTTACACATTCCTTTCAATCAGGTCTAAGCATACTTCAGATCAATAGAGGAAACAGAAAATTTCATGTGTTCCATGAGCCACTTAATAAGAAAACAGTCATGCAAACATGAAATAACCAGTAAGAAAGCAGTGATATTATCACAGCCCATAGCTGTTTAAGAGACAGATCCAAACAAGACTAAGGATGAATAAAGCTAATTATGCTTGCTATCTATAGACCATGATGACTAAGAACAAAATAGCCAGAAAAAAAAAAAAAAAAAAAAAGTGAATGGAATCTCTTGGCTGACTCAGCAAAGTCTTTCCTGTTGTTCTGCACATCCCACTGGTCTCTTCCCCAGTCAAAGATCACTTTTCTGGGATATATATATATCTTAGTCTATTCACATCACTGTTAGACCCTTCACATTTTATAGAGACTTAGCAGTCCAGTTAAATTGCTGAGACAAATTTGTGTTGGCAGTTGCATGCAAAAGCAAGAAATCAAACAGAATATATTTTGATCCACTGTTTGATCGGATAATGCTTTCCAAGGGCCAGTTAGTTTCCATATTCAGTTAGAATCCTTATTCAGCTCTCACCTTTGAAAACTACATGGTCTATTTGTCTAATTGGACTTCTTAGCCTGGATCCCTTAAGAAGTACAGTGACCTTCTACACAATTATCTAAAACCACAAAAAATCTAGAATATGCCTAGCTTCAACTGAATATGAGTAAAACATTGCCATCTGTATATATTTCCCCAGTTTCCCCGGTTTCTCCACATTTTTTGCTAGGTCAATGTTTCTTAAGACTCTGTCTTCTAGGATCAGTCTCCCTCAGCAAACATCACAAGGTCACATAAACCAAATGGAAGCCTAAACCCATTCACCAACTTGAATATAAGTAACAAACAGCTACATTAGGATGATAGCTAAAAGGCAGTTTACCCCAAAGCAGAGGTGGCAAGGGAATCTTGGAGAGATTCAAAGAATCTCTTTTCCAGCTACTGAAATATAAAATCCCCCAAGCCCTCTGTCAGGGCACTCCACCATTTCTCAGGATTATCAGCACTTTGCCACTTTTGATGAACCTGTAACTCAAAGATCGTTAACCTACTTCCTCTGTTTTCCTGCAGGAAATTAATGGAAAGGTTTTTTCCAATATCTTCTTATATGTGTATAGCTTTTCAATGGCTTAAAAGGATTTCCCCTACAGCACCTACTAAAATAAGTCTTCACCCCTCAGCTGAGTCTCTACTTGCCAGTTGGTTACTCAGAATGACATTTTTTTAATGGCGCAATATGTACACACTTTTGAAAACTATGAGTTTGGTGCCAACAATAGATTGACTTTTAATGAGAATAGCATTTACCAACGTCCCAGTAATTCACTTAACATGTACTATCATTAATGTACCAGTGAATTTAAATTGCTGCTGCCCACAGAAGCTCTGCTTAGAGGGTCCTGTGAAGTCAGCATCTTTGCCTTTACATAGGCTGTAGCATCTTGCTTGGCTAGTGAATCTAATGTGTCATTTATTTTTACTGCCTCATTTGTACATTATTCCCATCTCTTTCATAGGCTGTATTCTGCTTTCCATGAGCAAGCTATCCATCTTTATAAAGGGAGTCCTTTTAAAGAAGCTGAGTGCCAAATGCTGTACCTTATTGAGGCTGTATTCTGAAAAGAAAAAATAAAAATAAAAAGGAACAAATTGAAGAGCTGTACAATTTTAAAAGAGCTGTTCAGGAGATAAACCATCTCTCAGAATCAGAACCACTGGGTTTATTAAAGGTAAATGCATATGGCTTCATTCCCTCACGCACAATTAGATACTCCTTTTCTGAACTGTGTAGAGAAGACAACATGCACAATCTCCTCAATGTCTCAGGACAGTACTTAGGTGCTATAATAATTAATCATAAACAGAAAGAGGAAAAAGTACCACCATATAGTTCTTGAGAAAGAACATGCAAATACAATTTCATAGTATAAAGTAAGGAATTGTCAGGAGAAAAAAAAAAAAAAAAAGAAAAGTAAATTCTTATAAACAGCCACAGAAAAATGTGCTTGCAATGTCTTTCATCAGTCAGGAAAGAAGCCAGATTTCTTCAGAGCTGAGACTCAAAGACAAAGTCCTGGAAAGAGGAGGAAAATACAATGTTCAGCAGTTCCCATTGATCTTTCTACACCCATCTTTTTTTTTTTTTTCCAAAAAATTATTTGTGAAAATTAAACTTAATTAATTATCAACAATAGTAATACAGAGATGACCAGTCAGTCACAAGAAGCAAATAATAAGCAGTAAATTCTATAAGTGTGCCACTGATAATTTCGTAGAACTGTTAACAAACAACCTACCTCTATGTCTTCTTCCCAACAAGTAATAGTACAAAATTTAAATAATCACAATGTGGTTTTGATATCATATTTGCTCATAGATCAGTTGCATCCACAGCCTGGAAGCAAGCAGTAGGTAGACTTGAATTACCATTTACTTTAGAATAGCCTTACTTGGCCTCAATCTACATTTGGAGGGCAAAATCTGGAGGGGAAAGCACAACTATTACAGAGGAATTATAGTAATTTGAAAACAGAAAAGTGGGTCAAATCTGCTGCATAAATTATTCATAATGAATTGTTCTTTCAGATCTATATTGGATAGATTTGAGAACACACTGAAAATGAGATCAGAATTGCTATAAAGGTAAAACTACTTTAGCGTATTACCAAGACCAGCTGTATTATTTTACTTTATGAAATATCGAGTTGACATTTATTTATTCATTAGGGTTACCTGCATTACAAAACAATCCATCCATCCAGGAAACACAAAGAACAAAATGCCACAAGGAGAACGTGCATTGCATTGATGGCTAGCATTTAAGGGGAGTGAACATTAGAGAAAACTTGACTAAAAATATCCAGTAGTACTAGAAAATCACACTAGAGGCTTGGGTATTCTGGGTAATAGGGTGCAGGGCAGTTTGGCAGGCTCATAAGCTGAATGCAAGATGCATCTGTCTATAGGCATGATTCATCCTTTCTGCTGGCACAGTCTGTTTTCCCCTGCATGCAAACATTTAATCCAGCCCCCCGGGGATGTTTATGCTGATAAATAAAAAGAGGTCTGTTTCAACCTCACTAACTAGCTGTTTCCCGTTCACATCCACTCTAAGCAGCACTAGCCACAGGCATGGATGGGGCTATCAGGCACAGATCCTGCTTTATTTAGAATTATAGGAGGTAGGGAGGTCTCTGCAGACTGCACCCTGGCACCCGCCTGCCTCCATACTGAGATGGAAGTCCATCAAGGGAGAGACCCAGGCCAAGCCTTTCAGGTACCAGCAGCCTCTGCAGACCAGCCACTAGGGCAAAGAGTAGGTACGAGAGCCCTGCAGACAACACCCTGCCATAGGAACTTGCCCTCCACTGAAGTCTTACTGGATCCCAGCAGGGAAACACCAATTTGGCTGAGATGTGGAGTTTTTCTGTGGGAGCTGCTTTGTTTTCCCTAATTTATTTTTGGCAACTGCTTTGGTTTAACAGGCACATCGTGGGGAATTCTTCTCTCAAGAGAAATTTGTCCTTGACAGAAATTCACCGATTGGAACAGCTACATCAGGGATAAATTTGGCCAGTTATATTTTCAAGTTGGATAAACATCACTTAGCTTCTTTAGCATCACTTGCTCAGATAATCAATACATACAGCAGACACATGGAAATGAAGGCAAATGCACTGCATAGCTCCAATGGATGCAGCTGAGAATATATGCTATAACACCTGGGCAAGATAACAGAAGTGCTCCAACTTGAAAGTACCCACTATGTCTCTCTTAGCAAAGGCCTGTTCCTGACTTTGATCATGTATATGCCCAACAGAACACTTTCTAAATGCTCATGACTTCCACTCTTGTTTTTCAGTACAATTGGTACAAAAGAGAAGTACTTTGGTACTTAATAGTGTGCAGGATTACACAGCATTAGAAAGATGACCTTTTTATTCTTCTCCTCAAGTTACATAAAGTGCTTGTAAAACATGCTGAGCATTGCTCTCTGGGCTGCTGAGTGGCAGAGAAATTATAGCAGCTGAAAGGAAAAGGTACAGGTTAGATAACTATTTTAAGAGAACTTTTTTCCAGCCTTTTCTAGCAGCAGCCAGCATTTTATTTATTGTACGTTCGGAAAAAAAAAAAAAAAAAAAGTTCATCTAATCTTCCTCACAGCATTAGTTGAGGCGAGACAGATTCTTCTTGAGAAACATGCTCTGTTTTGTAAATGTTCAAATCTTGCATAACCCTTCTGCATAATCTTGCTCAGTGTGCGATCTAGGATGAACTCCTTCAAAAATGCTACATACCCTTAAATCCACTGACCATGCATGACTCAGGTCAGAGGTGCTGGCTATGACATGGTCACCCTCCCTGGCCTCAGATGATATGTGGGCGTCTCCTAAAGGATGGCACCCCAGTGCCAAGCTGTCCCGGGATCAGTGCTGAGCACCTCCTACTCTCCCCAATTCCTCTCACTGCAGTAACAAAGGTTATATCCCTCTACATTTAAAAAAAAAAAAAAAAAAAAAAAAAAAAAAAAAAAAGACAGCTCTGTTAGAGCTGACCTGTGGGAACACATGAGGATAGGTGCAAATTGTGCACTGATATGGCTGGAAGGTTGAAACCTGTGTAAATCTTAGCTAGATTGCAAATCTGTGTCTAAAAGGCTTGAAATCAGCACAAAAATGTTCTAGTTACGCTCCCTGTGAAAAAGAGATTTTGCCTTCTAGCAGCTTCTAGGACTTTCTCATGAGGATGCAGTATTTCATGGGTCTTGAGGACTTCACCTGGACATGAGTGGCTTTGCTATTTACCCCTTCAGTTGAGCTTCAACCCAGAGAAAAGCAGCTTCTTGGCCGACTTGGAGATACCATTTCTGAAGTTATCACCAAGACCAAGTTGCTGGTGGTTAACCGTGCTTGTTTGCTTAGCCATACACTTCTCTACTGAAACTTTAGTCCAGGGTGGAGGTTAAAAAAGAATCAGAGAAGTCACAGGGCAGACTTACAGGCAACTAAATGGCCTTTCATTCATGGCAGCAGTCAGGGAAACAGCGTGTTGTTTGATGTGGATGTGGTCAGATATGCACGGAACAGTGACAGCTGGGTTACCCTGTCAGCAGAAGGGAAATAGCACTCTCAGCATCCTACCTTCCTCAGGTCCTCACCCTGCAAAATGCTATTGGCCTCCTCCTGCTAAAGCTGCTCCAGCCGTGTGGGCCCTCAGGGCGTTTGGGCTGGCATAATGTCACCAAAGAGGATGCAAGAGTCGCCGTTCTGGAGGAGCAGATGCTCCATCACTTGTGTTGGAGCCGTGCCCTCCACAGGGCATATTGAGGCAGCTGCGAAGAGTAAATGACTGTCCCGGTGGGGATGTGCATCGGGGAGATAGGAAAGCTGATTTACAATCCCCTTATTAAGGATTATTTTTGCAAAGCAGTATCGCACTGTCAATAAAGGCCTTTCCCTCTCCTCCCCACACAGTTCTTGTCTCTTTGAGAGTTCTCTTGAGGAAACAATGTGACCTTGTACTGCTGCAAAGAAGGAATTGAAACTGGGTCTTCTGACACCTTACAGAGTGTCCCCATCCTTGCGGATAAGGGAATAGGTGTGAAGGAAAGAAGTAATACCTCCTCCTGGGAGTTTTCCCACCTCATCACCTCCCTTCCTGCTTCAAATCTCAACTCATGTTCCTAAATTGTCCCAAGATAAATGTGTTTCTCAAGGAACCTAGCCATTGAAAAAAACAGCTCCTCCTGTTAGAGGCATTCTGGACTGAAATAATGAGACTTATTTTTCTCAGAAAATGAAGATCCTTACACTCTGACCCTAAAGAGACCTTCAGGAATTCCCTCTTCTGCCTCTCTTCTCAATGCCTTTTCATTATTTGTTCTCATTTAGGAGTTTCTCCTTGTAGAGAGCTGCTTCTCCAGCACCCCAGAGAAGCCAGTGTACCGACAATTTTGACAGGAAAGGTGAAAGAGAAAGGGGATAGGGCTTAGCAGAGAGTCAGGGGTGACAATCTGCTGTTTAAAGTGGCCCATGCTATAATCTGAGTACTGCACCAGCTTGTGGAGAGCATCCTTTGATGCTACAACAAGTAGGGCAGTAGGTCATGGGACCAGTGGCGGATACAGATTTCCACAATCCCTCCTACTCCAGTGTTAGCACTATAATCACACAGGATATGATCCTACACACTGTGTTTTATATTCTTACATTTAGAAAGGTTGTTCCAACTGTAAGCACTCTTATGACCCAGTGTCCCAATTACAATGGCTTTCAAAGTGTGTACTTCAGGGACCAGCACTCCCTATTTAGGCCACCATTCAGAGCCATCCTGTTACCATGAGAAAATGTTAGAAAACACAAACAAATACTTGTCCTTTGTTCAGCTACTGCGCATTTGCTGCAGTACACTTTCATCACCAGGGTGCAGAAGCAGCAGCCAGAGGAGCAGAGGAGTGGAGGCTGCTGTCTGTACCACCCCAGTCCAGCCCAGGACCTCATGAGGGAATGGTTTCTTAGTGCATCAATAAATAAGTTGAATAATATAGGAAAAAAAAAAAAAAACCCTATTGGCCGTTCAGAGGCATCACAAAATTGACTAAAGATGCTATTTTATTTTTGTCAAATTTAGTTGGCACCATAATTTTATTTGCATTTGATTCACAGACACAATAAGGGGATGATATAATACTAGACAGAGGTAAGTGTTATGTGACAGGAGTATTAATCTCATGAAACAATCACCTGCATCAAGTGATTGGGGCAAGAAAAACAGTCTCTTAGTAGCACTTTGGTGTGTCACATACTTACTACAAATTACATCACATCATTCTATAAAGAGCTGTTGAAATATTTATTTGAACTGTAAATCATTTTTGTGAAATAAATACAATCTAAGTTAATGTCAAAGGTTATTTCCTAATATTTCTCTCTCTGTATTGGATCCAGTATTCTTAACACAACATTTTCTGTCAAATACAGTATTTTATGTGTTAATAATTTTAATTATTAGCATAGAATGTGCATAAATTATCTATGAGCTGTGATGAATACTCAGATATTGTTCTTGTACAGACTTCAATTTGCTGGTCACAAAATGTGTGCAAATGCAGTTTAATTTGATTTACTAACCAAGGAAGAAGCCACAATTTCATTAAGAAATAGCTGAGGAAGGGAAGCTTTCTTCATTAATTAAAAACAATTAATGAGTTGCCCAGCTGTGTTACAAAGCAGCCTGCAACTTCTACTCTGGCACACTGGCAGACTACTAATCTAGTGCTAATGGGGTATACCAGGCAGGACACTCAGGTTTGGGTTCTTCTTCATAGTGAGCTCCATTCAGAAACAGATGTATTTCAAATTTTCACTTAAAAAGAAAATAAAAGCTTGATTCATTCTGAAGTGTTCACCAGGCAAACCCTTGTGATATGAATGTTTCTGGGGAGTCTGAGGAAAGTGTGCCGAGGAAGAGTGCAGCCTCGGTGCTGCTGGTGGGGCTGTGACAAAAAGCAGGTGTCAACAGGGTTAGGGGGAGGTAATTCCTCCTCCTCCATCCTAGCCCTGCAAGCAAATGGAGTGAGAGGACAAAAGCATTGCTCAGAGCAGGGGACAGTAAGTGGGGCTCAGGGATCTCATCCTGCAGGAGCTAGACCACTTGTGGGATCTCTGCAGAAGCAATAGGGCTTACTGAGCACCTGCACTGCTGTCCTTCCATCCTGATGGTGAGCAACCTGTACACAGGAAAATAAATGAAGCTGAAAGCTTCCCAAAAGGGTTTAAAAAAAAAATCTCTCCTTTTCCTGCTATTTACTGTTTCTTCTGTTTCCAGAGCAAGCTTCTCACCTTGAGAAAAAATCATAAATGAATAAATGAGGAAGGAAGAGCAAATCAAAAGCTAAACAGAAGCAAAAGAAGGGAACCAAGCTCACACATGCATGGAAACATACAAGGGATTGGTGAACTGATCTAGAGTCCCAGGTTAAACACTTACTCCTCTGGGTCATTAAGAGTTTCTGTGGCTCCCCAGATGTGTATATAGCATAACTGTTTCTTTGCATACTCAGACAGTTCCTCCACACAGACCATTTGTATTTGTGTTGGCTGCTACTGCAAGGCAAATAGATTCCCAAGAACCCTGTCTGCAAACACAGTGCCCTGACAGATTTGGTACCCTCTGCCCAATTCCAGCTACTTGCTCTGGCCCTCAGGGCATGCCCAACAGACACCAACAAAATCTGGGTCAACATAAAATGCTACCACTTAGCTTGAAAGTATTTTATTACTTAACTTGCAGCCATCTTAATTATTTTTTTGAGCCTAGCTTTCAGCTCTAAGTGATAAACTAAGCCTTTCATTCATCTTTGGGAAATAAAACCATGAAACTTTGGATTCCCAGAAACTCTTAGGTGGTTGATAGCATAGATGGTTTCTGGGAAGGTTAACTGGGGGTGGAAATACACCCTTTCCTGACTTCCCACCTACCTTTATATACATCTCTGCCATTCTGTGATGCTATGTCCCACCAGAAAAAAATCACAAAGTAAGTCAGGAAAAGAGGTGCAACAGGTTAGGCAGTTCCACCACAGAAGTGCAGGCATAATACAACTTACTCTAAGTCAATTAACTCAAACCAGGTTAAGAGAGCAAAAAGAAGCCATTATGTCAATTATGGAATAATTTCCCATTTCTGACTTGCAAATTATTGGCCATCCACTCCCAGACAGCACCCTTCCTTTCATGTGAGGGATTCTTTTGACTAGCAAATAGAAACCTGCCTGGGGAAAACAAACAAAATTACTTCTTGGTTAGTGAAATCATATTTGCCAAGCCACACAACTCAGTAAACAACCTGAAGGAAAACCATTTGTCATAACCTAATGTATCACAATGTAAATATTATATAAAGAATGTAAATATCCCTTGAAGGTGCCCCATAAATAAAATTATAGCAAAATTATTTTATTTGTTCAGGTACTACATGTATAGTATGGTAGTCATCAATCTGTACAGGTAAAATTCAAGCAAAAAGCAATGTAATCAATCAAATCTGAAGCTTTCCTGCAAATACAGGGAAAATTGCCTTTTAGATGATATACAGTATAGTATGAATGCATGACCATTGACTTTGAATCAGCTGGGACACAGGCAAAGCCTACCAATCATGAAGAATTTCCCTATTACTAGTGGGATTTTTTAAAAGATTTATTATTTTGCATATGTCTGACCACCGTGTTTCAGTACACAGTTTCTTTTTGAGATATTTTTGCTTAATGGGTATAGCTTTACACAATCTGTCCATGCAGCTGTGTAACTGTGCTCCACATTTGTGAATTACTTCCAAGGTCACTCTTAACTAGCGAAAATATTTCATTCATTGTCTTTTTTTATAGAATAAAGCACATTATACTGCAGCTGGTAAAACATATATATTAAAATGGAAACTCTAAAGGGCTATCTCTGACCTTCATAGATTTAGGTCAAACCTGGCTATGAAAGTTAGCAACTTCATCTCCAAGAAAAAAATTTAGGTCTATCAAAGACTGAACTGAAGGTATCAAGGCTTCATATTTCACACCCCTCATATGGCAAATTGGATTACAATCACAGCAATACACCTTCAAACAGCAAGAAGAACTGACATGATCTGGCACACTGAAGAAGCCTTTATGATATAATTCCATTATAATACAGTTTTCTCAATGTAATTCCTCAGGCACAACCTGTGCATATAATGAAAGACACTCAACTTCCTGTTTGTCCCTGTAATAGACGCCACATACCATTACGGAGCAGCCCAAACTGCCCTAATGGGAACGTGAGCAGTTGGCTGCTACTGGAAGGGGTGGCCTATGGGTGAGAGAAAGTTATTCCTTCTCCCAAACAAAGGACACTGAAGAAGACACCTATATCAGGTTTATATGGCAAGGGTTTTCTTGCAGGGCAGGGCTGTAGGGGTGGCCTCTGCGAGCAGAGCCCAGCAGCTGCCCAATGTTAGATAAGGGACAGTTTCACCTGGCTCCAAAGGGACCCGCCGCTGGCCAGAGATGGGCCATGAGTGATGTTGGTTGGGCCTCTGGGAGAGCAGATATAAGAAAGGGAAAATAAATGGTGTGCAACTGCGGCTGGGAGAGGGGAGTGATCACCAGCCCTGCAGCCCCCAGGTCAGTGCAGCAGGAGGGTAGGAGGTGCTCCAGGCACGCAGCAGCAGTTCCCCTGCAGCCTGTGGAGAGGCCCCTGGTGGAGCAGGCTGTCCCCCTGCAGCCCATGGGTCCCACATGGAGCAGATCTCCACGCTGCAGCCCGTGGAGGAGCCCTCGGTGGAGCAGGTGGATGTGGCCTGGAGGAGGCTGCGGCCCATGGAGAGCCCCCGCAGGAGCAGGGGGTCTGGGGGGAGCTGCCGCCCATGGGGGACCCGTGCTGGAGCAGTTTGCTCCTGGGGGATGGACCCCGTGGTATGGAGCCATGTTGGAGCAGTTCTTGAAGAGCTGCTGCCTGTGGGAAGCCCACATAGGATCAGGAGCATGGGAAGAGAGCAATGATGAAGGAGAGGCAGAGACAGTTTTATGGACTGACCACAACCCCTGTTCTCCTGCAATGCTCATATAGGGAAGGTAGAAAAGGGTGGATGGGGAGAAGGTGTTTTTAGTTTGCTTTTAGTTTCTCACTGCTCTTGTCTGTTGTCAATAAGCAATCACATTAATCTCTCTTACGCTGAGTCTGTTTGGCCATGACAGTAATTGGTGAGTGATCTCCCTGTCCTTATCTCAACCCACAACCTCTTTTCATTGTATTTTCTCCCTCTGTCTTTTTGAGGAGGGAGAGTGAGAGAGCAGTGTGGTAGTGCTGAGCTGCCCATCGGTGTGAAACCATCACAGCACTGGGAAAAATGTGTCTTCTCTGCTCCTTGACCTCAGTTTCCACGTACAGGGTTATAAATTCTTTGTTCCCCACAAGTGGCTGGCATTTGTCGTTATCCGCTACACAGACCAAATAATAGCATTTAATGGGCTCTTTTGTCTTCACTCGGCCATGCCAGGGCCAAGGAGAATGTGTCTGACTGTGCCAGGCAAAGCCTCTTGGAAGGGCTGTTGTGGGCTGTGAAACTCCCCTTACAAGATAACACAGCCTCAGAGAAAGCCTTACCCTCACAGCCTGTGATCTCCTGTGGCTCCAGTCACATTATACAGTCCCCTGCTGCCCAGGGATAGAGGTCCACTCTCAATCAGTTGAACCTGCCGTTAGAACCAGAGCCAAACCTGTCTGAGCATCAAGCAGATGCATCAGTGCAGCTTGGGAAGCACCCCCTACCCTCTGCCCTATGTCCGCAGCTCAGTGGGCTCAGCATGGAGAAGAGGGCTGCAGGCCCCCCACACTCTCATGGTGACAGCAGGTTGGGAGCTGGGTGACGGACCAGATCACCTTCACCTGGAGCAACCTGCTACTAGCTACTGGTGGCTTCTCCCAGGATCATCATATACTGGAGGTATAGCACACCACTGTGATGCTGTATTTTCTGCATTTTTCTCAATCATTAGGTAAAGACTGGCTTTTATAGCATGATTCTCTATTGCCTAGACTGATGGAGTCTTGATCTCACCTAGCCCACCTTCAATAATCTACTTCAGTTTAATTAATCTTTTTTCATTTCCTTACATAAAACTTAGTGCCTATACAGGGAGCCTTAGAGAATGAAGCTGTCTATCTGCTGTGGTGCAGTGGATTGAAGAGAGCAGCTCTTACTCCTCTCTTTGCTGCCCTACCACTATGACTCAGAAAATGGCACAGCCTTGTTCACAGTGCCTTACTTTGTGCATGTGTGACCCAAGATTAAGATAGCATAGCACAGCAAAACACACATAGCATAGCATAGTGTAGCACAGCTAGCATAGCACAGAACAGGACAGGAATCAGAAGGCAAAGGTGATAATCACTTTTCTGCCATGCTGTGTAAACCAGGGCATTCACAGACCTGTCCTTTCTATAAATACTAGCTATCAGTTTTACTAGTACAGCTGATACCAGCCCAGACTTGCATGCATACACACTCAGTACTGAGTCACACCACCAGAAATGAAAACACTAAATCTTGGGTTAAGTTCCCTAACATCTTCAGCCCTGGCACCAGTATATTTCTGGGTTGATGTCTAGGTGGGTACCCTGCTACCAGGACAAGCTCACCCCCACAATATGACAAGGAAGAAAAAAAAAAAAAAAAAAAAAAAGAAGAAAAAAAGGAAAGAATCTTTCAGCACTTTGTCTCCCGACTTGAATAATTTGAGTAACCTGGAGCTTGGCAGGCAGAAGCAGCAATGCCTGATGAAGAAGGAGCATGGGGACAGGCTGCAGAGACCCACAGCTGTGCACAGTTGGATGTCTTGGATGTACCCCCACCCTCCCCAAGCAGGTATCCTCTGTCCCTGCTCCGCAGCAGGAGCAGCCAAGTGGTACCCATTTACAGCCAGCTTCTGGCTTCAGTGTGCCCCGCAGCAGGAGGCAACCGGAAGAAATGAGCAAGGGCAAACCTGACACTTCATTTAAAGCAAGATTCAAGCTTGACCTCCTCAGCAGAACACCCAAGTGCTTTGTTACCATTAAAACAAAAATAGACATTTTGCAATTTCCAAGGAAGGTAGTTGAAAGTGCAAAATAAAAAGGTGCTTATGGAGGAGAAGGAAAAAGGAAAGATGCGCTGGTATTAAGAACTAGCTAATCCCAATGCAGGCCTGAAACCTAGAAGGAATTTGGTGGTAAGGTAAAGATGGAGGGGCCACTTTATGCTGACTGCTGATTTTGTGGGTTTTTTTGGTCCTGGCATAGCACTGTTGAGTCCAACACTGCACAAGTCTTTCTGTAGAGCATCTGGTACAAAAAGAGATCACTCTGAGCCTCCTTAAGACTTCTCCGAACAGCTGTCATCCTTACAAGAAGTAGATCAAGTCAGGTTCACCGCCACTTGTAGCAATATTGTCTACTAGCACTATTCTTACCACTTTTACAGTAGACACTAAATAATCTATCATCTCCCTTCCTCAGCCTCTCAAATTTTACAAAAAAAAAAAAAAAAAAAAAAAAAAAAAGTCTTACCTTTATGCAGCAGGTGGGAAAATACTGCATCTCCCTGAAGGAAGAGACACAGATCACGGCCTGAGTGACTTCATATTCTTGTGAATATCTTCATTGGAAAAGTGCACAGCATTTATCTTACTTATCTCTGAGGTCTGCCTAACACTTAGCTGCCACATGCCGCTGGTTTTGTCAGAGACATGGCAGGATGCAATTGAGATTCAGTGCCCCCATGCTCACATCTTGACTTTCAAGGGGAAGGAGAAGAAATAGATAAGGAAGAACACTTCATCTTCTAGAGAGTTCAAATCCAGATCTGCGGAAGAATGGAGTCCAGGAACACATGCTAGATAACAAGCAGAAAGTCTGACAGGTGCACAGCTTTTGAGATGGCAAACACAGGCAGTACAAACCTTATGGAGAAAAATATCAATTAATTTAGGAAATTGCACCAACTCACATCAAAGGTACATGGGAAACATATGCTTTTAAAAATTTCCTCAGCCGAAGAACACCTCAGGCTTCCCACAGAGTCCTGGTTTGCTCAGCATAGGCACTCTTTTCTTTCTCTCCCCCTAAAATATTTGTCTTCTTGGCTTTATAGCTGTTGTGTAGAATATCAGTTCCTGGTTTAGGCAAGTCCCTGTGTGATGGACCCTGCACAATTGCTCAGCTTTACTCTCTTCTGGACAGATGCTATTAGCTATTTCTGAACACAAGATGCAGGGCTACATTAACCTTTCACAAGTTGTCCTGACCTCAGGATGAATTTCAGCTCACTGCAATGCAGTGTAGCCATAAGATTTCCATGACGCCACATGGTCTCCACAGTCCTCCTCTCAACCTTTCTTTGTGGACATACAGCCTCAGCCACACAAGGGACATCCACTGACACATGACTGATGTTGCTGCCAGGGCTGACCCATGCCCCTGGGAGATGCTTTCAACTGAGGTTCAGCCATGGGACCCGATCAGAACTCTAACCCTTGCCACCACACAGCCCTGCCTGTGCTGGCCATGGGGCCCTGTATCATCACCTTTCCTTATTCCTGTTAAAAGTTTTGCCGAAGCATGATCAAAGTAGCTACTTCATTATTATTTATTGCCCTCTTTAATCCTTCCATATTAAGATGAAAGCAATGGTAGCCTAAGTATAAGCTACTGTCTCACATCACTTTAGCAAGTCCCTAGCCAAGGAGGGGAATTCCTTCCAGGCACCACACCACACTGCTATGATGTATGGTTGACAATCATGTCAAAAGCCCAACTGACCTTCTCTCACCTGTCAAGGAAAGAGTTCCCCAGAGGACAAGAAAACATTTTCCTCTAAATTTCAGCCTTTATAAACATTTTCCTTCCTCTTTTGATAGCAGTTGGAAAATATTGTTTTCCATGCCTCTATTAGCCATGAACATCTAGCAAATATAGAGAGCCACAGTGTAAGAACTTGTCCTTCTTTTTGTTTCTTTCTTTAAAATATGAAGCAAATCCAGTCTCAAATGTTGTCCAGAAATTGTTGGAACATAAAATGCTGAACACATTTGTCTTAGGGATAAGGTCTCATACGTGCTCTGTTTCAAGGTTTGGTGTATCAGAAGTATTATACTGGCTGCATATAAACATATTTTTTGATCATATACTTTAGACAGCATTAGGCATTCAGCTTACATTTGCTGTAACTGTTAATTAAGAATGAGCAACTGATGTGTTTTCGGATATGAATTTCGCTGAAATGGGAATGCTGGAATCTAATATGCAAGGTATGGCCTTCCATCGAACAGAAACATGCTCAGCTAAAATTGGTCTTGTTAAAAAAAAAATCTAACACTCTAGATCCAAATCTGGCTTTATTGTTATTCATTATTATTCTGCAATTTCATTCTGTTAATTGTTAAGCCTGTACTTAGTAACACGACTGTGCAATGGCATGCAAATTTTGTTCGTGCACTTTTGTCTTTTTCCTCTGTAAAAATAACTCATGCAGGAGTCACTACCTAGAAAGAGAAGGGAACTCCATTTCTATGGGCTACTTACTGCCTGCTGGCTCTGTAATCCAAACCACAGATTTTTGAAACCCTGCTTGTATCTGGAGGTGCACAAGCCACTGGGTACAGGTTGTCTAAAAAATGAGTGATAGGGTCTATGTTTCTGGTGTCTGAGAAAGGCAATTTCTGTAAATGGAAGAAGCAGACAGTAACATCTCTCCATCCTGCAGTTAGGCAGGTTTTTTGAAGGGGTACAATTTAAACCACAGTTCAGTCCTCATTATTTCCAATTCATTTGGTGACCTGCAGCACTCAGTGCTGGATGAACCAACTGAAAATTGTGTCACCAGTGAAACCCTGCCAGGCCCATTTCTGAACAGCAGTCCATGTTCCAACCATATCTTGCCTTCTCCTTCAAGGAATAATTAGTGGGAAAACACATATTTGAAAAACTGGAGGGAACTTTCCATTGATATCAACATGCCAAGGACTTCAGATGTGTTTTTCCTTGGGTTCCTGGGCAGTCTTGTCCCACAGAGCTCTCCTGGAAGGACTTGCTAGAATTAATGATTTACTAGCCAGTAACTAGTGTTTTATAGTTTGGCAGTTTGAACTAGATTGGAAATTGAATAAAATGCCATGAGAGTAAAAATAAAAATAAAAAAAATAAAATTAAGGAAGGAGAAGATTAAAGGGAAAAAAAAGTGTAACATTCAAAAGAGAATGGTTTCTACTGACTTTGGTGGGATTTTGCTCAAATCCTGTTATTTTCATTTTTTTCATCCTTGGGAAAATAAATAAATAACAAGACAAACAGCTGAACAAACTGCTGTCGGCATGCCCCATTGAGATAATCATGAGGAGAAGAATGTGGTGTCCTTTTCTTCCTTCATGCACTCCCTGGAGAAAACAATGACTTTCCAACCACCCATCCCAATATATTTAAAATTTACTTTTTTTATATATGCATGAATTAGACCTTTGTGTAATACCTTGTATTTTTAGTTTACCTAACAATATGACTGTATCTATTTATGTCCTAAAGAATCCTTAATTAATCAAATTATCCTTCTACTCTGATTACTAGTGGTAACTGACCCTAGAGATTGATTAATACATTCTCAAATTATTCAGGAAGGCCCTTGAAAGAGCCTACAAAATTTACCCTTTTTGAAACCACAAAGTGCCTTATGAAGCCCACAGCTGCCTGAGGGTTGAATATAATCAATAATCCATAAAGATAATTGTTCCCACATGATTGGTGAACAACCTCAAACTGAGTGCATAAGGGCTAACACAGTAATTGATGTTTTTGTTGGGTTTCTACACTTAATGCAATTTGCCTCGAACAAGCCAACTCATCCCTTCTGTTGGACAGTAAATATAGATTTAAGCTTTCCTCCAGGGTGTTACACATAAAGAGAAAACATACTTTATGCTCTGTTGTTAGTTAAAAGCCTGAGTTTAGCAAAATTTATATTTTAATTGCCCAAGTTATTGTAACTAATAACACTAATACTTTATAGGCATATAGTAACTTCCATCTCATATGTTCTTCCAAGTGATTAACTTGCCAGCATAGCTTTGAGGCAGTTAATTATATTTATCCCAATTTTACAGATGAGGAAATCATTACAACCAAGTGTTCAAAATCATTGAGTCAGGATGAAAAAAATGAGAATTGTTTTAGAAATGCTAAGACACTCTTTTTTATTATTATTATTAAATTTTATTTTTATTTTTATTTTTTTAGCTATTAGTGGGCTCACAAAACTTAACATCAATACTTTATCCATAACTCTAAGAGGTAAAAATAGCAAGGGAACCTAATATCATGGTATCATACAGTTTGAAACTTCAAGGGAAAGAAAAATAGAACAGCGCTCATTGTGAAATAGTGAGAGGAAAATGGTGTCCCAAAATCATTCAAAGTCTAAGTTTGCTAAAGTAAACCAAAACTCAGATCTCTCAGCAACCATGTCTTTTTTTTTTTTTTTCAAATTCTCAAACTTCTGCTCATTGCAATACATGTGGATAATTCCTGAAGCTATTTCAATTTAGAGACATCCTCAGAGACTCAGAGAGAGGGAGAGAGAGGGAGAGGGACAGTGAAACTAACTAAGCAGTGGATGTTTCCTCTCTCTGGAAGGATGAGACTCATAATTGAGCACAGAAAATGCTATAAACACAAGATTCAATTATTACCAAATGCACAGGAAATCTTACCAAACTATTATAAATGTACCAAAATCCTTAATTACATATATACATTCAAAATCTAAAAAGAAGAAAATAACCTCACAAAAAGCCAGGAAATTACTGAAGCTTGGTATTATCTTTTGGAAGAATACAAGTCTGATGCTTACTCTTGTTCCTTTAATTTTTTTTTTTTTGTTTCTACGCTTTTGTCTCTTCATTTCACTTTTTGAGATTTGCAGACGTTACTGTTTTTGTTTTGCCCACACAATGCCTCATTATGCTTTGTAGAGGAGAAAAAAAGGGTTGTGCTTGACATTACCAGTCTTAGGTGATATAACAAACCCAAAGATTTTCAAGATTTTTTTTTCAAACTTTTTTTTGCTCCCTCTTCCCCGCAAGTGTGTAAGACTTTCCTCTCAAAAACACTTAATCGCTGCACCTCTTGTAAATTGCAGTGTTATCTATGTAACAGCAGCACCCAGATGTTCCCTACTTGTTCCACATCTTTGCAGGTCTCTGTGTCATCTTGTCCAAAGGAAGGCAAAATATGTATGAACCTACTAGCTATTGCAATAATACCTCATGACCAAAAATGCTCTATATTAACCAGTGATGAAGGTATCTGCCAGAGAAAGAGCATTGCCTTTAGGGCCCTTGATATACTGAAGTGTCATTAAAGAACAAATGTGGATGATTACATCAGTCTCCATCAGTAAGAGTAGAGCCGTGCCCATCTTTGAACTGCAAAGCACTGATCCAACATGGAAAAAAAATCCTGTTTATCTCCTTCTGTAGTTAAAGTCAAACACCAGGAGAAGATTGTATCCCCTTTTGTTTGAGCTGCCACCTTGTTGTGCTGGGGTCACAAAGTACTTTCCTATGATCACAAACTCTGAACTCACACACACTTTTGTTACCATCTGAACTTCCCCTTATTAAGCTGTTCTGAAGAATTTGGTGTCTTTTATTTATTCCATAGTACACAAAGCAAACACTGGATGATGTAATTGAATAAACAACAGAGGATGTTTTGTTAATTTGTAGGTGCCTTTTGTGGCAAGAAGAAAAAAATATTTGCTGAGACATTTTACTAGTGTGGCAACAATTTTCCTAGGTTTGGGATACTTGCTGCCCTCTATCTTTATATTATGTTACCATCTAGATACAGCAGAGATTTTAGACTCTGTAAGTACATGGAAAAAAAAATTATACATATACATCCATAAAAGCAGATATAAGGTTTGAACTAATTAAGGCCAAAAATATGAGTTGCAAAATTCCCCAGTGCTGTCACCTTTCTGCTTTTCAGCACATAAGCCTATTTAATTGCATGTCAAATACTGGGGAAGCCTCCTGACTATTATATTCCAAATATCTACTGTAACCTCTGTAATAATTTAATCACGGATTCTTTTTTCATATACTAGTAGCTTTGACAACCCAAACCAATGGAAATGTTTCAGAATATGAAAAACACTTCTTTACCCACCTTTTTTTTTTATTACTATCTTTAGGGAAAACCATAATAACACAAAGTTCATGGAGGTGAAAGGAATACATCTTAAGTAAACATGAATGATGAAAAGAAAAAAAAATGTTTGGGAAAATCAGTGCTTTCAAAGTATGTTGGGTATATTAATGTGGCCTAGGAACTCTCTATTATATTATGGACCAAATTTTAAATTCTTTATGTAAATAGGTAGACCTACTGAAGTCATTAGATCTTCAGTTTACATTTTAATTTGTTTTTGTGAAGAGAAGAATTTAATTAAAAAAAAAAAAAAAAAAGCACAGTATACAATATTGAGCTATTTCTTTATCCCAGACTAAAAGATATTTGGAGGAATATAAAAGTCATAATCTCCAAAAATTCTGGCTCTTGTTTCTCCCCTTGCTATATGTATTTTAGGCAAAATAGAGATGTCTAGGTTGATCTTTATTGGTGTACCTTTGCAGGAAGAGAATAACATGAATTAAAGGTCTCTGTAATGAAAGGAAGGAAAGGAGAGTGAAAAATTTCATAGATGATGAAGAGAAGACAATTCAGGGAACTCTGGGTCATCATTCCACCGCTTAAAAGAACTTTGAAAAACAGGAGTCTTAGCATTGGCCCTATATTTGACAATCCTCTGCAAATCACAAATCAGTCCTATCTGATTCTATTCTTCACCTATTTTCAAGAATTCCCTGAGCTGGATGTAGGTATTTAGGAACTGTACACAAATTTCTCTTCCATGGGCTGAT
This sequence comes from Cygnus olor, assembly GCF_009769625.2. Taxonomy (NCBI): domain Eukaryota; kingdom Metazoa; phylum Chordata; class Aves; order Anseriformes; family Anatidae; genus Cygnus; species Cygnus olor. The sequence goes on from NC_049169.1 coordinate 185,107,902, forward strand.
CCAGCCTCCCCTTTAAGCCTGTGGCTTTAGCATCCACAACAGCCACAGGTACTTTCTTCACAGGTTGACTAACAACTGGATGAAAAACTTCTCTTTTTGGATGTGTTTAAACTGCTTTGTATAATCTCTGTTAAATTTCTCTATTAGTTGTATTGGAAGAGGTGGTGGATATGTCAACCCCTTCTCCTGATGATCCATACCAGTCATGATGCTTTGGGTCTCTGTCTTATTCCCGTCTACCCAGGCCTCTTTCCCAGCCTGGGCAGTTCTGTGTGTTGGTGCTCAAGTGGAAGTTATTCAATGCACTAAACCATTTTTGTTGCCCTTCCCAGAATGTTCTTTAGCCCAAACATCTCCCTTTGAAGATGAGGAGACCAGTGCTTTATACAGTGCTTAGTATGTGGGTGTAATGTGTTTACGTGGCAAGGTTTTGGTAGCAGGGGGCCATAGGGATGGCTTCTGTGAGAAGAATCTAGAAGTTGCCCCATGTTAGGTAAGGGCCCCCCACTGCTGATCAGAGCTGAGCCAATAATTGATGTTGTTTTGCGCCTCTGTGAGAACATATTTAAGACGGGGAAAAAAAAAAAATAACGCTGTGCCACACAGCAGCTGGGAGAGTGAGAGGAGTGAGAAACAGCCTTGCAGGCACCAAGGTCAGTGAAGAAGGAGGGGGAGAGCTGCTCCAGGCGCTGGAGCAGAAGTCCCCTGCAGCCTGTGGTGAGGACCATGGTGAAGCAGGCTGTCCCCCTGCAGCCCATGGAGTACCACGGTGGAGCAGGGTTCCATGCTGCAGCCCGTGGAGGAGACCATGGTGGAGCAGGTGGACCTGCATCAACGGAGACCGCGGCCTGTGGAGGACCCCCGCCGGAGCAGATTCTGTGCCAGACCTGTAGTCCATGGAGAGCCCACGCAGGAGCAGGTGACCTGGCAGGAGCTGCCACCTGTGGGGGACCCAGGTTGGAGCAGTTTGCTCCTGAGGGATGGACCCCGTGGTACGGACCCATATCTGGAGCAGTTCTTGAAGAGCTGCTGCCTGTGGGAAGCCCACACTGGATCAGTTCAGCAAGGACGGCATCCCGTGGGAGGGACCCCACAGCACAGGATATGAGAGTGACTGAGAAGGAGCGGCAGAGAAGAAGCGCTATAGACTGACCATAACCTCCATTCCCCCATTCCCCTGTGCCACTTGGGGGGAGGAGGTGGAAGAGGGCAGATGGGGGGAAGGTGCTTTTGGTTTCTTTCCTTTGTTTCTCACTTCTCTAGCTTGTTAGTAATTAGCAATATATCTTACTATCTCCCTATGCTGTTTTGCCCGTCACGATAATTACTGTGCGATCTCCCTGTCCTTATCTCAACCCTTGAGCCCTTTTCATCTTATTTTCTCCCCATTCCTCTTTGAGGAGGGGGAGTGAGAGAGCGGTTGTGGTGGAGCTCGGCCGCCCACCTGAGTAAAGCCACCACAGTGGGTAAACCATGAATCTGAACAACGGCATTGTGACATTTTTTACTTTGTTCTCTATATTCTCCTAATAATTCCTAACACTTACATTTGCTTCTTTGACCACTACTGACCACTGAGTCTGACATTTTCATGGGAATATTTATTATAACCTCAAGATTTTACTCTTGAAAGGTAATGGTCAGCTAAAAGGCTGTTATTTCATATGCAAAGTTTTTTTCTCTGTGCGTCACTTTCATACTTTCATTTATTGAAAATAATTTTTTACATATTTACATTGAAATTTTCATATTTACATTGAAATTCACCTGCCATTTTATTGTCCAATCATTCAGTCTCAAAAGATCTTTCTGCCAGTCTTCACATACAGCCCCTGCCCTTGTTGTTAGTCCTGCTATGAATAATTTTGCATCATCAGTAACCTCTGTCATGTCATTGTTTCTCCTCTTCTCCAGATTGTTTATGAATATGTTGAAAGCCCAGGTGCCCACTCAGACCTCAGTACAAATCCACCAGTGACCTCCTCCACCACCCTCATTCCCTCCAGCCATTTTTTTTTCTGACTTTTGGTTTCCCAGCTTTCAAACAATTAATCTGCAATACAAAGACTATCTTTTTTGTACCATGTTTCCTAGTTCTCTTCACAGGTTTATTTTTTTTGTTTGTTGTTTTGTGTTGTTTCTGTCTTGCTGAGAGAATCTGTTGAAAACCTTTCAGGAGTCCAAATGGGATCTGTCAACCAGACCATCACATTTACATTTTTCCTGTCTCCTCTGTAAGGAACTTCAACAGATATCTACAAGGCAATACCTTTCCTTACCAAGGCCACACTGATGTTTCTGAGGTCTTTCTGGGACTTATCCAAAATGTCTGCTAATCCTGTTCTTTATGTATTTTGCATTGATTTGCATTGAACCCCCTGTGCGGAGGTTAGACATCAGCATCATTGCTCCTTGGCTCTACTCTGGCACTCTTTTTAAAAGCTGGGGGTCAGTGAGATAATCTTGCTTAAGTTACATACAAATAAGTGATTCTCCATTCCTCCTTCTTATTGTTTTATGAGTCTGTATATTAAATGCCAGATTTTGACAAAAGGACACCCCCCACCCCCCCACCCAACCTTCTGCTGTGTTATTTCCTACTATGTAGAGATATTTTGTATATCGGGAATTACTAATCCTTAGGTCATTGCTATAGCACTATGGGGTTTGGAATGTATACATATATATCTTAAATATACTACTGCTGAATCCAAGAACAATTTTTTTTGTGTGTGTGTCTTGAAAAAAGATGAACATTGATACATCACCGTTATCCAAGCCCAAAGGCCTTATCTGATTAAAAAAAAAAAAAAACAGTTTCACTGTGGATATTTTTAACAAAACTTCATGTTCTTCTGCATAAAACATGCATATCACATGCTCAATATTTACTGGTAGATGTGACCAAAAAAAATATCCTTGGAACAGTTTTCACAACTTTTAAAAAACAATAGCTAAGGGAGAACTGTAAGTGTACCAAGCAGCTGTGTGTTTTAAATTGGTCTTAATTTAAGTAATCAACAAGATGTTTACTGTTATAGCATGCACCTGTGTTTGTATAGTTCTGTTTACCTATGCATACTTTATACTTAAAGATAAAACCACTAGTTAGTAGGAAACAGGCAAACAGATGCATGCACTACACCTAGCTATAAGCATCAGCTAGGACCACCACCTGAGAAGGGGAAAGTCTGATAATGAAATGTGAGCAAGAATTTATCATTTACAATAATGCTATCAATTAGACTTTTTAAAATTCTTCCTTAAAACTGAAGAATCATCAGAATCTCACAGAAAATTAAGGTTTTCTGGAAAAAAATGGGACCACCAAAAAGTTCTGAGATGCTCAAAATGTTACATTTCAATTGGGCTGCTCAGTTTTTTTTTTACTTCAATATTTATATGAGTCAGAAAAGCATATATGAAATTATGTAGAGCTACACACAATGTTACATAATTATATTATTGCCACAGAAAGAATAAACGAAAATATTTAAAATATTTGCCCTTTTTCCATTTAAAGATTTGTAAATAAATAGCACTTTCTAATTAAACATTCTTACATCAGCAGAATATTTTTGGTGTTTTTTCTCTACTAAAACCACTCCATTTAAAAAAAAAAAAAAAAAGAGAGAGAGAGAGAAAGAAAGTGAGAAAGCAAGAAAACAAGTGAGAAAGCAAGAAAGCAAGAAAGAAAAAGAAAGCAAGAAAGAAAAAGAAAGCAAGAAAGCAAGCAAGCAAGAAAGAAAGAAAGAAAGGATTTATTACCTGGTCACTCAACTTGACTATACTCATTCAGTATCAGAGCACCTCACAAACATTTATTTTCTGTGCTCTTTTTTTCTTACCCACGACAAGTACTTTCCTTCCTATACTTTAATTTACAGAGTCTTTCATGGGGAAGGATATATGTATGGGGAGTACTTGATTTCCCAGAAAGGCAGATCATAAATTTACTTCAGGAGTCCAGCTGCAGAAAAATTTGGCTAGAAATATCTGTCAAGAGGTGGGATTCATCTAATCCAGGTTAGCTATTTAGTGACATTCTTTGGTGATTGGAGAAAGACAGGAGCCAGCTCATGTCCCACATGGCAAGGCACCTTCGAGGTAGGAGTGGGATGCCTGCCCATCTCTCCACTTCAGAGAGAGGAGCCTACACATTTATCCCAGGCGGTGTGCTGTGATGTTAAATACCAAAGGTCTGTAACAAGAGGGGGTCAATTTCATACAGAACCCCATTAATTTTCAGAAGAGCTTCAACTTTTAGTACAACTGAATATGGAGCCTAGCACTGTCCTTCCACTCCAGTAAAATTCCTGCATATCACTGGTGAAGATGGGCTCGGTATTGCTGTCACTCTTGAATGAGAAGGCAGCTAATCCATGGAAAGTACTGAATCAAACCTAGGCTCACAAATTAACCTTTAGGAAAGGGAAGACTTGTGTTGTACAGAAGAAAAGTCCTCTGTGGAGTTGGGAGGAAAGCCTGAACTGTGAAACTCAAAATCTCCAACTAACATGGTGACCTTTGGGTTCTAATAATTTGAGGAGATTTTAATATGACATGTGGCATTTTTTAACCTTTGAGGTTTTGTACTAATAAAATTCCTGCTGTATGTTAAAGGTGCAGGATTTTACAGGTTAAGTGACTTTGCTAGGAAATAACGTATTCCAGACTTAGTGTTCTTTGAGCTCCATGGTGCAGAATACAGAATTACTTTATAATGGCTCAAGCACAAAAATTGCTACATCTGGTTTATGCAATTTACTTTTAAGGCTGGAGTTTATGATTACCACGGCATTCTTTACACCTTTAAAGTTAAAGCTCCATCAGTGGCTTTATAATGAATTGTGTTCTTGGGGGTATTATTGTTTGTGGCACTTTTCAATATGCAACCAGGAAAATCAGTGACTAGACTCTGAGTAGTACAGATGTAAACTTCAGAAGAGTAGATGACAGCTGCCAGTGTGGGCCCTAAGTCATCCCACTCAGGATGGCTTAGGAGCCATCCCAGGAGGTGACTCTTCCTGCTGCCCCCAAAATTGTTTCCATGAGCCAGTTCTTATACCGTTGTTGAGTAATCTCTAACTCTTTGGAATTAAGGAAGCAATTTTTATACCAAAATCAGGAGAAGCAATTATCACACCACTGTGTTCTGCTGCTATGAAGGTACAGAGACAGGGAAAGCTTCACCCTCTCCAGAACAAGCTGTTATGCAGGATGTCAGAGCCCTGGCTTTTCAAAATGTCACAGCCCCTTAAGGAAGCTATTAATTTCTTCAACACAATTGAAAGAGTTTCTACCTCCCTGCCAATAACATATTCACTGGAAACTAGGGGGGAGGGACTGTTCCTGGAAAGGCTTCCAAATTATGTAGCTTAATACATTTTCTTACAGCTGTCACTTAATAGCTTTCTTAACTGAAAGGTAGTTTTTCCTGTACAGCCGTACTAGGTATTCCTGAGAGAGCACAGCACTGCTCTTCAGGAGACCTGAAATGACATTGTGAATAAATCCAGCCATGAGACAAGCCCTCTGTGTGTGTTAGTAATCCGTTAATGATGGCTCTCTTGGGAGTGACCAGGCACTGGGCACATGTTGCTAGAAAAGTCCTACAGCAAGGCAATTGAGAAAAATAGTAGCAGATGCCTTGGTCTGCTCGATGCTTGTCCTCTCTCTACTCCCCCACCCTCCCCAAGGAAAAGCTCGCAACTGGGAAAGCACAGAGCCTTGTTCATCTCGCTGTTGCATCTTCCCTGTCCTGAGGCAGGTCTGAGAGCACCTGGCAAAGATGCTAAATGATGCTGACTCCACTGATGCTGCTGGGGAAGACAGCCTGAAGCACAAGCAATAAAGCAGCCTCCGGAGCACCATGTGAAGGGGTGAATGGTAGGAGCCCAGTCATTATACCCCCAAATAAAATATCATCTGAAGCCAACATCCTAACACGTAGTCTTCTGTGTTTAATTAGAGAAATAATCAAATAGGTACTGTACCTATGATTAGCTCTAGGATATTCCTGCACAGGAAGAAGTTTAGAAGTAAAATGCTTGCATGCAATTAGTACAATCTGTTCTGACCTAGCTGTCTGAACCAGTCAGTCACAGTGTATATGAGCTGCCAAGGAGCAGTGGAAAATAGAAACACCAATTGATCAACAGATGGATTTAATATGTGTCGAGAGTGAGATCCTCCCAGCAAAAATATATTTGGGACTTTGCGCATCAGCTGGGCATCAGGTCTCATTCCAAATCCTCCCTTGCCTGTGGCTTGTAGTCTGGCAGAGGGACAGCTTTCCAGATCCTGATGTCCCCTGCAGAAGGACACAGCTGGGAAAGGTGGTGATGGCAAAAGTGTTGTTTGTCTCACGGGTGCTGGATGCTGCACAGGCATTAGAGCAATCCTGAGACGGACAGCATCAGGGTGGTGGGGTGGGGCTGGCAGTCTTCACAGCCCTTGGCAAATGCTCCTGAGCCCTGGCAGTGAGGACGGAGCTTTTGTGCCTGCACCCCCACATGCCTGCACATGCCGGCATAGCCAGCAAATGCAGAAACTGGTACCATAAATGTTGCTATACTGGAAACACATAAAGAAGAGGGTGAACATGCTGTTAAATCTGCTGCAGAGAGTTACATAAATACCCCTATAACAGCATTATAGATGCAACTAGTAAATATGCACTTAATTTTAACAGCCATTCTGTGACCTCCTCAAACTCAGTTATTTTAGGCAGTAAAAGCATTCTGGCTCCCTTAAAACCAAAGATATTTTTTCTAGTGTTTTCAGCCTCATAGGTCAGAAGCTCCTTCCCCTACCCCATTTCTGAGTGCTTTCAGCTTCCATATGAACAGCAGATTGTCTTTATGTGTATAAGAGTTAGAATGCTTCAAACTATTAGGACACTGCATTCAGTCTCTGACTTCACAATGTGCCCAGATACCCTATATCATTCACCTTCCATGGGCCACCTAGGACTCCTGCTTGCTGGACATGCACTGACGAGCCTGTTATCTGGAATTATTCCGGCCTTTGCCTGCTATAACCACATACCAGAACCAACAGCACTTTCCAATAAATAAAGTGAAAATAACATGAGAGAATGAAATTATGGCTGAATGCCAATATGACTTCTGTAGCAAAAAAATAAAAATAAAAAAAAAATCCTCTACCCTGTTTTTTGGGTCTGAATTACTTGTACATTACGTTTACATTTAACAGATCTCTGATTACACTATATGATGCATAATTCACTTGCATATTCAAAACCTCATTTTTGTTATCTGTATGTTTCCTCCTGATTGAAGGAAATCTTAAACAATATTGAACAGAAAAAATGAGAACATTCAGTTGATTTACAGAACAGCATGTCATTTAGTAACTGTATACACCCTGCACCATCGCATCTGAAACTCTGAATAGCTGGGTGGCTTCATATTTGCAGAAAATACTTTTATTCATTATATAATGCTGATACATGGATGATAGACAGGAACGTGAAAAGCAGGGACTGAAGATTCAGAAAGAATAAAGAGAAGATTAAACATCATATTGGGCTCCAATGAAAAGGAAAAAAGTCAGAAGATAAAAAAGGAAAAAAAAAAAGCTTATAAGGAGTGTGTCTGTTCCCCTAACTAACTGATGTGCACTCTTGAGGAGCAGGAAGATAAGATGGAAGGAAGAATCACAGCTACGTGAAAAGCAGAAGATTGGGAACGGCTGAATAGCATAAGGAGCAAGTACCCTCTTCTGCTTGAAAAGAAGAAAATGTAACATTTTTTATACTGCTAATGATGGCATGTGGTGTAAAAACAAAGCAACAATAATGATCTGCATCTGCATTCAGCCATCCTCGTGCACGGAGTGTGGGTGCTACAACTGTCGCTTCAGGGTGTAGGGTGTAACTCTGGAAGCCTTCCAGGGCACTGAGATGCCCTCCTTTGTCCACCTCACAGGCAGCTCGGACGGCAGCTCAGATGCCAATGAAAGATTTTACACTGGTAAACAGAGGAGGTAAAGACTCTGTGGAAACATCTGTATTTTAGAAAATGTGCGGGATCAACTAGAAATAAGAAGCTGAAAATTCAACAGTATGGGAAGTGGCCTACTGGCACAAGCATCTAAATAATCCTGGAAATAGGAAAGCCATGATCCCAGGCCTGAACAGTGACACAGTGCCAGGGGTGGGATGAAGGACACAGGAGTTTTCAGTCTTTACCAACCTCAGTAAATAAATGATGAGCCAACCAAAGAGAGCTCTGCAGAGTCCTCCAGAAGGGGAAGAAAGAAGAGGAGAAGGAAGGAGAAGTGACAGGGGCTGTGGGGTTCTTTCTCCAGCACTTAGAAGCAACCCCGATGGAAGTAGATTTTTATGGGGCTGCCCAACTTTGTAAATACAATAAAACCTTTCTACCAACAAAAAGTATATAGGTATGATATTTTTTCAACTGGCAGTGCTGTACATAAAATACCTGAATATATATTATAGAAGCTAATTAGCATGACATTAATCAAGTACTTTGAACTCAGTTATTTGAACAACCAGCTGGACCTATCTATAATCTCAAATCCTGGAAGTCTTCCCTAAAACAATTGCTGTTCTTTGTGTGTTTATGTTTGCTACTGCACAGAAACATGATATTTTAAAATCCACTTTGTAAAGCTGATGAATACCTTGAAGAATCAGTAATGAAAGAACAGAAAGCTGTAAAGTAGTTTTATTTTATTGCTGTCATTTATAGGCCTCAGCTGAAATCAGATGCTATTAGACTAGTTACTACACCAGAGGGTAGGAAGCACTACTTCCCTCACAAAGAATTTACCATCTGAGATGATAAAGATAGACGAAAGATGGGATTGATCTCATGTAACTTTAGCCACGTAGAAATGAGGATTGAGAGCTAAGACAGTTGTCAGGACAGCTCCAAAGCACAATGGAAAAACAGAAACTCTTCCAGAGAGAAATACTTTATTTTACCCACCTCAGATACCTCTCAAGATAAAGCATATCATCCTGTGCAGCTCTCTCTCTCTTCCATTTCTTCCTGTCTCTCTCCATTTAATTTTAGAGATCTCCCTCTTAGATTAGATACCCAACTCACTGATGGTCAAGTTAGGTGAGATACAGAACAATGTGCGCATGTTTATGGAGTGGGCTAATAGCAGTAGGGAGACATGAATGCCCTCATCCCCTGCATGCAGGTAGGGAATTCTGAACACACAGCAGGTGGTCAGTGAACAGGTCAAGCTCATACCAGAATGAGGAAAAGCTGAAGCTGAGAGCAGAATATGGAAGCCTTTGCAGGACCAAGTGGCTATGGTTACACAAGCTGCCATTGGTTGGCAATGTCGGTATCAAAGGCGGCAGCATCTTCATCTGAATTTATAAAGTTACTATGCTCTTGGGCAAAGATATCCTGATATTTGTTCATATATTTTTCTGACACAATTGAATTGTTATATTTTGACTTGGATCCCTCAGTGCTCTTAGAGTAAATACCACAATATGCAATTATATTGCGAAGACTCAAAACCTCTATCTACAAGTTGAAAAATGAAAAGAACCGTCAGAAGGTAAATATGCAGAACAAAGTAATGATTTTTTTTAAGTATGTGAAAATTCAGAAAGTCTTCATTCAACCCAAAATATAATAATAATAAAAATATATATATAAAACAGAAATCAAAGGACCTCAAACAAGCTGAAAATCTGGAAGAAGGTATGAGTTAGGTTCTCTACTACTTAAGAATAAGCATCACCTGTGATTTGTCTGTCATCATGTCTGAGATCAAACCAATACTGACTGTTTTCCATGGACTTTTCCAGATCTTACAGTCTGAAGAACAAAGAGTAGTAGAAAAAAAGAAAAAAAAAAGGCATATAGCTATAACTCAGGAATTTATTTTTTCATGATTATAATCATATTTATTTTGTATTTTCTCACATGCTACTATAGCGAGAAGCAGAAAAAAATTACAGAATGTATACAAGAATTTCACAGGAAAAGCCAGACCAGGTCTGCTTGAAGTCCCAGATCTAGCAAGGAGAAGCATTTTGTTTCCATTCAAAGTTCTTGATAAGGAAGATCCTACTGAAAAAATTGGAATAGTCTGGAAAGCAAAGATGTTTTCTCTGAGCCCCACTTAGAATTAGTCTAAATGATTTCAAATAACTGCAAATTCTTGAAAGATTTCTGGTAATAAGCTGTATCCTTGGGAACAAGTTAGCAATTATAGCATTTTTTTTCTTTTCGCTATGTTAATTTGCCTGTAAGAAACTTTGACTTGGTCCTGTCTTTCCAGTTTAATACTACCATTTCATTGTGGGGCAAGATAGATGGGGCTTGTAAAACTGAAACAGCACTAAATAATTTAGAAAATCAATACAAAAATAGCAGAAATGACAAATCAAAAGCTTAATGGTTACTGCCCCACAGTTCCACTGTATACCATTTGGTACAACATTTCTCCATATCATCTTGTTGTGTTTTTTTTTTTTTTAAGGCCTGACCTTGCAGTTTACAAACCACAAGTCTGTTGAGCTCTCTAGAAACGTTAATTTGCAAGCTCTTCAAGGTACAGACTTTGTCTTTATTTCCGTGAGGAACACAGGATGCTCTTAGCACTATACAAATTTTAACTGAGATAATGTAATAACAACTCCTGCACAAAAGCTGCATTACAGTAGAGTCAGGGTTTTCCAAGTGTCTTCCATTACAACAGACAAACAAGTAACGCATTAAGCAGCCAGCTCTTACCCCCACAGGACCAGCCTTAAGGGATTACCCAGTACCATCACATCTCTTACTGACACCAAACATTAACAACATCTCCAGTACTTTCAACAATATTATCATCACCCTCTGTGCACACATCAAATAGCTGAAAAGGACCTGCTGGTCATCAATACATAAATGTGCTTTGCAACATCAGCTGGGGTAATGGAGCGCCTAATTCTGGCACTGCTTCTAAGGTGATAAAAATCTAAGTAGTGGAAGAGATGTATTGAGTAAAATAAAGCTCGTGGTCAAGAAATGTCAAGGTGCTTTATGGAGTTTGTTGAATTAAATTAATCCTATTGAACTACAAAAAGCAAGGAGCTCATCTAGTTCAGTCCATGCCTGAGGCCAAGTAGGAGAAACTCAAACTGAGACCAAATCAATTTATTTCCAGTCAGGTCTAAATTTTTGAGAGACACCTGGGCCACAGTTACTCTTTGGGGAGTACAGTCACTATCGCTATAATGAGCACTACCAATCCAAAGGCTTAATGTAACATGGAATGGAAGGAAAACATCTTTCCCAAAAAACTCTCTCCCAAACAACAAGTTACTTACAGGAGCAAGTGCTGTATTCTGCACCTCAGAAGGGGCAACCTTGGCTATACATACAGAATGGGGGACGAGAGTCTGGAGAGCAGCCCCACAGAAAGGGACCTGGGCGTTCTGATCACAGCAAGTTGAACGTGAGCCAGCAGCATGCCCTGGCAGCCAGGAGGGCCAACCGTACCCTGGGGTGCATCAGCCCCAGCACTGCCAGCCGGGCGAGGGAAGCGATTGTCCTGCTCTGCTCTGCGCTGTGCGGCCTCACCTCCAGCACTGTGTGCAGTTCTGGGTGCCACAATATAAAAAGGGCATAAAACTGTTAGAGAGTGTTCAGAGGAGGGCAACTAAGATGGTAAAGGGTCTTGAGGGGAAGACACATGAGGAGCAGCTGAGGTCCCTTGGTTTGTTCAGCCCAGAGCAGAGCAGGCCGAGGGGAGGCCTCATGGCGGCCTGCAGCTCCCTCACGAGGGGAGCGGAGGGGCAGGCGCTGAGCTCTGCTCTCTGGGGACAGCAACAGGACCCGAGGGAATGGCATGGAGCTGGGACAGGGGAGGGTCAGGCTGGGTGTTAGGGAAAGGTTCTGCACCCAGAGGGTGGTCGGGCACTGGGACAGGCTCCCTAGGGCAGTGGTCATGGCACTGAGCCTGACGGAGTTCAGGAAGTGTTTGGACAATGCTCTCAGACATGTGGTCTGATTTTGGGGTGGTTCTGTGTGGAGTCAAGAGTTGGAGTCAATGATCCTTGTGGGTCCCTTCCAACTCGGGATAGTCACTGATTTTATGATTCTATGAAAAGACTCAAGTGCTTGTCTTTCACTCTCACTTTAAGGCCTTTTATGCTGCCTTGATGTTGTAAAAAGAATGAAGGAAAATCAAAACCTCACTACCTAAATTAGGCAAAGCCCAGGCAAGCAGAGATGAGTGCCCCCTTCTTCTGTCTGGGGAGCAGACAGATATGGGTGCAGCAACACTCTCCCCATCCCCACAGCTGCTTAGAGCTAGAGCTGCAGGGAGACATCCACTCTTTCTTTTTCTTTTTTTTTTTTTTTTTTTTTTTTTTCTTGTGCTCTGCCCTGCACTGTCTTGTAGATCTGGATTAACTCCATTACATCAGCAAAAGAGCAGCAGCATAAAACTAAGCATGAATGAGGTCAGACAGGTACAGCTTTCAGCTAATGTGTAAAATGCACACTTGGTTTCATATCATTGATTTGATCCACCGTTCTGCAATTACCAATCAAACATTTCTTTAAGAGCCTGACATTCAGACCCAATATTTCAAATCAGGAAATAAAATACCATCCAATCACATTAAGGAAATGGAGAACATGAACTGAAACTTAATATCTAATTACATTATTAATATAGACAGTACATATTCAGATTATTAAAATCTTGAACAACTAAATACAGTTTGCAAGAAAAGGACTCTTGTTTCTCCTGACTCACAGGCTGGGAAAAAAAAGGGCCTTCATGCAAAATGAAAGGTGTCAATCAGTATTTGTACTCTGACAATGAACCTGGATCCTACATTGGAAAAATTCGGGATGGACACTAGGTCCTCCAATGCTCCAGATGGGATAAAATAAATGGAGTTAAAGGAAAAAAGAGGAAACAATGGGCAAGATCCAGCCTATCCCATTTTTGTATACAAATTGTTGACTGGAATATTTCAGCTGGGAATCTGACTGTCAGCAAGAGAAGCCAGATTACATCTCCCTTTGTAGGCAGTGGAGGGATGAAAAGAGAACCAGAGAACATCCCTCTGCATGATCCCTGTCCTAGAAAAAGTCCTTAGGAAATGACAATGAAGGGCTTGTAAAAACTACCACCCTTTTGCAGGGTTTGGGGCCGATCAGACAACACCAAACACCTCTAAGAGTGCAGAGGCCCTGGCTAAGGTAAGGCACCCAAATACACAGCACTCAATTGTTTTAAAATACAGTCACCAAAAGAGCAATGGAGAGGCATTGACACTGCATCATGACCCTGGTAGAGCACACATCTGCATGGAGGCTGAGATTGTGACCCCAAGGTCTTCTGCCTGGTGGGTTCTATATAAAAGAGTGCGCAAATGCACCAGACTTCAGAAGTGTTTGGATGGAGGGAAGAGAAGAGAGATTTGCTGCAGCATCTGCTTTCTGGGAAGCCAAAACATGGAGTGAAGAACTCTGGCCCCAGACCTGAAGTTAGGTCACTCAGGTGGGAGAAGGGAGTTCTGGTTTGGGGCTATGGTTTTTATCCAGTAAAAATCTAATGTAATATGCGTAAGCAGTCCAGGGACTTTTGTTGATCATTGCCTTAATTGACTAAAGTGCAAGGATACTGTTCTCAGTATTGATTTTCTAATCAAATTAGTGCCTGGTGTTTACCGTCCATATGTTTATTCCTCTGTTCTACAAGGCCCTCTAATGGCCCACAGGGTTACCATCTGATTCATAACTTTATTGTCCTGCTCCTTCTCCAAATACGCACAGAACATATTAGGCTCTCATTGTCTGGTAACCATTAATAACCAAATGAAGTAGAGAATGTAGTTGATCCTCTAACCTGCTGGTAAAAATTAGCCTTGCACTTAGGAGAATCAGTTCCATTACTGTTTGCACTGCTTCAGTCCCTGACTGCCTGGAAATGGCTAAGTGTCTCTCTGCCTCAGTTTGCCACTAAAAAACAGCGCGGTGAGGACATCAGAAGTTTTAGGACAGAAACAGCAGCAATGAGACCACCGATGTCTCAGTGCAGAGCAGGCTGCAACATCCTTCTTCTGAGAAGCTGAGTTGTGGTCCCCCCCAGCTCTGAAAGCTTCTCCATTAGGTACTCCATCTACTTGACCTGAGAAGCGAGTCTGGGATTTGGTCCTAATGAACCAGGGGAAGAAAACATTATACACATTTCAGAAGTATCTCATAATGTGAAAGGGAAAAATCTTGTTACAGTACACTCCAAACAGCTCAGCCTATTCAAGGTAATCACATTTATATTTATTAAATGAGACAGCATTCATAAAATGTCAGCATTGCAGCCAAGACATAAACAACGTTACCCAAGACATAGTCCAGAAGCAACAAAATGGTTTATGACACTTCCTGTTTTCAGAGTCCTCCTTTCTCATTCCTAATGATCTCTAATAAAAGTGTGTACCAACGTGCATACACAGCCATCTCCAGGCTAGCTGCTTCAAATAAATGCCTTTTCCAATAAAGGGAACACCAACCAAGGTGGCAAAACAAAGATCAATGTCAAACTTCTTTCCTTATAATTTGGTTAATTATATTCTAACATGGCATCTTCATCTCTAGTGGATTTTAAAATGACTATTTTTCTGATGAAAAATTATTTCATAAAATGGACATTTTGACTTCCTTTACTTATCTAATGATTTATTTACTGAATCAATAGTAAAAGGAGGCAGGTATAATAAAGTGGCTCTGAGTCATTTAGAGGTTTTGAGGAAGCAGACTTCAGGAAAATCATGTGTGTAGAAATGTAGAGATCCTAAAATAAAGGCTTTCAGAGCAGAAACAACCTAAACGGAGGGCCATGCAAAGTGGTTTCCTCACTACTGGTTCAAGTGACAAGATAGCTGGAAAAAAGAGAACATGGCTTATTTTCATTTGAAAAACAGCAAAATATAGCACTTTTATATAAATACACTCTTTGTTTCATAATTACAACTCCTAATATTCCAAGATCACTAAACACAGGCACAGGTCAACATATGATTTTAAACATCTAGACACTTTAAATAGACTTATCTCTTTTCAGCAAAGTACTTAAGCTAGGGTTATATGCTTTGTTAGATATGGATGCAATTCCAAGCCTCGTGCTGTAAAATCTTTTGGGGCAAAGTTTTGAAAATGCATCTGAAAATGCCAATACACCAACATCATGCTTTAATGATTTCTAACACAAATAGTTGAAGAACAATTGCTTCAGGATTTTCATATGCTTCACTGCTGAGGACAAAAACTACTACATTTTAAGACAACGTGTTTGAAAGAAGGCTGCAGTGGCAAAAAAGAAAGGTTATATCAGAAGCTGGAATTTATCCTGTGCTACAATATGTGTTCAACAAAGCCCCTTATAATCAAAATTGAAACAACAAAGTCAGCATTGCCTCCATATAGCAACAATGGAAGGTGAAGATGATCAGTGCATGAGAAGGCTGAAAGTCACTGAGGGAAGCAGGATGATGTCATTTAAATTCAATTTACAAACCTTTAATAAGTACACACACACACACACACCAAAAACTGTACTCATAAGATCTTTAAAATGATACAGAAACATACAGAGTGACAGATATTTTAGTCAACATGCCTACCTATTTTCTATAGTAGTTTACATATCAAAACAGTTTCCCTTCTAGGCTTCAAGCACTAATTTGTCTTCTTTTATTTTGTTGTGGCTTCCAAGAAAGACAAGGCATTGTAGTCAGAGAGCAGTATCAGGTCTGTAATATGCTCTGATGGGCAAAGCATTTCTGCCGTCTTGGTCTCAGAGACAGTTATTAATGGATGGGCTGATAATGCCTATTATGTGCCTGAGATAACCTCAAGAGAGCCAGCAAATACAACTCGAGGTGAACAGTGCCTGTTCTTGTGAGGGTTTCTTAGCAATAAATTGGATTTTCAATGCAAAATATATCACTTTTTGGAAGAAAAAGCAATCAGAACTTTGAGAGTCTACTAGCTGTAGAAAGTGTTTGGAAAATAAGCAAAGGCACATGGCATGTCTTCAAAATCACTTAATTCATCAAAGGGCAAAGAAATCAGCATCTCATTGAAACGCAGCCTTCTGAATCATTCAGTTCTGATTCACGTAAAGATAAGGAATACAAGTTCTCTGGTATTACACTCTCTGGTAAACAGGATTAACAAAAATACAGTCACATCACTCAGACAATAAAGGTGAGGTGATCCTCTTTTATTTCCCTCATTAGTATTTAACCATGTACTTCAAAAGAATGTCTGAAAACACAGATTTTCCTGGTACCATTACACCTTAAGATTCACAGCTCCAGTTCATGCTAGAGTGTGTTTATTTGTATCAGAATGCATGCTTTCGAATGAAATTAGTACTTGAGGCTTACTCCTCTGCCAACTGCTATTTGTCCTGCAGGAAAACAACTCCCTGAAGAAATGCAAATCATTCATGGATCTTGCAGGCTTTGGGACAATTACTGTGCCATCTGAGTTCTCAAAATTGCAGTAAGTAGGTTATAGAGCCTTGGCATCATCATTCCATATGGCTGAATCTGAAATAAGATGCTTAGGTGGGTTGTAATGTGACAGTTTGAATACGTATAATTGTTTCTTAAGCTCAGCTACAAGCCCTAGGCCACTACCAGTTCAGTAAGGGATCAGACAGGGGTGAATTAAATTCTGTGAACATTTTGTTGTCTGGGAGCTGAATGTCTTTAGTTCAGATTAGACAAATACCGATCTTCACAGATTATAATCACTGCATCGACGTACTGTTTCCAAGTTAAGCAGTGAGAATTGTCTCACCTCAGAGATAAAACTAAAACGAAAATAACAAACATGGAATTTCAGGAGACACTAAAAAGAAAGCATTGATTCTCTATCCTTTATGCTTGGGAGCCATTATACAGGGCTACCTTTGTGAAAGCTACATGAGCAATTAAGAAGGAAACAAAGATAAAACCAGGAGGTTTTCTAGACGTGAAAATATAAAATATTTTTGTATTGTCTGACTGCATTTTTCACTGAGATTTTCCCCCAAAACTCCTGCTCAGCTCTTGTTAATTGTTGCCACTTTGTTCAAGATGACCAAAATGACAGAATTTATCTAAGACAAAAGAAACAGCTTTTTTCTCTGTTATTGCAGGTTTTTCTCTCTGTTATTGTTATTGTTACTGTTAGTGTTACTGTTACTGTCTTAAACTACACTGCCTGTAAGAAATCTCACAACGCTGTTTGTTAGAGGGCACAGTGGGGGCCAGCAGTTACACTAAGTTTCTGCTATTCTTCCCATCACCACATATCATCTTTTGAATACTTTGTGATATCCCAGTGGGATGGACTGCAATGTGGAATATAAAATTCAAGATCACAAAAAAATTGGGTGGTTGTTTTGTTGGTGGTGGTGGGGTTTTTGGTTTGGTTTTGGTTTTGGGTTGGTTGTTTTTTTTTGCTTTCCCACTGCTCCATCATTCCCTTCCTAATCATCTAGTAATTCTTAAATTAATTTGTAATTTACTCTTATTTTAAAATATTCTTAATTTAATTATTCTTCTTATTATTGCAATTCTTATGATTTTTCTTTCCACTTTTAAGTATTTTTAGAAAGGATTTCCAATGCAAAACAACGATGAAAATGCAAATTTTAACAAAAAAACTAATGCAAACGAAGAATTAATATTCAAAATAGATTAGTTTATTCTTTCTTAACAAAAGAGTGTCTTAGCTACTTCACAAAAATAATTCTTGGATTTGGAGACAGTTCTGAGGTATGTGTAATTCAGTCTTGACTTAACACAAGATGCAATAATCATAAACCATATTATCGCTCCCCCAAGCAACAGTAACTTGACTATGTAGCACCTGTAAGGAAACAGCGACAGCACAGATTATGCTGAGTATACAAATAGATCACCTTTATTAATAAATGCAATTCAGAACCAAAAATTAACTGCATGTATTTTCTGGAGTACATAGTATCTGGTATTTTGCAGTGTGCTATCTTATCACTCTTAGAGCCTGAACAGATACTTCTTCCTAGTTTCCTAAGGCACAGTACTTAGTTTAATCTAAGCTGCAAGTATGACCACACAGAATGACAGGTGCTGATATGTAAGGGATTTCTAAAATGACAATAATAATTTAAAAAGCAGCATTTTAAAAGATATACTTATTTCAGTCATTAAGAACATCTAAGGGAAGAAAGCCCTTGAAAGTAGGTTAACATTTCTGTCTGGTCTGTCACTTCATATACTTCAGTCCAATGCTGCATTGGATTTTAAAAGTTTCTGTCCTGTTTTTACTATAAAGATATTGGGGAGAGTACATAGAGCACTGATAGTGGGGCTTATTGTTTCAATGAAAAAAAAAAAACAAGGTCTGAGATGGTTCAAACTCAAAGCAAGGTAGGTCTATTATTTCAAGTTTGGAATTTCAAAGTTAGACATTCAGCTTCATGTTGGAGCATAAATACAGAGTTGCCTGGTTTCCAGTAGCACCAAACATCCCAAATTGCACAGGAGCAGCATTTGTTCACACCTATGAAAACTGGACTTCATGCCTTGCTGTGAGGCTAGAGACATACTTTGGGTAAACGCTTTGGGAGATTTTGCCTTAGTGCATGGTAGTTCACAAAATCAATACAAAATATCAAATGATCAAGTGGTTTTCTAAGCTCACATCTGGCTATTTGATTTCCCAAAAGTATTGCAGGTAATGGAAGTAACCAGAAAGCTGGAAATATTTTGATATGGAAAGTCATAAAAATAAATAAATAAATAAACAAACAAATGAACTGTTCATGATGATACGGGGCCTGGAGCATCGTCCCTATGAAGAAAGGCTGAGAGACCTGGGTCTGTTCAGCCTGGAGAAAAGAAGACTGAAAGGGGATCTCATCAATGTGTATAAATACCTGAGGTGTGGGACACAGAGGGATTTGGCCAACCTCTTTTCAGTGGTTTGTGGGGACAGGACAAGGGGTAATGGCCAGAAGATGGAGCACAGGAAGTTCCGCACCAACATGCGAAAGAACTTCTTCACGGTGAGGGTGACGGAGCACTGGAACAGGCTGCCCAGGGAGGTTGTGGAGTCTCCTTCTCTGGAGATATTCAAGGCCCATCTGGATGCCTACCTGGGCAGCCTGCTCTAGGGAACCTGCTTTGGCAGGGGGGTTGGACCCGATGATCTTTCGAGGTCCCTTCCAACCCCTTCAATTCTGTGATTCTGTGACTCTGTGATTTCTAATACAGTAATATCTAGAAGTCAGATTCTTCTCTTTGTCCATTTTCTGGATACCTGTGTGCACAAACAAACAAATATCTTCTGCCCAAATTGTTTGGCAGTCTAAAATCCAACCAGCTGTTTTTGTTTAAGAGAGGAATGTCAAAGGTCTATAAAACGAAAGGTACAAGATGTATAGACTGCAAGGTCTGATTTATCCTCTCATTACACAAGAGGCAAAGAATGCTCAATGAAACCAACAGGTACCCAGCTGAAAAATGTTGCAAGGATTTCACATTTTCTGGTGAAACATAATTGGATTTAGAATTCCTTGCTACAAGGTGTCACTGAGGGTTTCTACAACTGCTAAGTGAAAAGAGGACCAGAGAGTTTGCTCATTCGCTGGGCCTGTGGGCATTCCCATTGCTTAAGTGTTACCTCTTACTTCTTTACTTTCTCTTCTCAGCAGCACCAATTTGCTTTCTTACAAAGCAGTTTTGGGACTAGTTCCCTTTGGGAAAAACAGCTCTTTGTGTATGGATGATAATGCACCACTTTGTCTCCTGTACTGTTCTGTCATCTGAGGGTATCCCCAAAGGACCAGATATTCCCAGATGCACTCCAGGCCATGACAGATATGTCCTCAGTTTTGCATTTTGAAAATGTCACTCTCATAGACTTTGACATATTGCTGACATTATGTCAGATACTTTGAGGAGAAAAAAAAAAATTTACTATGTCCTAGGACCACCATTTGAGTCCTAAGGAAATACTAAGCCATGCTGTTGTATTGTAGACACACTCCACTGTGGAGTAGCAGTGTGAATGCAAGCCAGATGGTGTGATCAGTCCTGGGGATGGAGATCATTTCCTGGCCTTCTGAAATGTGAGATGTGCCACATCACTTACCCTCAGGCAGACAATGGCCCTAGATCTGTTTTATTTACTAGCACAGATGTAATCAGTGAGAGCAACAACTTAGGAGAACCAAAAAGTATCTGCTGGTAGCCAAGAGAGAACCTGCACAATTAAATACAAAATAAACATTATCTTAGCTACAAATCCTTACGTTTCAGGACATAAGTTAGTAAAATGACTGTGATTAGAAATAAACTACCATCCTAGACAAGTTAATATAGTACATAATTGCCTGTAATGGTTTCCCATCTTCTGTAGTACAACTCTTCACACACTACTGCTTTGATTCAGTCTGGCAACTTCTGTGCTACAAATATTGGCATCCAGTCATTGTTCAACTAATATACCCCTCGACAGACAATGGTCAAGTGATCCCTTTGCTACTACTGTTCTTTGTAAAGTTTATGAATTTAAAACATTAACCTATTTCCATCATGAGGTGCTATATTAACACACTAAACTATGTAAATTGTTTACAAGAGGCATGCCTTTGCTGATAATAAGCACTTCTTGAATTAAATGAGTGTTCTTAACTCCCCTTAGTGAAAGTAGGAGAAGTTTAGCATTTCAGGATTAGGCTTAAGCCTCTCAATCCTTTGCCTGATTCCTGGCAAAATCTGTCGTTTGTCCTACATACCACAAGTTCAGTTTGCCAGCCACCACATGATCCTCCTACACTAAGACTCATTGGGAGAGATTTGTTGAATCAAAGGTAGACATCTAAGAGCATATGACCTAATGTGGCCTAATTGTCTACATTCCCTTAACAGCCCACGAAGGGAATAAGAAGTTCTACACAGAAATTCACTTAAACCTAAAGCAGGCACAGGAAAGTGGCTAGAACTGACTTTCCATCAATTCTAAAAGGCATCTACAGAGATTTATCTCAGACATAAACAACCACACTAGATGTCTAACATTAAGTAAGGTGAATCCTACCACAGCATATGACCCTCAACAGCTGTATCAGTTGGACTCAACTCATGTGGAGGTAGTTGCTGCATGGTTCTCACTATGCACAGAGCTTCTGTCTGCTGCTTCTGTTCCAGGTACACTTGTGCAAACAAAGTACACACATGCCATATTTTTCCAATCCTGCTAGATGTTGTAGTAAAAAGCAACAGTTCTGCAAACAAAACTCACTTTGTCATTGTTCTTAGACCACCACAGAACATCAAAACTACCATTAATCAGCCATTCTGTCAGTCTCCAGTATTTCTTTATGTGGGAATTGGTCAGCAGCACAAAGGCCTAGCAACAGCATAAATGTGCTGAGAATATTGTATTACAACTGGGATACATAACCAAGAAAGTGGGCCTTCCTCAGTCTGCCCCCCAGATCTGGCTGGTTTTCTCAGTCTTTGACTTTGCTTTGGGAACCAGTGCCCAGAGTTCAGTACCTGGAACAGCCTTAACCTGATGCCATATCAAAATTAGATTCAGTTTCATATGTCTCCCACCTCAGCTGCTGGAGTCATTTCTTTCCTCTGCTCCTCTGTTCTTCTTCCCAGGTGGTTTCCTGAGCCATCAGTCCATACATGCCTACAGCAGAAATGGGGAAGAAGAGACAGCGCCTTGCAGGAGCTCCCCCTTGCTGCAGACAAAAACAAGGCCAGAGAGCAAGCACAAGAAGGAATCTGATGAAGTTTCCCTTCAGAAAGGAAAATGGAGGGAGGAAGAAGAAAAGATGGGACTCCAGTTCCTATTCCCCAATTTTCAGACACAGTGCACCCAGTGTTTTGGGAAAACAATTTTTCCTTCTCATCCTTTGTCTCTGTTTGCTTGGGTGCTCTTCTAGGACACAGGAGAAAAGATGTAAAACTACTGAGACTGAAGAAGGAATTAGATCTACTTCATAGGCACCTCCTGGCATTTAACCTAGAGTGTTTATACACTAAGCCTTTAGCTGTGTATTAAAGGAAAACAACAATTGCATTTTGTGAGGAATCTTTGCAGCATGCATTGTATGTTACTGGACAATTGGAGACCTAAGGGCTTACAGGCAAAAGGATTCCTAGTTTCTAGGAAGTCATCAGGTTAGGGCATTGACTAGCTATAAACTCCCTGAAATGGAGAAAAATTTGGCATAAAGGGGAGCATTCAAGTGAGAGTTGGGTACCCCAGAGTTTTGTGGCATTTGGGTAGGTGTTTTTAGATTGAAACTTTGGACTTCAGGGAATTTCAAGCCCCTAATTTTCCCTAGTGCCAAATCCCTTTATGCAGTTTTCATACTGTTTGAAATGGCAACTATCCTGCAATTGGAACAAGATGACATCTAAAATTAAAACAGGGAACAATGTGCTGGAAGGACATAGAAGCTGAATAAGGGTAGAGTGGGAGAAGAAAATGAACAAAAAGGGTGTAAGAAGAGAAAGGCAGAATTAGGATGGAGTGGGAGAAAATGAGAACAATCAGAATTAAAAATAAACCCCAGCCACTTTTCATGTTGAAAGCTTGCAGCTAGCAAGCTGACTGGCATCTTACAGCTCTGCCAGAATATTATTGAAAGAGCATTTGAAGTTACTGTCATGTGTTTTATATGTGTCATAATCACATTTGTTAATTGGAAGTTTCATGATTTCATATGTACTAAGGTCTAGCACTTTATCACTAGAGTCTAATTAGTAAATCTTGCACGGGAAGGAACTGAGGCTTACTCTTTGCTCAACAGCCTTGTATCTACATTGGAAAAATATCATCAGGATTAAATGCCAGACAAAAGTGGGGCTTTATTAATTTTCACTTGACTCTGAAACAAATATATGAACCATGCAATTAATTTAAAATCTTAGTGGCATTAAAGTCTCCCCACCTCACACTTCTCCCTCAGCTCTCTTCCACTCACAGCAGCAAGAACTTTCTCCTGCTAACCTGCAATAAACTCTGTTTGCAGATGCCTTCAGAAGGAGTTCTGCCGAAACTTAAAAATAAATGAGACAAGACTAAGATTAATAAAATAGGCAAAGATAACTGTTCATTTTGTTATGACCCAAATTCAACCCATTAGGGAAGAGTATAAGACTCCCTTCTGGTTAAATTGACTGAAACATTCTGTAACAATGGAGAATAGTAAAGCACAATTAAAAGTGAAAGTGACCTGGGGCTTTAAATACCCAAGAACCACGCTAATGGAACAAGAAGGTCATTTAAAGGTCAGCAGCTTATAAACAGTATCTTCAGAGTAATTTCTAAAGACGAAAATCATTTCAGATGGACCTACCATGTAGTTTATAAAAGAGAAGGCTTCTCCCATCCTAAAGGAAGCCAAGCAAAATTAAATGCTTCCTATGAGGCTCTGGCAGCCATTATTTCGTGTTGCATGTTCAGGAGGAGCTATTCTTATTCCAGTTGGCATTCAGTGGGATCATCTGGCAAGTTAAATCTAAGGATACCATGCTTATTGAGTAATGCAATTACAAAAAAGACTTGTTTCTTTGCAGAGGATATCTGGGCTGCAGTCCATGAGCTCTGCTGCAGAGTCAGCAGTGAGCACCTGAGCACTTTCATCAAGAGTCAAGAGAAAACACTAAAGCTCAGAGTTCTCTCTGGGCAATGGTTGGAAGCAGTGACTGTCTACCTCTTCTGTCCCTTACCTGGGTGTGTTTCTGTAGTAGAGTTTCTGCGCCTTCTCATGAGCACGCACCTCCCAGCACATCCTGGGAGGCCTACTGCCAGCCTGTGAGTGTCCTGGCACCTCTTTGAGAGTCTTCAGTCCTTCCCTCCTGAGATCACTTGTCCTGGATGAACTGTTCTATGACTTTGGAAAGTTGCACCCATGACTGAAAGTACAGAAACCATTCTAAAAACCTAGTATTGCTCCTCGTGTTTACAGAGATGCTGCAATCTTAAAAAGAATAAAACAGGTATTTTAGGGAAATACTTCCCTGATGAAGGATGAGGTATACTGTCTTCTCAGGTTTAAGGCTTGGCTCTGAAAATATTGGTTAACAAGCAAAGACCTAGAAGTAGTGCTCCATTCAAGCAGGGTCTGTACAACAGTGCTAGAAATACAGATTATGGCCCAAAAACTTTATGTTTAATTGACTGCAGGAAAATAAACCAATTCATGTGAACATGCATCACAAATCTTTCCAACACGTATGACTACAAAATTATATTTTATCCAAGCACACACAATGAATACAGTGGTCCAACAAAAACTGTATTTTATACAGCAAAAATTGTGAGGAAGGATTTGCAAAATCCATCAAGTTATTCTGTGTTATTCAAATCCAGGGGAAAAAAAAAATAAAAATAAAAAAACTTTACAAATTTATTTAGCCCGTGTTATGTATCAGTCATCATGGAACACCTCATAACCCAATGTCCAGAGGAAAAAAAAAGACCAGGATAGCTGGCACAAGGTATTATCACATGTAAGGCATGTTTTATGTTTTATGCAGCTGCATCAAAGGCTGACATAAACCAGTCGTTTCAAAAGTCTTCTAATGACAGAGGAGAATTATAATCAGGCTTTCTGTGAATTCTTTGCAGATGTGTCTTAATTCAAGAGTTAGACTAGCCAATATGCTGCCTTACACAACACAGGTTTCACTGGCTATTTATGAGCATTTAATATTTTATTAGTTCCCATTCTGAATGCCTTTCTTCTGCTGTGTTCATTCTGTACTTGCTTCTCCATCTGCTTTCTTCCTTTTGCACACCACAAGTTCATTGAATATTTTACTCCCTCTTCCTTTCATGCTCTCATTACACTAGCAATGCATCAACCCCATGACTGGAAGTTTGAACCCCACTCTGCTTAGGTTAGTCCAAGAATTAGCCAAAATAATTCATCCATTTTATTGTGGCTGTGTGTTGCCTGCAAAGTGCCATGTGTTTGTTGTTTGTTGTTTGGTTTTTTTTTAATATGACATTGCAAATTGTTATTGATATTTCAAGAAAAAGAGTCTCCTCTACATTTTCTATGGTACAGTTCATTTACAGCAGGCTGACCATGCACTCTCTGTGCAGACAGTGCATGCAGAGCCTCAGGAACTGCTGATCAAATACAACCAAGCTAAATCCAACTAGGTACATTTTCCATTGCCTATAAAAGAAATTTGTTTTTTATAGATTTTGTCTGCGTATTGCTTCTGAGCTATTGGTGTAAAAATAAGACAGGAAGCTGGACACATTTTCTTGCCTCAAAATTGTAAAATCGCTCAATAAACCTCTTTCTATAATAAAACCCTTAAAACGATGGTTGAAAACTTGGCTCCAATGGAGTCATTAGTAAAACTCCCTTTCACATCAGAGGTGACTGACTTCTGTGCTAATGAAAGCCCTTTGACTACACCAGGTATGCTACATAATGACTCAATATAATAACTTGTCATAAACTAAATACTTTTCTCCAGATAGGATTTCACAATTTTTTTTGCTAATACCACATTTTAAAAAACACTAATTTCTTCCAGCAATAAAAGAGAGGCAATATAACAATGCCCATTAATATGAAGCAGCAATTTAGAAAAGTACTCCTGAAGAAGACAGTGTGGAAATGAAATAGCAGAGGGAAATTTCCGTAGGCAGAATGAAATGGTCAAGGCTGTTTATGTCCCTGCTGGAAGCTGGTATCTCTAGGACCAAAGTAAATGCTAAAAGTATAGTCGGTCAAGATAGACTCATGCTGGCATTTCGCAAACTCATACAAAATTATGAGGAATTTGTAGTCTTTGTCTGTACCTAATATTTTGGTTTAGATTGACTGGAGTATAGATAGTAAGCACTCAGGCAGAAAATAAATAAATAAATATATAAAAATCCCAGCTTATTGCCAGCAAAAATGGATTTTGAAGAGAGACATTCACTTTGTCAAATGTCTGTTCACAGTGCGGATAAATCCCAGTGTGTAATTGCAGCATTAGTCATGCTGGCTGACAAAGGCACTACGGTGTGGATGGGGGACCGACTGCAGACAGGTCATCATCTGTCCGAACCATGCAGAAAGGTCATCATCTCTCTGAGTCACGAACTTTCCTCACCAGTAGCAGAGCAGTGAGTGTGATGGGGAGCCGGGCCGGCGTGCTGTGTTGACTGCTGTCCCCTCTGTCCCCACTGCTGGTTTGCTCAGGGGTGGGCTGCCACACCTGCTTCCCTCATGGATGGCTGCAGAAGGGCTAAGGTCCTTCTGCACCGCTTGTCCAGCACAAAGGGGTCAGATAGGTCCTTCACATTGATGCTGTAGCTGTGTAACCACTCCTTCCCTTCATTTGTGAGCAGGATGACAGAGGCACGAAGAGGATAAAGCTCACATCTCAGACGGGCTGCTTCTGAATCCAAGCTTTGGGTTAACAAATGCACATCTATCTGGGTCTGAAGTGAAAGCCTTTCTCATCTCCCAGAAATCTCTTTTAAAGATATTGCCCTATACAAATATTTATTTATTTATCAGTAAATCAGTAAGCAAATCAGGGCTTGAATCCAGATCTATACTCCTCATGCAATGATTTCATCAGTTTGCAAATACTAAGAGGGGAAGAATATTTCTGATAGTGACATCTAAAGATGATACGGGGCCTGGAGCATCGTCCCTATGAAGAAAGGCTGAGAGACCTGGGTCTGTTCAGCCTGGAGAAAAGAAGACTGAGAGGGGATCTCATCAATGTGTATAAATACCTGAGGTGTGGGACACAGAGGGATTTGGCCAACCTCTTTTCAGTGGTTTGTGGGGACAAGGACAAGGGGTAATGGCCAGAAGATGGAGCACAGGAAGTTCCGCACCAACATGCAAAAGAACTTCTTCACGGTGAGGGTGACGGAGCACTGGAACAGGCTGCCCAGGGAGGCTGTGGAGTCTCCTTCTCTGAAGATATTCAAGGCCCATCTGGATGCCTACCTGGGCAGCCTGCTCTAGGGAACCTGCTTTGGCAGGAGGGTTGGACCCGATGATCTTTCGAGGTCCCTTCCAACCCCTTCAATTCTGTGATTCTGTGATTCTGTGATCTCTTATATCAAGCAAGTATAATGTAAGAGCAAAAGGCAAGGCAGTGTTTAGAAGCCAACACCAGACAAATTCAGAATAAAAAACACAAGTTGTCACTGTTTGCATTTATGGATTATCAGAACTGTAAATACAGTACTATGGGAATAATCTATCAAGGAACGTCTGAGATTCTCCATCCCTTGAAATCATTATATCAAGTGTGGATGTCTTTGAAAAATATATTCTATCTCAATCACAGGAGTCTAGTTGTAGGCCTGTATTGTATAGGCAGAGGATATGATGACAGCAGCTCTTGCAGGTATTAAAAGTTATGAATCTTTGAATCTGCTTGCCAGACTGGTTCAGATTTTTTTTAATTCCAAGTTTTGGGGTTATTTCATCACTCAGATTTGTTAGCTTGAAAAGAGTTATCAAAAACAAAGGAACAAAACTCAGTCTTTCAGGATATAAATAGATTAACAATTCCTAGAGGGAAAGGTACCTGAAAGACCCTGGCTGAGTTCTGGGCCCTCCAGAAGGCTGTCATTAGCCACAGTTTTCACAAAAGCCCACCCTTAGGGGCATTTGAGGTGGAAGCAGATCTTGGCCACAAGACAGGCTCTCAAAGAACACTTCTTCAGGGGGTAAAAAGTTCAGAAGTGTTTCTATAAGGAGTTAAAAGCATCTGAGAAGGCTTTTTAAAATACAGCCTAAAGGCAGGGGGGCTGAGGGTACTGTTCCTTTCAGAGGTTGGAGAGTGCTGATGCTGATCAAGAGTGTTTCAGTGTTGCCAAGCTGAAGCACATGGCATTGCATGAAACAACAAACCTTCACCATTACTCCACTTTCTGCTTCCTCCTCCTCTATGCCAAGGAGTAGCCATGCCAATTTATCCATCTCACTTGTAAATTCCAGCCACTGACTGGAAGCAAAGAGTTTCTGCTCTTATCTAGTCATACAGATCACAATGTTATAAACAGTAACAAATTTACCAGAGCTGTGAATAAACTCTCTGTCTTAACACCTCCTGATCCTGCCCAGAGGTACACATCACAGGTTTCCCCACAGGCACACGTCACACAGGAATAAGACCATAAGACAACAGGGTCTTAATTTTGCCATGAAGTGTGCAAGGAATTCATTCTGAATCCTGTGAAACCTACCACTCCCAAACTGGGACTTTTTCCCTTTAATACTTAGTACAGAAATGCCCGTGGGACAGAGAGGCATTGGCGCAGCAGAATTCAATGCAGCAGAGTAAGTAAAAAAAGGTTATTTGCATGATTAATCAATAACGTTTTGTCCTGAATTGTTAAGCTTTTTGTCAGCCTTTTGGTTTTACCAACACATTAATTAATAGCCTTTCTCTCCAATCATCCCCAAGCCATGCTGCAAGGTAATGGAGCTTCCCTGCCCGGGGGCTGCGAGCAAGGTCATTACTGGAATGGGTAACATACAAACGGCAATGTCAAATTTCAGACTTATTTAATTATTTTAGATGCTTTTGTATTTTGAAGCCCCAGAAAGGACTAAAAACTTGAAGTCAAAGAGGGATGAGAGCAGGACCGAAAAGAGGAGGAGAAAGGAAGGGCAGAGAAAAAGGAAGGAAAGAGAGGGGAAAAGTGGTTCAAAGTGTTTGAATTGAGGAGACACTGTGGGGCCTCATGTTTTGGGGCTGAGTAACAAAGAAGCATGTAGAAAGTATGGGGACAGGAATCCAAGAGGAAAATAGCATCTAGGAAAGAAAGAGAAGGGGAAGCTCAGGGAAAAGAGGTGGAGATAAATAAGAAGGAAATGATTTTTTTTTTTTCTGGAACCAGTGAATCCTTCTTGTGTACTTAAAGAGGAAATGGCCTTCTTTCCTTGGAGAACCTGGCATGTTCTTTGGAGGCTGATGGCCTTTCAGCAATTAGATGCCCTGTGTGCAAAATGTTTTGTGTACAAACAGACAATAGTTTGGTTTACATAGTTCTCTATCTGCTAGCAAAAAAAAATAAAATAAAATAAAACAGGATAGGGCTGGCTGTCACAAAACTCATCCCTGGCACACCCTCACCTGAAAGAGGAGCCTCATGGTAATCTGCTGATGGTCGATATGGTGATAAGTGCCAGCAAGCTGAGAGGAGACCCACTGACTTATAAAAGACCCAGGATGGCACTAGTCAGCATTACTGACTTCCATGCATGCAGATACAACATTTGCCTGGGCTGTATTAGATACATAAATGGATAGGATTAAAGTTGCTCACCATCTATTTTGAGAGAATTCCGTGTTTGTCCACCTACTCACTGTAACCTTCGGACCCCTACCATTCCCCATCGTCTTGACTAAAACATCTTGTTCCTCCTCCAAAGAATACAGCAATATAATTAATAGTAAGAGCTAAGCCACAACTGTATGCATTCTCTCATGTCCTCAGCCAAGCAAATCTTCCATTTTGTCGGATAATTTCTTTTTAATGTGGTGGTTGCTATTATTTCTTGATAGTGATAAAACACCCGAAGCAAAAGTCTTTTTCAGAGAATTTAAGAGTAAAAAAAAAAAAAATCTTTGTTGGCTGAAAGGAGTGTATTTAATGCATACAGAAGGTGTTAATTAAAATCCCTAAAGCTACCATTATAGCCCTAAAAATCAGGAATATTTTGAGTCTTAAATGTCTCAGTTATCATCACAGAACATGTCTGCCATGGCACCCATTTCTCTGCCCTGAGGCACTACTATAAAATTAAAAATGGGCATTTGGAGCTAGTAAGCTTTGATCTAATTGAATTTGTGGTAGGATCAAATCATAATATGCCCATGATTTGCTCATCCCATTCCTCCCTTCTGGCAAGAGTTCGTAAAGTGATGGTAATGGATGTTTAGAACCGACTAAGACATTTGCTACAAAGTTGTTTTTTTCAGTGTGTAATTTATTGTTTAACCAAAAAGAAAGAGAGAAAGAGAGAAAGAGAGAAAGAGAGAAAGAGAGAAAGAGAGGAAGGAAGGAAGGAAGGAAGGAAGGAAGGAAGGAAGGAAGGAAGGAAGGAAGGAAGGAAGGAAGGAAGGAAGGAAGGAGGAAATTTGCATACACAGTAAATGGCAGAGGAAGCTTCCAAGCTGCTAAAATTTAGTAGGTATTACATTTACCTCTATGAGTTTTTCTTCAGCTGGCTTAGTGTACACCACACTGTGCAAAGTTGAAAATCAATTAATTTTGGAAACAATTTCTTTTTATACGCTCTCTTCTGTGGATCCAATTTCTCATCTGTTCAGAGAATTCTTTTGGCATGAGCACAGTTTGCAGAGGAAAAACTGATGAATATTAAACCTCCACAATCTAATGAAGAGTAGTGCCTACCTGAGTTTCATTGAAATACAGATGTGTGTATACTTATACCTAGATACATATGTATCTATATACATATAAATATAAAGTCATGATCGATGAATAGGTTTTATTGATTTATAGGTATAGGTTCTAAATAAAAAAATAAATAAATAAAAGTAATGTATTTTTTCTCCTTTAAGTTTTCAGCTAGAAAAAAAAAAATGACTTTTACAAATGAAAAGTGGCACCAGTCATCAGTGAAAGGAGTATATGGAATCTGAAATAGCAAAGCAATTCAACATGAAAAGTTTGGCATAGAAAAGAAGGGTGAGTAATTTAAACCCACTCAAGAACAGGTGTGACTTGTTCATAAACGAGTTATGAAAAAAAATTTGTTCAATTACTCCTCTCTGGTAAATAACAAATTACCATAGCAACTCCATCTTCAAACAACATATGTATACATTTTGTTTTAAAAAGACTCGAGTCAAAAACTGCATTTTCCTACTAAGCCATTCCTTCCTGCCTAACTTTAAGATCCAAATTCTATGAACTTTAAGTTACTTATCTTGTCCATAATCTGAAACCACCAACTCAAGGCTGACTATATTGCTCAGTCCATGCTTTCATTTTTTTCTGCCTGACTGTTGAGACTGTTACATTGAGCCAATCCAGACAGTAGCTTTTCTGGTAGGGAGTATGAACAGCTGTCATTTTGGGGGTGGATTCCAAATGATTTGTTAAAATCAAATGTTTTTTGTCAGCAATTACAAATAATTTGAGGTGTGTGTATGTATGCATGTGTGTATTTTAATTTATATATGTTTGTGGTGGTGGTTAGGCATTTGCAAGCTTTTCCATTTTCAGGAAGTAGAATCATAGAATCACAGAATCATAGAATCATAAAATATCCTGAGTTGGAAGGGACCCATAAGGATCATCTAGTCCAACTCTTGGCACCGCACAGGTCTGCCCAAAGTTTAGACCATGTGACTGAGTGCACAGTCCAATCACTTTTTAAATTCAGACAGGCTTGGTGCAGTGACTACGTCCCTTGGGAGCCTGTTCCAGTGTGCGACCACCCTCTCTGTGAAGAACCTCTTCCTGATGTCCAGCCTAAACTTCCCCCGCCTCAGCTTAACACCGTTCCCGCGGGTCCTATCACTGGTGTTGTAGGAGATTGTTCAAAGCAGGAGATTGTTCAAAGGGCATCTGAATAGCGTTTGAATTTAAGCACTTATTAGAAGGCTGCTGAATTTAATTGTGACCACGCAGAACCCAGACTCGTGTAGAGCTACACAGCCCACATGGAGCAGAAGGAGTTCCAAACCACACTGTTGCCCAGGCTTTGTGGTATTGTATCGTACATTCAGTCACTTCCAAATTCTTGCCCAGACTTCAGTGGATGCAAAATTTATCAGCAGCAGTTCATCTGAAAGATGCAATGATATCATAATTTG
Source organism: Cygnus olor (assembly GCF_009769625.2). Lineage (NCBI taxonomy): Eukaryota > Metazoa > Chordata > Aves > Anseriformes > Anatidae > Cygnus > Cygnus olor. The sequence continues at coordinate 185,139,763 of NC_049169.1, forward strand.
ATTAGACTTTCTTTAGAAGCAACTCAAACGTAGCCCATGTCAGTGCCTCTAAACCTGGATGCATGTACAAATACGTAAGAGCTACAGAGGGTATCATCATTTTAATACCATCAGTCTTTAGAATACATATGATCCTGGCCTCACACCTTGAAGAGTGACTATTTTTTCTCATTCATGTACAGAAAGGTTTCTCACCTGGTCAAATCATGTTCAGGCTGAAAATAATCTCAAAGTGGTCTTCCAATGTGCAGAGGTGACCAGGATGTATTGTCATACATCCATCTTAGTTTCCATTTTGCAGTCAGCAGCAAATGGGAGTTTACTCAATATTCCCATAACCATCTGTTGGCTCCACAATTGTAATTTCACTCTGGATCTTTTTATCTTATCCATGTTTACATGATTCAGGCAACCAAAAATCTGAACAGGCATCAGCATAGCGAACACTGATTCCTTCAATTTGTGAAGTATTTCAAAACCATTTCTGATTTTAGAAGACTATGCTGGAAGGTTGGCCCAATAAAGATGAACCATGCATGCCATTGTAAGCTCTGGTACCCCATCCCCATTTTTCTGAATAATAAGGGAAGAAGATGAAGTAGAAAATATAGGCCCTTATTTCTTAGACAGTCTCATCTCATAGTTCATTGGGTATCATCTTTGCTCAAAGAAATCTGAAAACAAAAATCTGAAATCTGAAATCTGAAATCTGAAATCTGAAACAAACCACTCAGTCATCAATAGATGCAGTGAAACAAATCTCTTCTCAATCCATTGGAAATATGCAAACAGTAATGTATCTCTTGCCTGAAGAGGAATTCACTGTTCACACCACAGTAATTTGTCTCACAGAATAATCTTGCTTTATTTAGTCTTATTATCTTGCTTTTAGTTAGAAGCATTTAAAAGAAAGAGAAATCATCAACAGAGCAAATACAATTAGTTGATCAGGTTCACCTGTGCCCAGTGACTCAAGTCAATTGAATTGCAAATGTTTTTTCAGATCATGCTGCATGGGCTACATCTATATAGTAGCATTTTAGTAACATTCATAGTATCATTTTAGTCTGTGACTTCTGTTCAGTTTTGAAAAAAGTCTCCCAGTTATTCCCCACTTTCAGTGCCTTGGTTGACATCATGGAGAGGACTCAGTATGCACCAGCTGATTTTCTCCCAGTGGAGCTAATGTGAGACATGCATTTCAGGAGAGGACCTAAGGCACTCCAGCTACTCAATGGGTGTTCAGTCCAAGCAGGAAGGGTAGAGCTAGGTCAGAGTAAGACTGCTTGAAATGTAGATAGACAGCAGGTCCACACACTAAACTGCTTTGCTTTGCAGATCCATTCCGCTCGGATTGCATTACCTGGTAATATAGATATAGGTTCTGCCACTGAGCTTTGCTTCAGAAGACTTTCTTGCATGCAATGATCATGTCACAGGGATTTTATTGATATCTTTGGTTACACTACCTCCTGCCACCTTTTCATCTTTGTATTCAGGTAAGAAATGTAATTCTACACCTGTATGAAGTTATCACATCCTTGCCATATACTGAGTGACACAATAACTTGTCTTGTCAGATAGTTTCACAGTGTTATGAACCAGCTGGAAGCCTGAGAAAGAAGCAAATATTCGAAGTTTTTTATACCTCCCCTCAAGCCATGAGGAGATGTAAATACTGATATGAAATGACACTATGGTTTGTTTGGGAAAATTTTGTGGAGTTGCTTTAGCACCAAGATGGCAGCTATTATGTAAGCAGCAGCAACTCCTTCTCTTAAATTCTTCATTTCCTCTTTTTTCATGAAGTCTGAACATACTGTGAGCTCAGTTAGCTTTCTCTTTAGATAATGAGAACAGAACAAGTTGCTTAAACTAGCACATGCGACTTTCTGAGTAAAAGAGATGGGGGCTTGAATTAAAACAGGACTCCTCCTTCCCCCCAACATTATACAGTATGCAAAGTAGAAGCATGCAAAGGTGGAATAAAAAGGTAGTACTAGCAGCTGGAGACAAGAGAAAGCTGAAGGTAAAAAAAATCCTTACATGCATCATCTTTCTACAATTTTGAATATTCAGCTTTGAAATTCTTTACCCTTTTTGCAACGACCATCACACAGCCATAGAACATTCCGTCTTTCCAGAAGGATCATCCCTAAGGCCTTGACTTCCTACATCTCCCATGGTCTTAGGAGGAGCAATTCAAAACTACATCTTTCCTTGGCCTTGGGGCAAAATCTAGTCAGCATGGGTATCCCAACACTGCTATTATATAAAGCTTTCAAGAGTATCACTAGCCATATTCAAGGGTAGAGAGGTCTTGCAGAGACATCTTGACAAATTAGAGGGCTGGGCAATCACCAACCACATGAAACTTAACAAGAGTAAGTGCTGTATTCTGCACCTCAGAAGGGGCAACCCTGGCTATACATACGGAATGGCAGATGAAGAGTCTGGAGAGCAGCCCCACAGAAAGGGACCTGGGGGTTCTGGTCACAGCAAGCTGAACACAAGCCAGCAGTGTGCCCTGGCAGCCAGGAGGGCCAACCGTACCCTGGGGTGCATCAGGCCCAGCACTGCCAGCCAGGTGAGGGAAGGGATTGTCCTCCTCTGCTCTGTGCTGTGGAGCTTCACCTTGAGTATTGTGTGCAGTTTTGGACACCACAGTATAAGAAGGACATGAAACTATTAAAGAGTATCCAGAGGAGGTCTACGAAGATGGTGAATGGTCTAAAGGGGAAAACGCATGAGGAGCAGCTGAGGTCCCTTGGTTTGTTCAGCCCAGAGCAGAGCAGGCTGAGGGGAGGCCTCATGGCAGCCTGCAGCTCCCTCACGAGGGGAGTGGAGGGGCAGGCGCTGAGCTCTGCTCTCTAGGGACAGCAACAGGACCCGAGGGAACGGCGTGGAGCTGGGACAGGGGAGGGTCAGGCTGGGTGTTAGGAAAAGGTTCTGCACCCAGAGGGTGGTCGGGCACTGGGACAGGCTCCCCAGGGCAGTGGTCACAACACTGAGCCTGCCGGAGTTTAAGAAGTGTTTGGACAGCGCTCTCAGACACATGGTTTGGTTTTTGTGTGGTCCTGTGTGGAGCCAGAAGTTGGACTGAATGATCCTTGTGGGTCCCTTTCAGATCAGGATATTCTATGATGTTATGCGTCTATGATTCCATGTTAGTCACAGCAAGAGACAAACAGACCTAAGTGAGAAAAGTAGCAGAGATTTTTGCTGTTCCTTACCTCAGTTTTCTGATCATTCTTGAATGCTCCTCGGTCCTTTCAAGATCATAAATTCTTCTTAAAAACTGAATAGTGAAACACACCAAGGAGAAGTATTGCTTTAGATATTATTCCTCAACTATTTTTAAGGCAAGACTCATTGAGTCTTTGTGAAACATTATTTGACAGATTTTCATTAAATAGAACAGTTGCTTGTTCTCTGTCCAAAGTCAGCTGTAGGATTCATTTTCTTCCCATAACATCAAAGCACAGAGACCATCAGAATCCAAAGTAGCCACAGGAATATCTAACAAACTGTCAGAGGCCATGCAAGGTGACTAGCAGAAACTGCTCGTGTTAGAAAGAACCTTTCTGGGCATTGAAGGATCAGTAGACCACATTCACTACTGTGGCCCATAGAGTGGACACAGTCTTTCCTTCCCACCTACAGCTCTGAAGGTGAATCAATGAGGGTATACACGTGGCATGGTCACTGAGTAAGTGTGTTGAGAAAATAATGGGTCATCTGTTTAAAATCTCTTGACATTTTGGAGTGACAATGATGGAGCATCTGTGTCCCCAAACCGGCTATCTTGGAACTTCTGTCATTATGTGACAGATCAGGACACTGCTGACATTTCTTTGCTCCATAGCAGACCTGAACTCTAAGGCTATCTTACAAGGAAAACTGTGCAAGTATTATCACCTGAGAATTCAAAACTAGGCTGAACAATGCACCAGAGAATATGTGGTAAGAAATAATCATCCTCTGACAAGTGACCTAGACTAGCTAGAAGACCAAGTGGGACTTTTCCAGCTTTTACTTCTATTATGCCTTGCTGTGTGATTATTTGGAAAGGCATAAAAGTTCCTAATAATTCATAGAGTGCCTTTTTATATGCAAAACTCATAGTGCAAATCTCAGCACAGCGGACTGCACTTTGCAAATAACATTTTCAAGAGCATTTCTGGAATTCCATTTCTGTCAGGCACCCATGCAAATATCCAGCCAACCTAAATAACAGCTATCTAGATTTCTTTTAAATTCTGACTTTGCTTCATCGATTCTATTTTGATACTATAATAAAATGGCACTATGTAATTTTATTCTTTTCTTCGTTCATAATTGCCATTTTGATTTTGAAAATAATGCTTTTCACTAACTGCAATGTGAGCTGCATTCAGTTTGTTATATCTAAATTTCAGCAAATATTATAAAGCTTGTGCGGTTCCACAGAGGGACAGAATGTTCTCATTTCTTCAATTACTCACATTTGAATATAATGTTCAAAAAGACATTTGCACTTGTTCTTCTTTCTTATAATTGGAAACCTTAAGATTAACACTGTTGTTTAAAATAAGATACATTTGAGTCAACAAGCCTTTCTAAACTTAATTTTCAGCCCCACAGGTTACTCATTTTTTCCTGCTCTAACATTTATTCAGAAGCAAACATATTTATCATACAAATGTACATTTTTAAATGTTATTGCTAATTTAGGCTTAGTTTGTCACAGAGATCCTGGACTAATTATGCCTGCTCAAACACTGTGGCCATTGAAAACATCCTTCTAAGGGACGTGTCATTTACTAAACTCAGTAGAGGTCATCCCATTGCATGCTGTGTCATCGGATGGGATTTCAAGCATACCACCACTTACCATAAACATACAGCTTCTGAGGTTTCTGCTTGCAGCTTCAATCCCCTGTATATACCATGGCTGGTTATGCTAGAGCATTGTTTCATGGCACAACGTCATATGACAACAAAATTGCAGAGCACTTGGAATGTATCAGGGCCTTTTTCTCCTTAGTGGAAAAGAAAAGATTATCTCCTTCAAAAGGACAACAACAATTAGCATGTTTGCGTGTAACTGAAAGGGACCCCCTGGGTCGTTGAATCTGGTCACCCAATATTACAAGCAATCGTGTTGTATTAGCAGTCCAAGCAATGCAAGGAGCTGGATCGCTCTCTGTCTCACACTTCATGCAGTTATCCCAGCCTGTACTCACCATGTGAGGCCCTCAGCCCCACTGCATCTGCTTTCTGATAATCTGTTGGTGGAAAGCAGCTGGCACCCTGGCTTAGTCAGGCTTATCATGTATCAGCACAAGAGGTCTCGCTGGACTGAGGATAGAACAATGGGGTCCAGTGCCAGCATGGGTGGGGTTCCAAAAGTGAACACCATTTCACTAGTCACTAACCCTCATATGTAAAAACATGGTAAGACTTGGATTTTGACCAATATTTTAAAGTTATCTTTTAGCCCTTGAATTTGGAAATTAGAAAACCTTGGTTTGGAATGAAAATGGTGAGGCTTCCCAGCCTCAGCAGGACCCACTGTCATCCCCCCAGGTACACAGCACTGGTTACTCAGCTACACAGCACCTTCCCTCAAGGCAAAGGGCAAAGACAAACCTTCTCCATGGATACTGCTTTGGAGAAACCAAAACTCCTCTCTTTGACTCTTTTTCTTTTTTACTATTCCTTCAGAACTGTGCCTGTGCTTTTATAATACAGATTAATTACAGAAACATGACATTTTTCACAACACAAGGTAACTGCTGTCTGGAAATAGCATGAATTGTTGAATACTTTCATGAGCACACAATATGAAGAAGGACACTGCCAAATTAATGGCTAGAAACAAAGAAATATAGATATTTTATTTAAGCAGTGTTGTATTTAATGTCACAAACTGACAGGAAATCCAACCACAAAATAAATGACACAGCAAGTGGATTAAGGACATATGTTTATGCATATAGCACACACAAGTAGGAGCAACATGTATCTATGTACACTTGAATCTGGATGTACACATAAAGAGATTATCTTTTTACTCTGGGCTATAGCTCAGGAATGCTGTTGATCAATCATTTAAAGTAAAATGGTCATAAGAATCATCGAATAATTAAGGTTGGAAAAGACCTCCAAGATCATCCCGTCCAACTGTCCCCCAACCACCAATGTCACCCACTAAACCATGTCCCTAAGCACCACGTCCAACCTTTCCTTGAACACCCCCAGGGACGGTGACTCCACCACCTCCTAGGCAACCCATTCTGCCACATCATATCTGGGGTCCAACTTCAAGTAAAGAGTGTTTTTCTCATGACTTGAAATACTAGTGAGCAGCAATACCTGGTCTGGACAAGGGCATCAGTGCCTTTCTGTTTAATAAATTGGACTGCCCTGCTCTTTATTCATGGCAGTACAGCCAGTTTGAGATACCCTCACATAAAATCATCCTGGCAGTTATTTGCCTCAGCTTCCTAGTGGAGTTTGTGGCTGCATATCCCTTTTTAGTTCCCCAAAAGTTATGTTCTAATTAAAATGTCACCTTACAATAATTCTCTAATGCACTGGCTTCTGCCTTCATTAGCAGTTTAACCAAAGCTAGTAATGGAAAAACAGATTACCTTGAATTTACAATGGGCTAATTCCACTGCTTTTAGCAATAATGATAAATCACTCTTTGTTTACAATTGAAAGGCCAGTGATTTTGAGCAGAACAAAGAATGGGTGGAAATATACAGTTTTAACTATTGGCACAGGTTGATATGGAGCCCAGAAGTGACAAGCTCTGGTAAAGTCCGGTGAACAATGCTTTCAAGTTGCTTTTTTTTTTTTTAAGTTTAATATCCCACCATTTACGTTCTATACTGGGATTTTATTTGTGGAGAATTCTCTGTCACACAGTATTTTTAAAGGAGAGGTGGAAACCATGACACTTGCAGAGAGACTTCATTTCTGGAAGGTCACCACCTAAAACATTTTAGGATGTAATACTGAAGCATGGATAAAAGGAATACACTCTAACCAAGCAGCAGGGGCACCTACGAATTACTCTTGTGTTTCTCTGGCTCAGGGATCATCCAAAAGCTACAGAGATTTGTAACTTTGGCTTGTGCTACTTCTTCAGGTGCCCCTTCAGAGCATGACTGTATCAGGACTCCTGGCATCAACAATAACTAATCTGTATTGGAAAGATCCTCTGGGAGATATTTCTCTGGTTGTTTCTCTGACTACACAGAGTGCCTCAGTGTTATTATACTGGAATGGGCCCAAATTTCTTTAATTCTTTAATGGAAATACATGAGGAAACAGAAACAAAATAGTAGAACAGAAAGAGAGAAGAAATCATGATGAAGTCAGTAGTACCAAAAAGGTACCAGATCTTATTCCCAGAGAAACATTCCACAGAGAATCTTTGTAGGAGATGGTAATTCACTTTTTTTTTTTGGATAGTGCTCTTTGTGCTTTTTAATCCTGCTTCAAATGCACAGATAGAAAAAGGCAATTAATAGGAACGTAGCACAGAGCCACTTACTGTTTCAGTATAGTGCAGGAAAAGGTCTCACCTTAGTAGGCATGGGAAGGGAATTATCAGGTGTTGGAGATGATAGTGAGTCCAAATTTATAACACTGAGCAGCTACATCATATATAGAAAAAATAAAAATCTGAGAAAAGATTTAGAAGGTTTTTTCTAAAGGCTTTTTTATACCTGTCAAAATATACTGTAGTTCTGCAGAAAGATAAGTATGAAAATTTGTGTTAAAATGAGTAGAGTGTAAAGTAACTGAGTTTCATTTCTTCTGCAAATTAGTTTCTATATGTCCACATATCTAATTATATATCTACACCTTCTCTTTTTATTTTCCATCAACTGTGATTTATCTGTTCTGTTTCAGCCAATTCATAAAAGTCTGGAATACCAAGTGGAAAAAAAAAAAAAAAAGGGGGGGATATTGTCGGTACAGGGGTTCCCTAACGGATGAAATGAAATGAAATCTTTTAGTTCATCAGGCAAATACCACATCAGCCCCCAATAAAGGACAGTATTTTCATTTGACTTGTTCAAAGAAAACAAACCTCACAACTTGCTTATGTCCCTTTTGTTTTCCAGTGAAGGAAGGCTGTAGTTAGGTTAGGTTAGCACATTTAACTACTGAGGCAGGACAAGTTCTATTTATTTCATCTGCTTCAAAAAAAAGTAAGTAATGTTTTCATCTTCCCCTCCACCCATCTGTTTATCTCTCTCTTTGGCTTACAAAATGGACTTGTATATTCTTACAGAGGTTTTTGCCTAGTCTCAGACATCAGAAGAGTAAATGAATACACTGATAAAAGAGGTGTCTAATGTAAGCTGCAATCTTATCTAGACCACCCACATATATAGGTTGATTTAACAAAAATCTTGCAACCACCTTCCCTTCAACTTCAATAACATAAGAATCACATTCTTACTCTGCAGTGGATGGCCAATATATTCCTACTTACTGCATTCAGAAAGGGACTCAATTTTGCCCGGAGAGCAGTGTTTATCAAAGCAAGAGATATTTGCTAAACTGAAATCTGCTGCAAACTCGCTTTCCCCCAAACTGCAAAGCAACTGATTTCTGTGTTTTATTTTATAAGCCTCCACGGATGAGCGTGTCAGGAATATAGAGCCTAGATACTGAGAATATTCTCCTTTCTTCAACCATTTGGTTGTTTCACTTATTTAAACCAGGACACCTTCAGGACATTTTGCACTTCAAATGTGCAATGAGATCTTTCATTGTACATAGTTTAAGGAGCTATCAAGGTTGTCTGCTGCACCACTTTTATTTTTCTCATTGGTGTTTTTCCTAAAGTTCCTAAACTCTTTGGCTGAGGCAATTAAGAGTTGGAGGGAGACAAGATTTAAGCACTTGGGATTAGAAGAAATCTTTAAAACTTTAACACTAAAGCAAATATAAAGAATCCAATGTTTTTGAGATGTTTTGAGATTTTAAATCCTTTCATGACTTCTTAGTACTCAGTGTTAAGAGAAATGCTGCAATAATGCACATAATATGTAATAATAAATGTTTGCTACAAATGATCCTTCATTAGCAAGCAATAGACCTTCTGATTCAACAATGCAATTTAATCAAAAACTAATAACCCAAGTGCCCATGTGAGTACATCTTATTTCTGTGGCTGGCATTTTCCTCACAGTATTATGAAAAAAAAAAAAAAAAAAAAAACTTTGCTGCCTTTTGCCTTCCTTGTCTTTATGCTGACAGTTGTGAAGGTCTATTTTTATAAATGATTACAACAGCTCATTTCAATCAGTATTTTAAGTTGACAATGCTGATTTAACCTAAGCACTAAATGTATGCTGAAGGTGTTTTCCCACCCCTCCCTCAATAAATTTGGAAGAAGTTTTTTCTGACTCACAGGTCTAAATCAACATCTGCCTTTATGTTTGTTTCTCTCAGTGTGTTTCCACCCCTCCAAATTTTTGTATAGATCATACATTAGAAAAATCATTTTCATAAAGCAGTTCTGAAGAGACTAGGTGTCTATCCTGCCAAGCATAACACCTGATTGCAACGGCTGGTTGGACTCTCTGAGTGTTGTGTACTATTCAGGATGAACACAAAACTCCTTTCTTCAGGACTCTCACAGGGGCTTTCCAAGCGGTTTTGAAGCTTTTATTTTTGCTAACATATAATAGCTCTAAAGGGGTATTTAGGCCACCTACAAAGTGTGGGACAGGAAAGGGTACACAGCTGATTTCTGATAGTTTACTTTCACTGGCATATCCTCTCCTTTCTCCCTTCTGGGGAAGCTTCAGCTGCTTGATTAGGACAACTTTAATCCAGGCTTGTGCTTGCCAAGCAGCAAGAATACACATCTGTCATTTGTCAGGCTCTAGCTCTGTAGCCCAAGCACCTTTTCCAGTGATAACAAAAAGATTTTTATGAAGAATTCAGCTTATGCTGCCTGAGTGTGTTGCAAATCTATATGTCAAACCTGCTTCTTAACTAAAGCTTCCACTACAAGACATTGCATGAATTCCTAGAGTTAAAAAAAAAAGGCAAATATTTTAAAATATCTCCAAAACAGTGAGTAATAAAACATACTCAATAGAAGCAGTAAAAAATAGGGACAGAAGCATTCATTAAGTTCATAACAATAGGGAAAATTAGAATGAAGACTTAAAAAATGCTAACCAACATTTAAAAATATATAAATTTTTCAAAATAATTGAGATTTCTGAATTTGGTATTTAATGAAAATATTACTGACCCCTTTCCTAGGTTCGTTTGTTACAACACCCTTACCTTGGCTCTGCAAAAACAGGATGCAAACATTTTGGAAGTATAAATCAGCTATTCAATGGTTAACACTGAGAAGCAGATAGGTAGTACTGAATCAGCTGCCAGGCTAAGCCTAAGGGTGCTCAACACCCTTGATGAGGCACCCCGAGGGCTTTTGTTGGCCAGGTAAGCATGAGTGAGGGAGGGATGGCCTCTACACTAACTTCAAGCAGGTCCTCATTATCACTGAGTTATCGTCATCTTCTCCTCTCTCTAACCCGATGGTTCACAACTAGCCTGACCAACCTCCCTGGTATTTTTCCTGTAATGTTTTACAACTTTTCACATTGGCATTTTCCTTCTTGAATCCAGCTACTTCTGTTCTTGGCTGAACAATTCTAATTCTGCCTGTAATTTTACCTTTTTTTTTTTCTATACAGACTTTCTCACAGCTTTTTCTGAGCAGTTTGGACTGAGGTTATGCAGCTGTAGTACATCTGAGCTGAGTCTTGGATCCAGGTCCATGGTCAGAAACCCTGGATGGCAGGGGATGTCTTGCAGCTAGGGCTACGGAGACTGGCAGTTACAAACAAAGGTAATGAATTCCTAAGTGCATAAGTATAAATCTACCGTTTCTATCAGCATAATGTATCCATAAAAATATATATAATAATAATAATTTTTTTTAAAAGGTGAGTTATAATTAGCTTACTTTTGAAACCTAACTAGTTACAAAGGATTTTACATGGCAAGCAACCTATGTCTAGGACAAGCCCCCCAGTTTTTCACACTAATGTAGTATATCAAATTTTAGGCATCCCTAGGCACCCATAACTCCTAACCTACTGAGAGCTTTAGAGACACAACATCTGTAAGGCTGGACCCAAAGTGACAGAAAAGTATTGAAGGTCACACAGAATAATTTACCTCAGCTTTGGGTATTTGATAGATGAGAAGGCTTTTACTTGTTGAAAATTTTAGGAAGCATTACAAGAACAAGTGAGAAACAGAAATTTATAGTTCTATAAATTTTAATGTCAGAAGAGTCATCTAATCTGACCTGCATTGCAAGGAGTGTGAAATTCCATACAGTAACTTTTGTACAAAGTTTATTAATTTGGGCTAAAGTAGAGCTTATCTCCCCAGAGTAACAATTGCCAGAGAGCATCAGGAAAAGATTTTTAAAAGCAAGGCAGAAAAATAATAAAAAATAAAAAATTTACTAGCACAATTCTATCCATCCCTTTTTTCCATACGTTTGGTGAAAGTTTTCAGAAAGCTGTACTGCCGTAAGATTAGAAAGAATAAATGAGAAGTACCTATAAAGTTTGCACATGACATTGCACTTCTTGAGTATCTTGCAGCCACAGAGAAGAGGATAATAAATTATCTTTATGCAGCAAGAAAGAAATGGGGAGTTAAAATAAACACGAAGAAAACTAAAGGTGACATAAAGCATCTACACACAAGAAAAAATATTCTTGGTAAATGGGAAGTCATAAAAAAGCTGAAGCATACATTTACCTTAGATAGCTTTTCACTTTAGAAAATGATGATCATGAGAAAGAAATTATAAAAAGAATCTAGGATAGATAGAGAGCATTTGAAAGGATGAACACAGTTCTCGAAAACAACAAAAGAATGTCCTTACAGAGATTATCAACTGGGCGTGTAGTTACCTCTCTGTGACCTATGCTAGAGCAGGGAAAGTGAACAACATAACAGCAAGAGTTGAGGATAAGAAGGAAACAAGTTAATAAAAGAACAGTAGAGCTAACAAAACTGTGTTTCATACGGATTTGTCATATATGTCCCACCCTAAAGTACCCCCATCTGCCCATGTATCTCTCTACTGTCTCTTTTGGGGATCTGGCTGAGCAAGAGACAGCACAGGCAAGAACAGAATTACAGATACACTGACTGTCCAGGTGGCTGCAGTTAACCACAGTTAAGATCAAATCCTCTGTTCCTTTCATACAGAAGGAGCACCAACAGAGTCGGTCTCCTCTAGTTGGTTCCTGATTATCACAAAATTTTATAAGACTTAGTAACCTTTGAGGCCTCTGTCTAAATTGGTTAAAACCAGACAAGTAGGGAGAAGAGGAAGCTGAGGTCAGTGAGATAACACAATCTCATTAGCCGTATGTCTCATGAAACCAGAGAATAGAAAAGAAGAAAAAAAAAAAGTCTAATTTATTCAGTAGGGGGAAAGAGAGAGGAAAAAAAAAAAAAAAAAACGTCATCTTCACAGAACTAAATCCTGACGTGCGGGCTTAATATTTTTGCAAACAAAAGCCACTTTTAACTGAGTCATCAGGATGTTAACTGCCTAATCAGAATAATTAGGGGATCTCAATATTATTCGTTACTTTTTTCAAATTGTATGTGGGAGGTGGAAAATTGAGTCTAAACATTTTGGTCAGAAACAAGGCCTTTGTGGCTGTCTTGTGAAGGAGGAACACATTTCTAGATGTTTCATGAGGAGAGTGATGTACAATTAACAGCATAAAAGATGACACAAAATGTATACAACTGGCCGGTGAAAGAATATCCAAGGCAAGGCTTGAAATTAATAAATGAATAAACAGATTAATTAATTAGATGTAATGGCAAAAGCAAATTCTATTAGAACTAAGTAATTATGAGACAAATATGCCTGGCATTTTTATTTAAAGTTCCTTATTTCATTCAACTATAAATACTACAGAATCTCTTAGAATATAAAGTTACATGAATAACTCTTTAAGTAGATAACACTTCTATAAATATAACAAATGTTTCTATAAATGCAACTGCATCCTGATGAAGAATAATTATTTTTCTATTTTCTCGAGTCTCTCAGCAATAGACACTTGAATAAATGTGAGACAGCATCATTCTAATAAATGACTGTAGAAGAGACTGGGTAGATGGAAAGGTGATGGATCATGAATTATTTATCATTATCACTGCTACAGCTTTTTGCAGAAAAACTAATGCCTGAGTGCCACCTGGAACAGGGGACTGAGCTGTCCCCTGAACTTGGTGGAGTTTTATTCTACTACTAGGTGGGTCAGAACCTATTTCAATGACGGTGATAAAATATTGATGAGCTTGTCAGTGAACTCACATCGTTTGGGTGCAAAAGGAGATCCAACCTGCCTATGGTGCTGTTTTCAGGGCAGCATTTTGTACCTCAAGCTTTTCTTCTAGAACCAGTTGTTGGGCAGCTGCTGTTTTGTTTCGTTTTGTTTTTCGTTTTTTCAAAGAACAGTCAATAGGAAACTTGTCCCTTGTCCTTTTCTCTCGATTCTTCAGTACCCTGCCAGGAGTGAAAACTCACACCCAGCTGCCTAGTGTTTCACTCTTTAGCTCTCCTATTTTGCACTGGAGTTGGTCACAGCTTCCACTACAGTCAATGAAGTACTTCTAGTAGTTGATCAGCCTATTTAGGCATCAACTTTAAGTTTAAAACAATGTTCGAAATAAAGCGTGCCTTTCATGGTTGATTTTTGGTTCTGTTTTTGTTCATTATTTGCACAGGTAAGGGGTATACTTTGTTGGGCACTTGATTCCTCTAACTTGTTTTAGGCACGAACTTTAAGGTTAAAATCCATCTTGCTCGGATAGTACCAACATGCTCTGAACTTAGGTACATAAACTTCTGATTATGCTCAGAGATGTCTGGAACAAAAGAAACATAGAATCATAGAATATCCCAAGTTGGAAGGGACCCACAAGTCCAACTCCTGGCTCCGCACAGGTCTGCCCAAAAGTTTAGACCATGTGACTAAGTGCACAGTCCAATTGCTTCTTAAATTCAGACAGGCTTGATGCAGTGACTACTTCACTGGGGAGCCTGTTCCAGTGTGCAACCACCCTCTCAGTGAAGAACCTCTTCCTGATGTCCTGCCTAAACCTCCTCTGCCTCACATTTGCATTGCATAGGTATATTTACTGCATTTATATTTACTTCAGTCAACTTCATGTGAAAGCCATCCAGGTTCAGCCAGGAGGAAGAGGCGCTCCAAGGACACCCGGCACACCGATGGCTGGAGGTGTGGTGTGCGTGATTCCAATTACACATGACACAAAAGTTGATGCCTTGATGAAATAATTACTGAACCTTGCAGGAAGCTGCAAACATTCATACATATGCATCAGGAGCCCTATCGAAATATGGGAGAGCAGCAGCTGACTTCAAATCAGTATTTTGTTATGAGGAGGGTGCTCCTTGTGTCCCTAAGGGACAGTGAGGTCCATCTCCACTAGAGCAGATGACATATATTACTGTAGAAAACACAAACAGTGTATGTTATTCATTAGCAGGAAAATATTAACAAGATATTTATTTAGTTTTATGTTGGAGAACAAAAAGTAAATACTGCTTCATAAAGACCCTTGCAACTTTTTCCCACTTGCCTCTTCTTGCGCTCAACTCAAAATGCTGCATTTCTGAGGAAAGTTGTCAGAACATGTAACAAGTTACAACACATAACAAATTTGATATATATATATATGTGTGGAGCATATATGTATACTTTTTATGAATGTTTAAATGCATTAAAGAGTTCTCCTGAGGTGATGCACCTGCACAGCAGCTCTCAGCAGAGCTACCCCCGAGCCCATGCAGAGCTTGTCGCAACTCAGACAACGTGTGAAAAATGGTGCATAGGAGAAAATTACAATATCCTTCACAAATTAATGAGATTTTCCACTGTCTTCCAATGTATAACAACTATTTTTTGTTGTCCTGTTAGTATTATCTAAATAATGAATAACATATACTCTTCTTGTTTCATATACTACCCTCCTAAAGCCCTTTGCATTATACAGGCAGAGGCACACACACAAGTTTACCATTCAATTTTCTATCAAGATTGCCACCAGCTAAAAAGCATTAGGGTTATTACTGATAGAGGGAAAGCAGTCTCTGATGGGGATAGAGGCAGACTAGAAGAGTTGGACAGCAGGTCTGTAAGTGATGTGAATCACCTTGAGAAGCAGCTCATCTGTGAGCTGAAGGGAACACAGCTTGAAGCCAAAACAGTGTGCAAGATAGCTGTAAAGTCCATTATTATTTCCCATCCCTGTACTTGTCCTAAATATAGTGCCTGATTTCTTAGCTTTGCATTTCATTCAGATTTAACTCGTTTTCCTGGGAGGTGGAAGTTTGCCTGGTAGACCAGCAATAGGCTTGGCAGGGTGCAGGTGCTGCATTCCCTGGGACTGGAGTCCCAGTGCTCTCCCACAAGGGATCCCTTGGCCACTCTCCAGGAGTCCCAGCAAGGCACCCAGGCTCTTCTGCCCCTGGCAGCAAGGCCAGAGGGTTATCTGGCAAGGATGGGCAGTCATCCCATGGACTGGGTGGCAGGGCTTCCCTCAGTCTTCTGGGACAGGACAGCCAGGGACAAGCTAGGGGCTGAAGCCATCACACTGAATTCCCTATCTCCGAGTGCAAGTCCCATGAAAGGAACAATATTCAGTTACGTAAACAACCTAGAATTTTATTGTTTTTAACAGAGAAAGACCAAAAGAGGTAATGGAGTCTCCCATGTTGGGGATCTCCAGAAGCCGCCTGGACGTGGTCCTGGGCAGCCTGCTCTGGGTGTCCCTGCTTGGGCAGGGGTGGCACCAGGGCCTCCAGGGGGCCCTGCCAGCCTCAGCGAGCCTGTGGTTCTG